>NC_137736.1:20644626-21174626 GCF_963264785.1 Psittacula echo | reverse complement strand
ATGATCTTCCACCATTTCTTCAGAAAGTCAGCAGTGTAGTCAGCATTCTTTCAGGCTACCTTACTCTGACAAAAAAAATTCCAGGGTCACAGAATCACACAGAATATTAGGAATTGGAAGGGACCTCGAAAGATCATCTAGTCCAATCCCCCTGCCAGAGCAGGAACACCTAGATAAGGTTACACAGGAATGTGTCCAGGCGGGTTTTGAATGTCTCCAGAGAAGGAGACTTCACAACCTCCCTGGGCAGCTTATTCCAGTGTTTCATTACCCTCACTGAGAAGAAGTTTCTTCTCAAGTTTAAGTGGAACCTCTTGTGTTCCAGTTTGAGCCCATTACCCCTTGTCCTATCATTGTTTGCCATTGAGAAGAGCCTGGCTCCATCCTCGTGACACTCACCCTTTATATATTTATAAACGTTAATGAGGTCACCCCTCAGTCTCCTCTTTTCCAAACTAAAGAGACCCAGCTCCCTCAGCCTTTCCTCATAAGGGAGATGCTCCACTCCCTTAATCATCTTAGTTGCCCTGCGCTGGACTCTCTCCAGCAGGTCCCTGTCCTTCTTGAACTGAGGGGCCCAGAACTGGACACAATATTCCAGATGCGGTCTCACCAGGGCAGAGTAGAGGGGAAGGAGGACCTCTCTCGACCTACTGACCACCCCCCTTCTAATATACCCCAGGATGCCATTGGCCTTCTTGGCCACAAGGGCACAGAGCTGGCTCATGGTCATCCTCCTATCCACCAGGACCCCCAGGTCCCTTTCCCCTTCACTGCTCTCTAATAGATTATTCCCCAACCTGTACTGGAACCTGGGTCCTCTAAAGCAACTGTTGCAAGCTCATACAAAGAGCTGGCTTATCGAAGTGGAGGAGGCAGAACTTGTTAATGATCAACATACTTCTCTTGGGCTTGAAAATCTGTAACTTCTTCCTTCGCATATAATCTAATTATAATACATAGTCTATAGCCTGCAAGCACTTACGCTTATTGTAACCTGTAGAAAAAGTATTAATTTCTTTCTGATATGGTTCTGTTCAGTCCACAATCCTGTAAAGTGTTGTGATAGCAACAAGATAAGCCCTGGCATTCTACAGTGTATTTCTGACAGATTGTCTATTAAAATTAATTATTTGTCCTCATGTAATGAGCAGTAGCAAACCTTGGTGAACAGCCAGCATTGATACTAATAATTAGCAGGCAGAGGCACAATTCACACCAGTAGCTACAAAAATTCTAAGTTTTCTACATTATATTACCACAAAGGAAATGAAAAATCACTACTGTAATTGCCAAAAAAATCCTATAAACCTATACATTTGTCTGAAAAGACAGATTCCCTGTAAATAATCATGATAAAAAAACCCACAAACTTTTATGTAGAATATAATGTAAAATTATACTTACAGACAACCTTAAGACTCCAAAGTTTGCAGTCCTAAATAAGTATTTGGTAGAAGGGTTCTTTGAGTTGAAGGATAAAAATGCGGGCATGATCACTTATCTATAAGGTACCATTAAGTAAGAGGGGAAAAGTAAGGTTCATCTTACTCTTCCTCATCCCTGGCCAAGTAGTTCTTCTGACCATGTGATATTACAAAGTGAGGCTACACTGGTTTTCCTGGAAAGGAAAGAGGTCAAAGATATTAAACTTGTCTCAAATGCACTGAAGGAGGACATGGCTTAGGGATTTCTGAAACTGCTCTCAGCTTTGAAAGGTGAAGTGGCTTTCCATTTTTGCTCTTCACACAATTTTTGTGGAAAAAAAGCCCAAACAACCAAATGTGTTTGTAGTTAACATGCAGTTTTTGCTCTCTTCCCCTTCCTTCACTTCGCTGTTTCCACAGCTGACATTACTAGAACAATGTGCTTTCACTTATTTTTTCAGTACCTTTTACTGTTGCATTTTGGAATCAGGAACCACCAGAATATGCACCAAAATTTGTTGTGATGAGTCCAAGTGTTCAAACCTAGTTGACTGTCAACATCAGCACAAAAGGAAGCAAAAGTGTAGAACTGTGCTGTTCTGTGCTTTGAATGTAATTACTTCATTGTTCTGAAATCAGTTTACAGTGAGATGAGGCCTACTCAAAATAGCAAACATAAAGTAGCCTCTGTCTTCTCTGACTACAGTTTTTTGTTATGATGTTTCTTGATCTCAAAATTCTGATAAAACCCTTTAAAAGTGTGTTTTTCAAGACAGCTTGAGACAGACCGGAGTTTAAGACCTAAATTCTGTTCATGACGGGTACCCTTCATCTGACGCCTGGTTGGATTGCTTCAGCACTGCTTCCCAGGACCTTCTGATCCAGCTTCCTGGGGGCTGTGGTCTCTTTGATGGACAAAACCCTAGAGTCTGGGAGACCCTCAGCATTAGTGACCCAGCAATGCTGCTGCAGAGCCACAGAAGGAAAAACAATACCACCTATTGAATGTGCAGCACGTCAGATTTGCATTCCTTAGCTATATGGCTTTTTCTGGATTCTTCCAAGTCTGTAGACTCACGGAAAGGTTTGAGTCTAAGACTCTAAACTTAAAGATTATCTCACCAACTAAATAATTATTTTCTGTGGCCTGACCACAATAATTTTTTTTAAGCCTCTATATCTCACTGATAATTTATGCTTTTTTTAACTTAGAAGCCTATAGTGTGTGAGTTTGTTTCTTGGTTTCTTCGTTATGCACATCTGGGTCTTTCTGCTCTGTTTTTTTCAGTCAGGTGTCTCCTGTTTCTTTCTAACTCCAGATTTTCTTACACCGGACCTACTGACATCTCCTCATACCATGTATTTGTCAGTCTCCAAGCAGCAGTTTTGCTATGTGGTTTTTTTTTTGCAGTTCTGCTATGTGGGGTTTTTTTGGTTTTTTTTTTGTTTTGGTTTGGTTTGGGTTGGGTTTTTTGTTTTTTTGTGGAGAGTGTGTGAGTATCTGTGTTAAATGTTGCCTGGTTTTGAGAAAGCTCTTGCATTATCATGATACATCTATATGCTTTCTCTATGCAGCTACTACCTTCTCCCCCCACCATTTTATTTTTATTAATGTATTTTATGGCAGGAGGTGGAAATGGCACCTGAAACAGCAAAGGGGAAGGTAGCCAAGGAGCTCAGCTTAGCACTCATACTGACAGTTTGTGAAGCAAAGGGCTTGGAATTTTATGATCTCTACAGCTTTTTCACAGGTATTTAATTCTTAAGTATTTTCTGCTTTAATTAATTTTATTTATTTGTTACTTAATGCCTTGGTTTTACAAGTGCTGTAACAAGGCTTTCCAGCTGGGGAAGGGTTCACACTTTCCTCTGAGGATAGGTGGTTTCACCACAGTAGAAAATGGGCCTCATCACAGATTTAGGAGATGAGCCTGTCTTCCTTTCGTGCTGCTTTTCCCTCCACACTGGCTGCTGCAGTTTCAGAGGCAGCTCTGGGGTTCACACCATCTACTATGCTCACGACAGCCCGGGCATGTCTGGACTACTCCCTCCAGTTTACGGCATGTCGCCGGGCCGGGTCAGAGCAGTGGCTTTGGCGGACGAATCCCAACCAGCTTCTGCGATGCCGGGCCCCGGACAAATGCCTGGCTTCACGCCTCAGACCGCAGCGCCGTGGCACCGAGGGCTCCTGGGGCTCGCCGGCCGGGCGCTACCCGCATCCCGCTCCTCGTTAGTATAGTGGTTAGTATCCCCGCCTGTCACGCGGGAGACCGGGGTTCGATTCCCCGACGGGGAGGCGGTGTTGCCTTTTACCCTTCCGGCGTGCATTTCCTCTTCCTCCCGTCCGTGTCGTCACAGGGAGGAAGGGGAGCGGTCGGGAGTGGTGGGTGTTCCGGTTGTTCTCGCTGCTAGGAGCCGTTTGGGGAGCTGAGGAGGGAAGCGTGGCGGTGTCGTTCCGATGGAGTTTTTGATGGCCGTGTTTAGTGTGCCGCCCACCAAGCTGCACCGAGCCGCCCGAGGACTGGAGGAGGTGGGCGCAGAAGAAAACGAGTTTTACAAGTGCCCATTTTAGCAGTTCTCGTGACGCCAGTTCATGTCCGAACAGCTCTGGCGGAGGTGCCTGAAACGACCCGCCAGTGTTTTGTTTAAAAAGAGCGGGTGCGCTTACACTAAGGGAAATCATTCCTGCCGGCGGTTCCCGCGGGAGCGCGGGAGCTACGAGCACG
This sequence comes from Psittacula echo, assembly GCF_963264785.1. Classification (NCBI taxonomy): domain Eukaryota; kingdom Metazoa; phylum Chordata; class Aves; order Psittaciformes; family Psittacidae; genus Psittacula; species Psittacula echo. The sequence continues at coordinate 21,170,473 of NC_137736.1, read as the reverse complement.
CGCAAAGTGCTGGTCAGGCCGGCCGGTTAGCTCAGTTGGTTAGAGCGTGGTGCTAATAACGCCAAGGTCGCGGGTTCGATCCCCGTACGGGCCAATTGTTTTGTACACCGTTTAGACGGCCGGGAGCATCACTGGCTTACTAAATCATAGAATGTTATTTTCTTTAATTTCTATTTCATTGGAGGAAGTGTAACACAGAAGTGAGCACGGTAACCCTCGAAAAGAAGCCTGACTTCGGTCATAAGAGGCCGAGTCACCCGGCAAAAGTGACATTGTACCACGTGAGGGCAGGAAGGTAATACCTTCCTACCCAACTCCTCGTTAGTATAGTGGTGAGTATCCCCGCCTGTCACGCGGGAGACCGGGGTTCGATTCCCCGACGGGGAGGTGGTGTTTGTTTTTCCTCAGGCAGGGGAGAACGGGATGCCCTTTGCTTTGCCCCACAGACAACGGGGTTTGTGCCACAATGAAAGAACAACCAGCCTGAGCCTTGGAGCAACTTGAAGTTTTATTTGAAGGACCTTGGGGTAATATTCAACAGCTTACTGGTCTGTCCCCAGCCTTCATGGCAAAGGTGCTGGCCTAAGACAGTTGGTAACAGCCAAAAATGAGCAGTGCTGAAAGATTTTCTCCTCAAAATAGGCAGCCAGCCTTCCACACTCATCTGGCAAGAGGGGGGGGGCCCTAACCAGACTCTCCCAACTCAGTCAAGTCATGATGCTGCAGCATGTCTTAAAACATCAGCCCTCGCGTCAAAGCATCAAAATATACATGATTAAGAACCCCTTTTGCACAACTTCCTGAAAGCACAGTTTAAGGTTTAAAATCATACCAAATATTCCCTTTATTCTTAAAAAAGAAAAAAAATTCTAACACATCCCAACATTTTCTAAGAGTAAGCAGTGCTATTTAGGCACACTTAATGCTTTCATTCCAGTGGGAGAACACTTGACAATAGTTTACCATTTTGCAGTCAAACAAATCAGTTGAGGAAGTTCTTAAGCATGCACAGTAGTCCTGTGAGGGCACCACAAGTCCTTCACAAGACAACATCAACATGGGGTGATAACATGAGATGATCAATCTTTAAGAACAAGTTAACATATTTGTAAATTACAGCAATTTTACATCATTATTAAGGCACTGGGTAAGAGTATAAATAGCTGTACTAAAATGGCAGTCAACAGTAGTTTGAATGTGCTGGTGTGCAGGTGTTCTTTTTCTTTCATACTGGCTCAGTGTAAGCAATCCATCTTGTTCACAATATGTCAGTGCACCCAATCTTTGGGATTGCGCAGAACTTCCAGGATTTCTGCTTCTTTTGAGCTCTCTGGTGGGCTGTGCATGTATTCCCACCTGCAAGAAGAGGGGAAACTCAGTCAGACTGCTCAGCTGGCTGGCACCTGTCTGGCACCAAGCTGTGCTGGGACTTGAGCTGCTTTTTCTGAGGATGCAAAGCTACGTACACAGTTGATGCTCTTTGCATCAGGTGACAGATATGGCTACAAATCATTAAGTTCCATAAAAACAAATAATACTGGAACAGACAGGAGAAATGTTAGCTTCATCTTTTTCCCAGCTTTTGGAAAGGCTGCAACAACAAAGTGAAGAGCAGTGCCTCCTACCCCACAATTCATGCAGGTTTATTAGCAAAGATATTTTAGCAGTCTCTTGTGAAACACTAATATGACAAGGAAGACAAGGGAAAAAGGATCCCAGACAGTTCTGACAGTGAGGACACGAGACCTAGTTTTTCCAGAAGCTACACTGGAAGCCCTACAAGTCCTTGTTGAATCTTGGTTTTAAAAACAAAGATGATTAGAGACCACTTTTTATTGAAAAGGCAATTACGAGAGGTGTGACAAGAGGAGAAGTGTCAGCAGTCACGAAGTGATGAATGGGTATATCCTTTTTTTTTTTGCTTCCCCAGGAAGGACTCATTCATGCTGTGAAGCAGCTATTTACACTGATGAAAGCAAGCAAAACCAGATTATCCCAGCAATGGCACCAAAACATAGGACTGTGCTACACCACCAGGGAAGGGACACATCTGGTGCTGGCAGCAGGGTGAAGCTATATGGTGAGGACTGCCTTCATGGTCAAGGAATAGCAGGTCAGTGTTCCTAGCAGAGGGAGGTACTAACAAAGTTTATGGAATTCATGATAGGGGCTTGTGCTACTAGCATATCTAAAAGCAACCTAAAAAGGGGAGTGTACTGTAAATGACAGGGTATGCTGATACTGCAAAATTAAGCAAGATAGGTTAAAACCTAAAAAGGCAGTTGAATAGTGTTCATACCAAACCAAGAAACCAAGCAATAAACTGATAGGTGAAATTCACTGTTGATTAATCTGAAGTGATGCACACAAGAAAAAGTTACATACACATTGAGAGACTGAGTTGACTTTTATTGCCCAGAAACGATCTTGGCATCATAACAGTCCATCATATGAAAAGGGCAGCTCAGTGTTTAGCAGCAGTCAAAATAAGCAAACAGCATATTAGGGTTATGAAAGGAATAATGAACTAAAACATTATTATGCTACTGTATGAGTCAGCAGCACACCTCCATCTTGGATACATAGATCTGGCTTACATTGTCTGTGCCTTATCCACAGTTCAGAAAGGGCATAGAAAACTTAAACCTAGACAAAGTGGCAAACATGGTCAAAGGTATGGAACAGCTACTGTAAAAAGACTAAAAAGAATGGGACTTGTCAGCTGGGAAAACAGACAATGAAAAAAACCAAAACCAAGAAGCCTGTAAAATAACTGTTATGGAGAAAATGAACAGGAAGAAAATCTGGTTACTTACTGAAAAGTAGAATGAAGTCATCAGGTGTAGGCAGAAAACAGAAACACTTTTCCATACAACACACAGTTAAACTATGGAACTCCTTGCCACAGGCTTGTCAGGGCTGCCAGAAGCACGGTTTCAAAGAGCTACTAACAAAAACCCCTGGAGTGAGGAGGGGCAATCTATGGGGAGGTACTAAGCACAAAAAATACCACTTTTTTTTTCGTGTGTGTGTGAGGTAATATCTAGGTCACACATTACTGGCAACTGGGTGAGCATAGCAGACCAGAGAAGCATCTGCATGTATTTGGCCAGTTCTTGTATCAGGCATGAACTGTTAAGAGACTGGACACTATGACATAACTTTGCTTTAATCTTATCAAGTATTTTAGTCAGAACAATGCCTACCTACAACTCCACATAACTACACCCTTACCTTGCAGTCAGTGGCAGAGACATAAGAATGCTTTCAATTCTTGATCCTGGTGTCAGGAGGCCGAACTTTGTACCTCTATCATAAACCAAGTTGAATTCTACGTACCTGTGGGGAGTGAACAGAAAAAAAAGTTTACTATCAGAAGCTGGTTGTGCCTTCTTCAACTAGCAGACATCAGACAAAACAAGCCTGACCTTCTGTTGTTAGAGGTGTCAGAATGAACCCTGGTTTGGTGCCAACTGTTCTCTATCATCCTCTGCATAGGAGTGCAGGTGTGATTTTGCTGCTCCACACAGCACAGGAAGTGATGACCATAGCTAACATACAAGAGCAGCCAAACTAGTCAACAGACAGCATTCTGCATGGTGCTATACTAGCTTACTTCACCCTACAGTCCTGCTGGAAAGGCTTACATCAAGTTTAGCTTGGTTATGCTAGTACTCTTTTGTGTGGTGGTGTCAGACATTAAAAGGAGACTTAAAGGAACTGGAAATGACTACAGGAAAAACTCTACTCTGTAGTCCTCCATGCTGAAGGACACATAAGCAGCAAGGTCAGAACAAGATTTTCTTTTCTTGGGAGATCTGTAAAGCAGAAGTCAGCCAGCTTCAGAATGCTGGATGGGACTGCTAGAAGCCAAAATAGTTTTCTGCTGCCAGCATACGAACAGAACAGTGACAATTCAGCAAGGGTTATCTTAATAACCAGTATTGAGGTCTTAGTACTTAAAAGAGGCACAGGAAAGGGGGAGCTCTAATCTGTTCTTTCCTGCTGCAGAAATGGAGAGCTTTACGTAGCCCAATAATCTGCAAACAGATTCTTCTGCTTAAAGAAGTTACTCCCCCTCATAACCTCAGCAGGTTTGCTAAATCCCATCCACAAACTGGGTTCTGAAAATCCAGCACTCCTGCGAACAGTTCCACCAAATTAAGCGTATATGCTTATCTGAGTAACTACTGCAGACCAGTAATCTAAACTTGAGCGTCTACACCTTCTCTATACCACTCCCACAGACTTCTCTGCAGAAGAGGCAGAAACTAAAGACTCCTTAGTTCTGCGCAGAGCATATGTACTCACACTTCCTCCATATACTTAAGACAATAACAGGTCATAGAGAAAGGAGTACAACTGTATCTATCAGTGTACTTAAACTTTAGCAGCATTAACATTCACATTAATAAGCATCCTCCAAAGTCTTAAGTTACAGTCACTTTGAAACATGCCAGAAAAAACAAACTCCTCTGCATCCTTATTCCTTTACCAAGAATTCACTGCATCTTCATTTCAATGCCAAGACCAAATAGAATAAATATGCATGAAAGTAGCTGAAAGTACTCTTGGGAACAGTTATTTCATGACTTTCTGGAGATTAGCTTCATTACTTAATAGGAAGCATGACTCCTTCACCCTTACGGTCCTCATGTCATGGGACAGTCCCAAAATCCCGTATCACTGGGCATCAGAAGGCACCAAGTACACACCCCCTCACCCCCTTTGCCTGTTACAAAGCAGCAGCTTCTCTTGGTTTTTGAAGGAGTTGGGGAGAAAGTGTGGTATTTTGCATAGGTTGCTTGTACTGCAACACGGGAAAGTGGGAGATACAGATGATGGAGTGATAGTACCTTCTTTGCACCCTCTTTGGCAATCTAGCATTGGATTTCAAATGAGCTCCGTGCACAAAAATGTTCAACTTCTCACGTGAACTTCAGAGTACACATACAGACTTAGCCCATATCACAACAGGACATAAACCCACAAACATGAAGGACTAGCTTATTTTTTAACTTGGTAGCATAATCCACCCTCCCTATATTCTTCTGCTTCTTCAGTACTCACCGTCCTCTCCGAAGCTGCTGCCATAGTTTTTCCTCTGGTGTGAAGGAGTCATGGCAATGCCTTTTCACAATGGGAATGTAACAAGGCACAACAGCTTTGGCACAACTCTTCACAAACTGGAATACTTCCTCCTTGGAGGGAGAGTCTACGTCATCAAAGAATATGCCTCCAATCCCTCTTCGCTCACCACGGTGCTTGATAAAGAAGTAGTCATCACACCTAGAAGAAGCAGCAGCAGATAATATGGTCCACAATATTCAAAGAAATGAAGAGAACTACAAGCAGGCACGGGGCACAGGATGGCACTAGTGAAATACTGACAAGAAGTCAGTTCCCGCAGTGCAAGGTGCCCCACTGTTTCACTGGCTGCCAAGAGCTCGGATGGTACAGCACCACCTGCAAAGCACTCCTGCACTTACAGCAAAAGCAGTAAAAGCTCTGATGAAAGTTTCTGTAAAGCTCCATATCACTACAGTCTCTAAACACATAACAATCAAACACCACAGCAGATGCTTCCTTGTGGATTGATCCAATCCGTATCTACTGTCACGAAGAAGGGACATCTGATTTCAAAATTTCACACTAAGAGCTCTTTTTAGATTTCATTCCCAGAACTATATGTAATCCTGAATTATTTCTACAGCTTTCAGATGAGCTTAAACTTGGAAGAAAATTTCTTTATTCTTTTTGCTATCCTAGTAAAACAATTGATTTTCTGGATCAAAACTAAAAGAATGTAGAGACCTAAGGCCAGATAAGAAAGTCACTGAGGCAGCCTTCCCTGGAAAAAGGCTTTTTAACAGTTAAACTTGGAAAATGGAGTCATTCTAGCAGTAGCTTTTCACTGCTTATGTTCAAGTTTATTGGTTTATGTTCATGTGCAGCTTATCCTACAAGCACATAATTAATCTCCTTTGTATTTACTAGGAGTATGTAGGTGTGCAATTACTATAAATTAGCTGATTCATTGTATCCACACCCTTTCTTGCTTACAGTTGCTTGTTTGGGCAGCCATGCCTCCCAAGCATTCACATAGGGGAGAAATGGAAGGGAGATAGGAAGGAGAAACCATCAACAGCAAGGAAATCTTGCCTTCCTTTAGGATTAGTTTTCCGTAAGTGTATCCATCCACAGTTTCTGTTCTCAAGCGATATAAATGGCACTGTCATAGCAGGAGAGACTTAGAGATGCAACAGATAACCTAAGCTAGATAACCTAAGCTATTTTTTTTATTCACTGGCTGATCAGCATTTTTATTTTATGGAAGCAGGAAAAATTAGGGAAAAAGGCTGAGTCAGAAATGCAAAAGAGAACAAGGCTGACAAAAGTCTTAAGGCTAGAATAGGAGCCAGCATGGTAAACATAGCAAGAGTTTATTTCTGAGAAAGGTAGGAAAAGGAGCTAATTAGTAGAAGCTCAGAGAAGATCCACACTGCTCCAGCAGTGAGAACTGTATACCCCTACACAGCTGCTGCTTGCGTGAAACACTCATGCTGGGATTGAGAAAACCGCCTTTTTCCATGGAACACAATTAGTCCTCTCCTGAGCTGCCCGCAGATTAAGAACTGGCATCCTTCTCTCCAATACCCTGCAGCTGGCATTGACAGCCTGCTTACACTGCAAACAACCTGACCACTCTGAACTACCATGCAAAAATTCCTCAGAGAACAAGACCGTGGTCTTAAAGTTGTAAGAGATGCTTCTCTACTAAGTGGCTGCCATTTGAGCTACAACACCCACTTTATCTCCTGTCCTCAGACAGGACCTGGTAGCACACAAAAGGGTAACCCCTCCTTGGATACCACAACTTGTAATAGATAGGATTATCAGACACAGAGCAGCAAGCTCCCAGTGAACAGTGAAGGATCCTATCACTTGTATCTCTCAACTCAAGAAGAACTCAAGAAGAACTTTCAATATTTGCATCTTTAGAGACCATTCTGTTGAACCCTCAGTGAATACGTCACTGGAAAAAAAAAAAAAAAGTACAGCTCCATCAAAATGATGAAGCTTCTACATTAAGAACAGGCTCCTTTACCTACCTGCCAAAAAATAAGGTCATGGAGGTGAGACTGAAGGCAATAAAACTGAAGTGGTGCGATTTTCAGAACTGCAGTGCTGGCCCAAGAGCTTACACTAAAGTCATGCACATTTTCCATGAGTTCACTATAAGCAGAGTTTGCCCAAGTCCATAGGACAAAAGTCTTATCCTAGTTCAACACCGGGGCTAAAATTTGTAAGAATTTTGTAAGTTGCCTAGTGAAGACTGTGGCTTACAAAGTCTTGCAGAGTCAGCTTAGTTCTTTTTCAGGCTGTAGACTTATGATCCTAGCTGTCAGCCCTCTGATTTGAACAACTCAGGCCTCTCTAAGTATGAGATTGTTTCAGAGTACACTTTGTCCTGGACATCTCCTGGTTTTCATTAGGGTTTGCTGATACTTTTCAAAAGGCAGCAGAACCTACTATTCCTAAGAGTACTCTTAACTGGCAATATCCAGGGCCACCTTCTGTTCCCACAAAAGAAACCCAAGCACATCTCTCCCCACATACCATTTCTTGTACTTGGGATACAGCTTCAGATCATGCTTGTCACAGGCTTCTTTCAGTGTCTTGTGAAAATGAACAGCATCCTCTTCATTCAAGTAAGTTGGAGTGAGATCAGTCCCACCACCAAACCACCACTGTTTAGTTCCTATATGAGAAAGGCAAGCAGCAACATTTTCCTTTTTAAGTTCTGAAGAGCAGTATGCTGCTATTGGCTCACCAAGAACTAACACCTACTTTTACAATGCAAAATCATTATTCAGCAGTGTCCCTTATCCTCAATCATGAAACACTGGAGTTTGAGGTCATGTGATGACCAGTGCCATCAGGAAAACAGAAAACAAATTTCAAAGCAGCAGAACACATTTATTTGGTATGTTGGATCACTGACCCTGACTACAGGCTATCAATTTCACAAGAAGGGCTGACAACTCCTATTCAAGAATCCAGAAACATTTTGCTGCATGCCAAAGAAAGGGAACATTGCTGTTAAATCCAGGGAAGTCACTGACTAGAAATGATCCATAATGTTCTGACAAAATAACTGGAAAAAAACTTTCTTTGAGCTTCTGACAGTACATTGTGTTCACAAGGTACAGATGACCTTTCAGCATCTGACCACCTAGCATATGGTTTAGTTTTAGGTAGTTCTGCAAGGAGTAGGGTGTACTCTGCAAAATGTGAACTGCAAACCCGTTTACCAGATGCACACTTCACACTGATCTTACAAATTCACAAAGGCCCAGAGATTAAGAGATCGAGTGCTACACAACACATTCTTGCACATCTGGGAACAAACCTGGGCTGGTTCTTAACCTTTTAGCTGAGCCATGCAGTCACGCTTCCTTCGTGTGGAGTCATACATTTCATAGCACTTCACTGGATTACAGTTCTTACCATCTGCTTCTTCAATTTCAAAGTATCTGTAGTTGAAGTGCATGGTTGGAACATGAGGGTTCTTAGGATGGATAACAGAGCTCACACCCATGGCGCAGAAAGGCAGTTTCCCTAGATAATAAAAAAGATCCATAGAAAAAATCCTTCAGTTTTCTCAAATAACTTCATTTATTGTCATTTAAAGAACATTGCTCTTTTTCCTTAGGTTCCAAGATACTGCTCCACTACCAGAAAATTTCTTATATTGGATCACCATAATTATTAATGTGCAATTTACTTCTCATCCACACACCTCTGTGCACTTAACTAAATGAGTTTTTTTTGTATTTCTCCTAAAATGCAACGGTATGGTAGAGCACCCATTAGATGAAGACCACTTGAAATATAACACACTGTTAAGGGTTTCCACCACCCCCAGTCCTCATGATTGCCCTCTGCTATGCAAACATGGGTTGAATCCTCTTTAGCCTTTAGGTCTTTGTGGACCCACTTTAGCCTTCAGGTTTCTGTGGTTCTCCCCCTCCACCTCTTTGGTTCATGACTTCTGTGCAGTTTCACTGTTAAGCTACAGCATCATTTCTGAGAAGCAACCTAAGCCTACAGTACGTTGCTTAAAAGCAGTGAGATGGAGGGAGAAGCACCCTAACACCTGGCTTTTTAAGGCTGTGAAAGTGAGCTCAGGCTCACTGGTTAGGAAGCACCATAATGCTGAAACCACTGAGTGCTGAATAGCCTTCCTCATTTCTGCTCAAAGGTCAGACTGCATTGAGAGTACCCGCACGGGAGTACCAGGGTGAACGCGTCCTGGTCCCCTACCCCACCTCCCCGACAGTCACTTTACCGTCTTTGGCCTTCAGAGACTTCCCCCTGCTCCGCATCTGCCGCGCTGCGTCCTCCGACAAGTGCCCGAACACGACAGACACGTTCACACCGGCCTTCTCGAAGACCTCGCCGTCCTGCAGCACGCAGCTTATGCCGCCGCCGCCTGACAAAAGCACCATCACCCTGCGCCGGGGCCACCGACCCCCAGGGTGCCGGCTCCCAGGCTGACCCCTGCGGTCCCTCCGTACCTTCCTTCCTCTCCCAGGTGTCGACGGCAAAGGCGGCGCCGGGGTCCAGCGCGGCCAGAGCGCGACACACCTCCGCTTGCGTTTCCATGATGAGCAGCTCCATTCGGCTCCGCAGCTCCCGCCGCCGCCGTCGCAGCTCCCGCAGCCCGCTCACCGGCGGCGCCATGAAGCGCTGCCGCAGTTCTTTCTCCTCCTCGTCCTCCTCGGACGCCGCCATCACGGCCTGACGCCGCCACAACCACAGCCCCACCCCTCCCAGCGCCCCCGCCGCCGCCAGCGCGGCTCGCCGGCTCTCCCGACCCCCTCGGCCTGCCGCCGACCCCGGCGACAGGGAACCCAGCGCTCGGCGCCCTGCCGCGGCGGTGAAAGCCGCGGAAGCCCCGCGGAACACCCGTACAGCTGCCGCCATGACGAGCACCAGCGCTGCACTGCCGGCGGGCGGGCCGCGGGGGCCGGGCCAGCTGGAGCACGGGGCGGAGCAGAGAGGCACCGGAACGTGCCACGCCGTATGTAAGCATGTTTTTTATATGCCTGGATATGTGCAAGAGTAAAGATGTATTCTTTTGAGGAATCGCTCACCTGTGCATGGCATTACTGGTTTTATACTTGTAGTAACGTGTTTTTAGAACCCGACTAGTTTATGGGACCACCTGTTTAGTGTAATGGGACTTTTTCCAATGCATTTGAGAGGGAACATGCTTGCGCCACCGTTATTCTTTCTGAAATTGAAGCGCGTTTTCTTTCCTAATAAAATAAGAGTTCAGAGTAATAAGGAGAAGGGTTATGTATAGCCAGATGTTGAAAGGTACTGCACAGCACTAACTTACGGTTCAGAATTTGGATGGTTTGTGATTTTTTTTTTTTTTTTTTTTTTTTTTTGTGGTGCTGATGCTGGCACCAGATCCATTAAAATGATTTTCTGTTTTCTCAGCTGCTTCAACATCTGCTGTATCAACAGTGGCACAGTACAACAGACCAACTAGCCCCATAACAGAAGACTTTAGCAAGCAACTAAAACAGAAACTCTCCTCAAGCAATCATATAAGTAACGGTGCAGCCATTGATGATGGTACTGTGCTGAACATAGTTTTCTTTCAAATCGAACAGCTGGTTTACTAATTGGTTGGTTTGTTGTTGAGTTTTTGTAATAAGCACACTGTTGTTTTCTAGTAAGTAATGACAGTTACTAAAGCTGTAATTGATTGAGGACCCATATAATGGTTAGGCTGAGAAAAAATAACAGCTACCCCAAAAGCCCAGCCCTGTGAGGTTTGTACTCTGGTATGGTACTGTTCCTTGGAAACAATGAGCTTATGGTATTTCAGGACTGTTTTGCACCTGTATTACCCAAAAGAACATCAGTTTCAAGAGTGGCTCTGTGGAAGGTGAGATTTGTCCCTAATGTGGATCAGGGCTTTACTGTAGGGTAATTTGGGGGGGCGGGGTGGGTGTGAGGGGTCTCCGTGTAAACGTTCACTCGAAGGCTTAGTCCATTTCCTCATTTCTGATCTGATTCTGCTCTTTGGCAGCAGAGGATGCTATGCAGCTGCTGAACTTTTGCAAGTAGGGAGGTCTCCTTGCAAGGTTGGGCTCTCTTCTGCCATCAGCTGGAGGACGGGATTCATGATGAGACAGACCAGACCCACTGGATGCAGGAGTGAGGTAAGGAGGGTATTATTTGCAGGAGATATCTGTGGTTGGTGGAGAAGAGCACTACTATCTGAGAGGCTATGGTAAGTCTGCTTAATTTGGCTGTGCTAAGCAGCTCTTTTAACAGTTCTTTATCCAGGCCTGGCTGTGGTAACTCAATTTCTTTTTTAATTGCATCACTGGATTTACCTAAACATTTTGATGATAACCAGTGTGCATTGTGCACTTCCATGCTACTTACTATAGTAAAGCTCTTGTCTTTGAGTGGGTTTCATACATAATGGAAAAAAATAAATGCTGAGAAGGCCAAAGGGCATGTAAAATGAATTCATGCTGATGAGCATTTAATGATATTTTTCATGTATTAGGTTGAGTGCAAACTTTGCTAGCAGCTGCACAGGACCTCTGGAGGTCTCTAGTCCAACCCAAGGGGTTTGCTGTTCCCAGGCTGGATGAGCTCGCACAGGGCCTTCCTTGTGCATCTGCATTTGGAAAACCTCCACCCCTGTTGTGCCTGGGCTTCTGCTCACTGGATAGAATTTTTTTCTTGTATGTCATGAGAATTTATTTTGCTGCAACCTTGTTGTCAGGTCAGTGCCTTGTTCTTGCTGGTGCATCTTAGGAGCAGGACTACTTTACGGATCAGGCTTTATCCAGCTGGATACTGAAGTGTGGTTAGGCTGCACTTTCTCGTGGAGGTGACGAGTGTCAAACACTCCTACTATTTCTGTGCTGAATCCTTTCATGTTAACTCCTTGCAAGGGCCTGCTTTTTAATAGCAGTTTAAGGTTGAAACTTCAGCCAACTGCCATATACATTCTCTTTGCAGCAGTGTGAGGGTGCAATTAGCAGGCAGGGCATCAAAAATGACACCTTGCACAGGAGAGATTTTTTTGTAGGCCTGTTTAGATGTGTACAACCAGAATGTGTTGGCTGGTAAAAAAAGCACTGCAGCAAGTAGCTCAATTGGCCTTTTCGGTATTTGAACTGAATGTGGTGCTTCACCACATTATTTCAGTTTACCTCTCTTTACAGTACCGAGAATAGGAGCACGTATTGATGTGGGGGTCTTGTAGTGAGTCTTGTGATGTGTTTTCTTTTCAAAGTAAGTGAAGCCAGTTAGATTTCCTGTGTAGCTGAAACCTCTACTGATGCAAATGAATGTGATTCTAGAGAAGGTTGTAAGAATACACTGATTTCCAGAAGATTTGAAGAACTGGATTCTTATCTGCAGTTTTACATAAGGTGACATCCAATGAAGAAAACTTCTTGTTGTTTTACTTGTACTTTGGAAAGAGCTCAGAAGCTTCTCAGGTGCTTGTATTTAGGTGCTGTCTACCTTGGTTTTATTTTTTTCTGAGAATTTATGCACAAATAGGGTATTAACAAAAGAACAAGAGACACTGCATGTTCTAAGGGAGTGAAGAATGATCAGGTCTGAGCCAGACTGAAACAGGCACAATGCTTTCACTGAGGCTGTTTGAGACATTTGTTTTGAGCACTGAATTAATGTAGTTGCGTATCAGAAAACTGGAAGAAAAAGATTCACTGAGAACAGAAAAACTCCCCTTCAAGTTGGCATTTCTGTTACTTCTAAAGTTAAAAGAACCAATCTCATCCAGTCTATTGCACAAAGCCTTGATTGTGATTCAAAGTGATGCTGAGAGCTTGCAAAGTTGGACAAGTACTCTTGTTTAACAGAGGTCAGCTCAAAGGTTTTGCATGTTAGTATAAGTTGAATTAGGTTACTATTTCAGTTTGTATCCAAGAGAGAAGTAAAATCTTTGGGGACTGAGCTGAAATTTAGATGAGTGAAGGTTGTAAGAGAAAGATGAAAACCTTTCTTTCTGTATCTGTCATCTCAGTAATTTTTCTGGGTGGTAGGTTCATAGAAATCTCCATTTTTTTCCTTTTTTTAATATAGGATTGATTCTCATGGGTATGTGGAGGAGGAAAAGGGTAACTACAGATAAAGAAACTGCTGTGCTGAAATTGTTTCAGGCTAGCTCCTGGAAGGTAAGAGAAGTTATGATATGCCTTAGGAAAGCCTTTCTTCCTCTAATGCTTGATGACCTTTAAAAAGTTAATAAAATCAGAAAGAGAGTGAAATGTAGCATTACCCAAAGAGAATGAGTGCCCTAGAGAGGTTCACACTAAAATTAGGCCCCAAGACATGCTGCATGCTTGCTCTGGAAATACACTAGTATTCTGGGACAGATGTTACCATCTTCCCTGTGATGAGAGATCTGTCTGTTGTTTTCCCACTTCCTCTGTGCCCTTCCTTCAGCTCTGCCTTCAGATTTACTATTACATAACACTATCTTCATAAACCATCATTTTTTTTCCAAAACCATATCTATTGCTTCATCAAGGCTAAAAAGCCAAAACATGACATCTCTCCCAGGCTTCCAAGGAAAGAACAAGCAGAAGTGCATTCCCTATTTCTTTTACTGTATGAGGGTCCAGGTGAAACACAACTCCCCTGCCCTAGTGTCATAATTTTATTTTTTTTCTTGCAGCCACTGTATCTGTTTATACAGACTTAATGTAATGTTTGCTGTTGTGAAAGTTCATCCAGAAGCCAAAATATGCACCCTTCTCTCTTCTCTGGAATATTCGGCATGTTGTTTATGGTGAAGCTAAAGGACCAGCTGAATTAGTTAGCTCAAAAGTCTTAAAAGACTTGTGTTTGCAGCCATTTCAGAGTAACAGACATACAGTGTGGTTGAAACTACTATCTGGGCAGTGCTACAGGGCTCCACAGATTTATAGTCCTCGAAAAGCTCCTGTATAACTACAGAACTGTAGGCTTAATGCACCATCTTACTCTTACCCTTACGCTGTACCGCAGGGATAATGTGAGGCAGGAGTTCTATGAGAAGCAAGATGATGAAGCAAGATGCTTTTCCTGCATTGCCTCCAGAAAACTAATGATGAGCACCACTTATTACGTTAATTATTGTCAAGAGGTATTCTTTCCTCATGCTGTTAGTTCTTAGAAGTCATAACTACAGATTTTGTGATGGCTGTTATTCAATGACTAGATCTAATTATCAGACCTGATTTTCTCCATTGGTTTAAATCTAATACAGTCATTCTTCTCCTGCAGGGTGGATATGAAATGCAGAACAGAGTAGGGTAGAATGAGGTCTGTTACCTCAGCATAGAAACCTGGTTGGATTTTAAGTTATTCATTAATATTTCTTTTGTTTTCTAAACACATTTCTCAAGGATCTGAAAGCTCTTTTTGGTGCAGCCAGCATCCTGCATGTGTGACCCTGAGTGTCAGTGAGGGCTGTGCTTTTAAAGTAACATGTACAAATTATCAAACTGGTTCACACCAAGCATCTGCATGCTACCCACCTGCAGTGATGGCCCCAAGCTCACCTCTAATGTTTTGCCAGGAGCTCAGCATGTGAAAGGGTGCTTTCTTGGAAGCAGCTGGTCTAAGCTCAGGAAAGCCCTGCCTTCCTCACAGGCCAGTAGGTAAGGAAGCAAATGTGCTCCATGGGGACAGTGGGGTGGCTGCAGTGGCTTCATGGAGACTAACATTGATGGGTCTGCTCAGGCTATGGCCTACTCCCTGCTCAGGCCATGATGAATGTTAGCCATGGGTCTCTTCCAGGAGAAGGAGCCACTGTCATTGAGGAGCTTGGTCACTGTGGAGAAGCAGGCCTCATCCAGGTTCTTCAACAGTCTAGAAATCCCTCAGCCTGTCATTCTCCATGTCTACCTTATAGACCTTACTGGATAGTCATGGGGCCGCCAAGAGAAAAAGCTGCAGATGTGCAGCTGCAAGAAGAGATGGTGGGAGAGCAGGTGTGAGATCCTCTCAGAGCAGAATGGCGAGAAACTCAGCAAGGGGATCTGTTTTTTGTACAAGTGCTTCTACTGCACAAGAAGCATAGTTAGGGGTGGGTTGGTGGGACTTGCCACATCTTCCAGGGCAGGAACGGTGCTGAGGGGAGGGGTTCAGTCCTTGTAATGTGCACAACAACAAATTGGTAGTGTTGCACCAAGTGCAAGCTGAGCTGGCTGACTAAAAGAAAGCCAAGTCCAAAAGCAGATGCAGGCATGGTACTTCTGCTGGATTCTCTCCCAGATTGTGCTTTCATTTTAGGGATTTCCTGACTTGGTGTGGTCTAGTTAGTGACTATCAGTAGATCTCTCTTGTAAATGCTCATTCAGTCTCCCTTGAGAATTTTCTGCAGCTAGAAAATCCTCTTGCAAGTAGCATTTTGGTATGTAGGGCTTGTCTAGAACCCAGCTTCTCATAGCTTCATTGATGGCTCCTAGTTCTTGATTATCTGAGGAGACAGTGAAGAGTTGTTCTTATCCATGCCATCAGGACTCCTGAAGATGTCTCTTTACCAGGGTGGAGAATTCTAGCTCACTAGTTCCTTGTATGGTGACCACTGTCACCACGTGCCAAATGTGTGTCAGGAGCACATTGCTTACCCATGAAATGCATGTGTTTCTCAAGTGAAACACTGAAGATGCTCATCAACAGGTTAGTGAATTTCTAAAGTAACCCACTGTCTTGAGCAATTTTTTCTTCTCTCAAGACTCTGAGAAATAAGGCAAAGAAACAAATGTTTGTTACTGCCTGCTCTCAAGTCTCATTCGAAAAAATGGCATCTTAAACGACCAGTCAATAAATGTCTTGGCAGCACTCTGATTTTAGTCTTGCCTGAGAGGAATCACCATGTGTTGAATCACAACTTTCACTTCCTTTGCTGCATGAGTTTCTTAATCTTTTATCTCAAATGGGTCTAGCTCTGCGGACGGGGCAGTACCACCAAAATACACCAGAAATACACCAAAGATGAGGCTGGGCTCTGTAACGGCAAGACTATGAGCAGGGACTCTGGGGACTGTGCTGGAGTGGAGAGGTGGAGCCGCCATCATACAGATGGGGTCCTTTGGGCAAGAGCAGACAGCAAGGTGTCATGGTTTAAGCAGAAGCTTCTGAGGGCATTTTGTGACAGTTTGGAAAACACTAATGTTTTTTAAAGTTAGTTTTTGCAGGTGGGCTGAACTACTCTAGGTGAGCCCTGTTGGGTATGGTGTGGCTTGCAAGGACTGAAATGGATTGGAGGAGCAGGCGAGCATTATTGAAAGCTTGTTAGAGAGCTTTCAATTGAAAGCCCATTAGGAGCAGGCGAGTGTTACTGAATCAATTTCTTACTGATACTAGTGTCTGCCAAGAACTTTCTCTCTATGACTCCTTACCAAAGATCTCAGAAATGCTGATATGGTGTAGGAGGTTGTAGGGCAGCTGCACCACCTCAGCATCAGACTTTTTTTGTCTATTTTATATAACTCTGCGTTCTTGCCAGAGCATGCCTTGTCATGAGTTCTGTGGGATTTCATTGTCTTTTCAGCTTCTAAATGAAACAGTGTGTCCCAGACAATATTTGATCTCAGCGCTGCATTATCTTCCCCTTCTGAGTACTTCTTCAAATTCATTCTTTTTCAGTGTAATAAACCCCAGAACCCTGTCTCAGTGCCTTCCTTCCTCCATTCTTCAAAACTGCCTTGAAAGTCCTTGGCTAGACTATCACATGCTCATCACTGATTTTCCCCAAGCACTTTGTTTCTTGTGGAAACACAAGTCTTTAGGGTGATTATCCTGAGTTTACTTTTCAAAAGGGAGCTATTTTCTACTCTTAGTTGTAGAAAACTCCTGCAACTTTTCCTCTCCCACAAGTTTCAGACTTTTCCTTTCTTCTGGACTGCTTCATTCTCCATTAAGGTGAGATACTGACCAGTCACAAGAGCACTGTGCCTGCTTCCTGGAGAAACAGAATTTCGCTCTCTAAATTTCTTAGGCGGCCTTGGAAAAGTTCTCTTGTTTTCACCTGTCAAAGGAAGAAGTAAGAGGATGGCTTTTATTTTTAAAACAAGGGGTCACATGAAAACCATGGGACATCGGGCCCTACTGCCTTTGTTGATTCTTGAGATAGGCTGTCTCGTAGGTTATAAAGTTGAGCTGCACAGTATCAAAATGCATTTAAAAACGAGGCTTTAATCCAACTGAGTTTTTGCAGTCTCTGTCTTAAACAAATAAGGCACTACATCTATTAACTGGGGTAAGTGGAGGATACAGACATGATGCACTAGATGAATAGTTGTTTTGTTGCATCTCCCTGGTATCAGTGTGACTGTTCTCTATTGCTGTGATCCATTTCTTTCTCATTTTGTATTTAGGTATAAGAAGTAAAGGAAAGGATATTGGATCTACAATATTAACCTATCCTAGAACTGTGCATCAAGTCCTATAACCTTGTGGAGCATTGTTTGAACCATCCAGTATAACAGAAAACTGAGTTATTTTTAATACAGCTGTAGCATTTCTCTAGATAATTCACAAACATATATATTTATTAATACTCTCTTAGGCTGTGGAATTGTGGAAGATACTGCGCTAAAAACATATTGACTCATTCCTGTTACATTTTCAGGGCAGTTTTGTCACAGGATTACAGCAATATTATATCCTGGATGATTCTGGGGGCTTCTTGAAAGCATGAACATATGCCTTTTTTGGAATAATAATCTTACAATATAGGAAGTAGGCAAA
The DNA here is from genome assembly GCF_963264785.1 of Psittacula echo. NCBI lineage: Eukaryota > Metazoa > Chordata > Aves > Psittaciformes > Psittacidae > Psittacula > Psittacula echo. The sequence continues at coordinate 21,152,659 of NC_137736.1, read as the reverse complement.
GTTCTTAAATTCTTATGATTTTAAAACTGATATCTTGATAATTTAAAGTCAATGTTTTGTGTGTGCTATCTGTAGCTGAGTTATTTCAATTGCACTTTTATAAAAGACAAATTACTTAAACTGTTCAGCAGTTTTATATGCTTTAAGTTTTGCTGTACATTTTCTTGTATAGTTTTTGACAAGTTCTCCATGAACTCAGCAAGGTACAGCTTGCATTCAATCAGTTTTATACATTTATTTGACTTTTGCAGTGCTGAGGTCTTTAGATCTTGAAAAATGTCTGAGCTAGCATGTTTTCCAGCCCTTCCTGGAAGTCCTGGGAGGTGAATTCTAACAGCTGTCATTCATTAGCTTGAGCAGTTTCTTTGTTTAAAGAACAAACCCCTGTGCTTATTCTGCAAGGGAGACCTACTGGATTTTTTGAAGGCTTTGGTTATTATTTGGTAAGTTCAGAAACTGTTGAGATTCAATGTATTTTTCCCCTTCTCCTAAAAGTTTTCCCTATAATTTGTGGGTATAGTGAAGCAAAAGATAAAACCTATGTTCTTTGTCTCTATTTCCTTCTATACTCCTAGATCCAGCCTCTGCCTCATCAGAGGGTCATGGAACACATAGGGATAATAATGGCCCCACTCCCTATGACCTGGTATTCAACATGTGGTCCAAGGGTGGTTAGGGAGAGGATTATTCTATCACAGGACAAGAAGTCAGGATGCCTAGCCCTAACCCTAACCCTGCATTACCAGGCAGCAGGCTTAAATCAAGCAAAGGCAATTTGTTTTGTTTTTTAACACAGCACGGTATAAATAAACTATATGACTGATGGACACAGGCTGTTATGGCGAACAGGAGTATAAATGGGCTCAAAAGGAACTGAAGAAAATCACAGAAAGGCTTTTAAATGCACAGATGCAAAACCAGCCTCTGGCTCTGGCTGTCCCTGAACAGCAAATCACTAGATCTCACTAGGGTGTATTAGAGGAAGAGTCACTCTTGCCCTGTTTTTTGTACTCCTTTCCAAAGTACCCATTATTGGCCACTGTCAGAGGAGATAATCTGGCTTTTTATAGATTTGGTCTGATTTGCTGTTGCTGTCCTTATGTTACCAATCTCCTACATGTGTAAAACAGGAGCAGGATTTATGGCTGAGCACACATTTCTAGTGTGCAGAAAAAATGTAGAAGTCATGTCCTCAGCCACACCACAACATCTTCTCACTTTGTTAATATGCAAGGTTAATGAGCATAAATGCATCTGATGGACCTAAACACTTTCCCTAGACTGAGAGCAGGATTAAATTAGAATCCTGGGATAGTTTGAGAAGAAGTTCTTAATTCTGCTGTGGTCTTATTTGGTTAGCTCACAAATATTCAGGAACAGCAAGAAAAATGCAGGCTTCCAGTGTAGACCAATGCCAAGAATGTAATCCACAGTTTGTCCTTAATCATATGAGTATCATCTCAAATGTTTCCAGTGCTTTTGGCATGAATATTAAATTACAAATTCTAGGATGCTTGCCAGAAACAGAAAGCAGAAGGTTCAGAGTGAAAGCAATACCCCTGCTCTATGCTTCTGCAGGAGCAATATGGCATGTCAATATGGACAATTACTTTGAAAAAAGAAATTAAAAGGGCAACTTCTCATAAATGTCTTACAATAATTCCTTCCAACTAGTTACCAGTACTAAAATATGCACTGTTTGGTGCCTGATGACGATTCAGGAAGTAACTGAAGGTGACTATCTTGTCAGTTTATTGAGCTTTTCTTTTATGGAGCAGGAAGTACTGATTTGTCTTGTTTCCAGCTCGGGCTAGACCCTGACTTTGGGTTTGTCTGTGTGTTGGAAGGAACTTGCAGAGCACTGTGGGATTGCTTCAGGTTCACTGTGATAGACAACCAAGGGCAGAGTTCGAAGATTGGCACTTTTGTTGAATTTACCATAAGAAGGTACTTACACTTTTGTAAAATGCATCATTGACTACACAAAGAGTCCCATGAGAGAGAGTTGGAGAACTGTAAGGTCTTGTATGTATGTCAAGCCTCCTTTGAGAATTACCTGCAACTCAATACTTGCTTTATTTGTCAAGGTGGAAGTCCTGTTTGTCTTTAGAGAGTGAACCTTTAGCCATTTCTGATGAAATTGTTAGAATAGGGTACTATAATGGATATAAGCTGTCCTCTAGAGAAAAGGACAAATTATAAACTATTTAATTGATACTGGAAAATTTTCATCTTGCATCAGACATGTTGACTTTGACACATTTTTCCTTCTTTCTCCCTTTTCCTGCTCTCTGCCCCACATGACTGCTTTTCCAGGGTCTGCAGAGCAGTGTCTGACATCCTCATCCCTTCCAGGCAATACTCCAGTTGCTTCTGCAAAAGATGGAAACACAGATGATTTATTTAGTAATACGTATGAATTTTGTCAATTTGCATTATCTTTCTCATGCTTTATTGAAGAACTGTCCTTAAGATCAGCTAGAAATTCCAGCTGTACCTTACCCACAATACATCCTACAGAAAATGAAGGATGCAGAGATGTTCCTTTATTGCCTATTCTTTTAAAATAAGAGGAGTCTGAGCATCAGCCACTAAATTTCAAGTACCTACCCCATTTGGGTCCATTGATGCTATGTGGTTACATAGAGCTGGTAACAGTGTTTTATTGCTATGCAGTAAAAAAATACTGGTTTAGCACCAATGCCAAAAAGCCTTTCTGGATGGTGCTATACTTTGCTGGTGCCTCCCACTCCTCAAGTGTCCAAACTCGGGCACAAACATCACAGAATCAGTCTCTGATTTCTGTCAAGAATGGGGTGGCTTAAAAACACTTTTCTCCTTCATGTCAGACAGTTGTGCTTTTCTGTGGTGGCAGGAAAACGGTGGAGAGGAGGAAGTGTTAACCTCAGAGCTGCTTTCAAACTTATCTTTCTTGCATTTCCTTAGTCTATGGGGTATTTATGTCTGCCAGCTGGGACTCAGCTGTGGCTGTGTCTTACTTTGAAAGCTGACTGACTCTTTAGGGTGCTTAAAAGACCCATATATGCTGTTGCATTTGCACCAGGTATGTTAGAAGTCACATTCTGTATCACACAGGCAATTGAAGCCACAAACAGAAATTGGGATGCATTTTCCACTTGTTAGTCAACTAGGGATAAATCTAAACAGGAGAAAACGTCTAGCTTGTTATTTTGATTCCTTCTGCATCTGTGCTCATCTGAAAGAGCTTAAAAAAACACTGAAATTAGAGGGAAGGCGACAGACCAAATACATGGAGGAGCAATGCACACTGCCTCTCTCCTGTGAAAACGAAGATACAGTTTCTAGAAAGCTTTGGAGGCACAAAGCTTGTTAAATCTATGGCACATTTTTCAGAGGAAGCCAGATGTATTTAGGGAAATGTTGCTGGCAACATTCATGTTGCTTAAACACTTAAACACCAACTGCTTTCTAAACATAACCTTCTCTTAGTTTCAAAGCACTAGTTACTTTCATCAAAGGAAATTGTAAGATATATTTGCTTGTTAACTGTATACCTAGTGGCTTTTTTTTTCTGTTGAAGATCAACCTGACTTTTTGTTTAAACAATACCACGGGGTAACTAATTAGAGTGCTAAGGAGAACTGGCAAAGTAGTAGCACTGGCAGAGAAGAAAATCAAAGCTTCCCCCTTGTTAGTGTCAAAATGTATGTGACTGAGTGACAACCTAGTTAGCTAATTCCATACAGGAGTTATTTTGCTTTGTGACCTCTGTTTTTAAAACCTTGGATGCATAACTTAAAGTATACGGAAGCAAGTTAGGTACACTTGCTGAAAAAGCATATCTTCCAAAGACTCTTTGGCAAGGCATTTAGACCCTTATGTAAACTCCAGTTCTTCAATTGCCATGTTTGCTGAGCACCTGTAAAGAAGTATCAGTTGCGGAAGACAGCCAATTCACATGCCTGTACTGCAAACAGTGTTATGCTGGCACTGTAATGTGAGCGATTGAAATGCATAAGTAGGTGAGTACCTGGGATATCTGAGGCTAAAATAGACCCACTAAACATACTGAATAATCAGCTTTACTGAAACCAGAAGCAAAATACCCAGCATTTAAACAAGAAATGTTGGCCTCTTTTCTGTGTACATGAAAAATGAAACAAAATTAAGTTTTGGAACACAATCTCAGGTAGGCTTGGAGTCCTAAATGAAAGAAAGGACACAAATTCAATAACAGAATTCAAAGCCTCCAGTAGGTTCCAGACTCAGCATGGAATGATACAGGAGAGTGGAGCCCAAACATCTCTTTGCAAATCCTTATGAAAGTCTTATTGAAGGAACAGAGGGATTACATAGCTGGTTTTCATGTGTTAAACTTGTCTTTCAACTGAAAAGAAATCCTAGTTGACTTCAGTGACAAAACAGGACGATATTAGACACTGAGTAGGATTTCAGGACTTCGAGTTTTTTGATGCACTTTATATTCCCTTGGGAAATAGTGGTAATCGCCTATCTTCCCCTTAAGAAGTGACTTTGTACTGATCTGTACCAGATACTCTCCGCTTGATACATTATGTTCTGCAGAGCTGGTAAAAAGCCTTCACCCCAACTTTTAGCCTATTGTTGCACTGCTTAGTGCTGGCATGAAATTAAATAGCAGCAGTTTGGGACTCATGCTGCTTTGTGCCCTTATTTTTTTTATATTTTTTGTATTCATGGGTCCTGTTGTTTTATTATAACATCCTGCATAATATATGGGGTGCTTTAGTTGAGAATAAATTGGTCAGTCAGATTTTTTTATTGGTCTTCTTGAGGCATGTCTGTCAAGTCATGCTAACTGTAAAACACTGAGCAAGGATTAATGAACCCTTTAGAGAATGCAGGTGAGTTCTGCTTCACATTAAATCACCAGTTTTCTCAGAATATTTGCTAATGCTGTAAGCTTCCATATCTGGGAGATTTGCTATGTGCTGGGCCCTATTAAAACAGCTTAGTTTCCTGCTGGCAGACCATAATGCTTTAGAAAAACATTGCCAATCGGAAATGCTGGCCACAGGGTCTTACAAAGAGTTTGTTTGCTTCTTGAGCCTCATCGTTGAAGGATGCTGAGGAGCTGCAGTCCTGGTTCTTACTGCTGAGAGCTACTTCCTCTTGGGACTTCTGAAAATTAGCATAATGTGATTCAACTTGAGTATCTAAAAATGACTGCATGAATCATTAGGTAGTAAGCACTCTGGGGCCTCAGCCAGCCTTCCGGTTCTGCATTTAGGTAGTGTGTAATGTTATAGGGGTTTGGATCTGAGTGTCTTATGACCTATGCAATACTCTAGATATTAATAGTATCATAACTAAGGGATATAGTTTGTCTGCTTCTGATCTCATCAGAGCCACGTTTCAAATCTTGTAGAGTTGATTGTAGGAATTCAGTCTTTAGACCTCAATCTTCATTATTTGAGCAGCAGACCTGCCATTGTAGTAGCTACTCTGTTCCACACACAGCAGTTCCTCACAAAGTAAAATAAAAACAGTGAGATGGAGGAAAGATACTTGATGTAAATGCCATTGGAGTAAATGAAACATCTCTACAACTACCTGAAAGGAGGTTGTAATGAGGTGAGGATTGGTCTCTTCTCCCAAGTAACAAGCTATAGGACAAGAAGTAATGGCTTCAAGCTGTACAGAGGAGGGAGGGTTAGATTGGATATTAGGAAAAATTTTTTCACAGAGAGGGTGCTCAGGCATTGGAACAGGCTGCCCAGGGAAGTGGTGGAATCACTGTCCCTGGAAGTGTTCAAAAACCATGCAGATGAGGCCCTCAATGACATGGTTTAGTGGTGGACTTAGCAGTGCTGGGGTAATGGTTGGACTTAATGACCTTAAAAGGTCTTTTCCAACCTAGTTGATTCTATGATCACGCATTGTAACTCTGCAGTATGCAATTGGAAATGAGGACTTCTGTGATGTCCTGTGCAAACGTGCCAGAAGGTACAATGTTTTCCATACAATTCTCTTAAAATTATATTGCCTATTCAGTAAAATTTTTGATTGGACACTGATTATCAGCAAAGCACAAGGAAAGATTAGGGGATGCATTGTTGCCCAGGCCAACTGTTCAAAGACAACTCGAAGTCACAAGGTTCGTTTAAAATATATAATAACTTGGGGTTCATCTCTGTTTGCTGTCTTGCTCAGGGTCTCAGATTTTTTTGGCTTTGGATCTGTAACCAGGCTGATGAAAAACTACTTTTATCAAGGAGTTGAAGGTCATCTGTAGTCATGGGATTGCACGAGTTAGCCTTCAGGAAGAAACACCAGATATTACATTATTTAGTGACATGGAGTAACATTATTGTCCTTTTAAATTGCTTTTCAGCACCAGGGAAAGATGATATTTAGTGATACTTAGTGATACTTAGTGATTCTTACTAAGAATGTGGATAGACCCTCTTGTTGCTGTGTTTTCAAAGAATGATAGTGAATCTTCTTTATAGCCATAGGGAGATCACATTTTGCAGCATGTGGGGGTAAACCACTTCTTAGATCAGCATGCTTGTGTGTGAATGAATACTTCCTTAATGGAATGCCCATGTTTCTCTGAGGGGGCTACAGGTGTGTCAAAGCAGGGCTTGCAAAGAGCAGCCATGATTCAGGCACTCTCATGACACTGGAAGAATAAAAGTGAATGTTACTGAGAACCATAAAGAATTACAGAATGTAACCATCCTCCTTTTAATCTAATCTTGATGGCTAATCCTCTATGAGCAGCAACATTTATGACATTCAAAACGGAGTTTGAGTGAACTGATTCCAGAATCTCATTGATGGCCTCAGTGTAGCCTAAAAGCCACACATTCTTAAATGTAAAATGCAAAACTTTTGCAAAAAATGCAAAACAGAGTTAGTCTCTCCTCTCCACTGGCCTTGCAGGGGGAACTGGCAGTTAGCTTATGTGGACTTTACAGCAGGTCTACAATCTGTCATGCCAGTGGCCACATACTCGAAAGTGCTGAAGTTCTGAGCTCAAGGTTGGGACCTGGAGGCATGTGAACCTTATTTATGTAGAAAAGGAGTACCATGACTATATCTACACTTTCTTTCCATTCCCCAGTGTGCAGGTTAAACCAAATCAGACTATAGAAGATTAATTAGACTAATATACCTTAACCTATTTCTCCTTACTGAACTGAAATTTGTGTGCCTACATCATCCTATTATTGTTGCCCAAAAGATATAAGATACACTTATACACCAGAATGTTGCATGTGATGAAATTATGTTGGCATTCACCTAAAATAACAGTGAGGACAGAGCAATTCCAGGTAGAACTTGGAGTAAGCGTCTTTTGTTTAATTATGGTCTTGTCTGTAAACTTTACTGCAGCTGGCCCAAGTTACACTGGCATAATGGCTGTCTTAATCTGAGTTAAGATCCTCCTTGGGTTTGGGTATGGGGGTTTGGGGTTTGCTTTAGTTCCTTCTGGACAAAAGGAAACTAGAATAGTAGTAATTATAGTATAAGAATAGTAATCAGAAAAGCAGCTAACATGATAGAGAAGGCTGCAGTTTTATGGATGGGGAGACTTGAAATCAGAGTGACATAACTTTCTTGAGGTAAAATCAGAGCCCCCAGCAAAGCAGGGACTAGAATGCAAGATCTCCTGGTCACTTTTCACAGTTTATTTGCACCTATGTGTTTGTATAAGTCAGGGAAAAGACCTGTGTAAGGGAGAGAGGAGGTTGTCTTATTCTTGAGCCTGTGTGACTTTCACGACCAGTTTGTGGCTGTGTCTGCAACTTTTCAGATACTCAGACTCAGTAGGTAGGGCTCAGTTCTCACTTTTGGTAAGCAGAATTCAGGTCCAAGCCTGAGGACGTCTACACTCCTAGGCATAGCCTAATCTGGGAGCATTTATTGATACATAATGCTAGATCTCACAAGCAATCTGAAGTGACATAGGGAAGTTACTGACTGCTGAGCCTATCTGGCACAATCTGTCTTCTGCAATGGGAAGAATAAGCAACAGGTGACCATATTATTTCTAATGCCAGCAGAAAGCAGCCTGTATCCCACGTAAATTTTTAACAGAAGATGGAGAACTAATCTGTCATAAAGAATTTATTCTTTCCCATTCAGGCTATGAGGAAAGTTACACCAATCAAGTTGCAAAGAATGCCAGAAAAAACGATAAAAGATTGGAACAATTGTGAATTGTGCAAAGGCAGATCTCCTTCTCAGTCATAGGTTTTGAGAACAGTTTGCTGCCTAAAGGTAAATTTTCCATGTTTTTGCAGAAGCAATGCTGTGTTTGGTACTTTTTGTAAGACTTCAAATATTACAATTAGAGGAGATGTGTTTGGGCCACTTCTTCAGGAGCTGGGAATCTTCCTGACTTAATGCCTACTGTAGAATGTCCAAGGTTATAATGAAATATTTCATAATGGCAAAGGATCTCTGGGAATATTGTGTGAACGAAATAACTTATCGATACTTATGTTTCACTGACTAGAAATGTTCTGAGTAGTATTACAGGATACTGCAGGAATAACACCTGTAGCTGGAAGGGACTTTGTATAAAATTCTCGCGACTGCAAACCCTAATGAAATTTTGTAAGCAACAATGAGAAATATAACAGCAAAAGAATAATTTAAAAAATAAACAAGGCAAACCCAAACACACACAAGCCCAACTAAGAAAGAAATAGCTCTAGAGTATCCTTTTGTGTAATACTTAACCATGTTTCTCAAACTTGCATATGATAATTATGTTTGAACACTAGAAGCTTTATTTTCATGCTATCCTCTATTTGCACGTAAACTGAGAAAAGGGCATTTGTCCTCAGTTCCAAAAGCCTACAAAGCAGAGGAAGGAGATGCTTATGAAATCAACAGGAAATTTTATCTGGTAAGAAAACCAAGAGTGTGCTATGGTCATATGCTTTTTTTCCAGCAGGAAGTGCTTAGAGGGGCACAGCAACCCATATTTTCTACTCACTGACTCACAGAAGCGAGTCTGTACAAGCTTTGCTGGCTGCCAATTTTCAAGTACTGTTTCAGTGAAAATCACTTTTGAAATAAAAGGGAATTACATAAATTGCCAGTTCTTGAAGCATTTATTAATAAAAGACTGGAAGAACTCCAAACAATGGAGGCAATGAGGCCTTGTTGTCCTCACTAAGAGGAAGGTATGGAGGCAGTACTTGCATACTTGTTCATATATGGATCTATCTTACCTCAAGGTGACTTTGGCTATGTCTATATTAGTGAGTAGCACCGCGCAATAGGAATTGATTTGTGGAGCTAAACAGTGCTAAAAGCCCAGTGTCTACACTATATGCTTTTTCAAGGTGGTGAATTTGGGCTGGCTGTAGTCAGGTCCCATGGACTGACTGCCCTTTAGCAGCTGGAGTACCAAAGCTGAACTTATCAAGCATATTTTTTCTGGTTTCTGTTCAATTCTTATAACATGTTATTCTTTTCATAGGGAGGGTTAAAAAAACGGTAGGAGGATACTGAAAGATAAGATGCCTGAGGAGAAAAACTGAAGTATGAGAATGAGTGTGCTTCAGAGCAGAAAGGAGGAAGCATGGTGAGAGGAAGAGAACAGGACTACTGAAAGGCCATCCACATGGAAAATAGTCACCCAAGATTAGAGGTAGGTTGCAGCTCACATAGGATTAAATACAGACAACAGAAACTGGAACAAATTTGTGCTATAGTGAGTATAGCTCTTCATTTGTGGAAATGCTGGGCTAGAATAGTTTTACTAGACTTCTCTGTTGGCTTTACCTTCAACTGCTGAGAAATTTGTGGCATACTAGCTTTACCTTAATCATGAGTCTGATTTAAAACCCCAAATGGCCATAATGAAAGGAGGAGAGGAAATATGGGTGTATGCATGTGGTTCCTTTTGTGTGTGTAGTTGATCATGTCCTGTGGCTTTGCAGAAAGCTAAAGCATGATCCAGTGGATAAAACAGATCAATAAAAGCTTAAGGCTTTTCCAGGCAGTTGTAACTGTTTTTTAAAGGTGGCCACTTACTGTGTAGAAACCTTCAGAGCTTCCACCCCACAGAATGTTAATACCCAGGACTATTAACTTGAGTTTCAGATTTAACATCAGTTAGTTCCTTTAAACTTTGGCCAGTGTTGATCTGTCATCTGCTGTAGATGGTACTGGGAGATCCAAGTTTGAACAGAAATACGTGAGCTGTGAAGCTGTGCTGGCTAGGCAATATACCAAGGCTGTGTTAGAGAAACGAACTCTTCTGGTTGGCTTTTTTTTTTCAGTTCATTGTAGTTCCTCCTTTCCTGAGGAGGGGTGTGTGGGGACACCTGATAAGAAGAACATTGAAAGCTTCTAGTGCTATGGAGATGGTGTTCAAAACTTCTCACTACTGGTATTAGAAGCCAGCTGGGCCAAGTGGCACAGACCAGACCGCTCTTGTTTCCTGAAGGCGTTTTCGTTTGAAGAAATCATCAGTGCAACTTTACACTCATTGAGTAATTCAAGCAATGAAAAGTTGATTATTTGTGTAACTATCTGCATTAACAATGTATTCCAGTTATTTCCTTCTTAGGGAGTGAACGGGGCTTTGACAGACTGCGACAAACACTTACTAGGTCACCCTAGCAACATGTTTCTACAGTTATTTGGAATTCTTGAAAATCTGAGTCATGTCATTTCCCAATTCAAAGTTTCACTGGGGGGCTCCTTCTTGTTATTTGTCATCTCCCCACTCCAACACATACCCATGCTTGCTTGCACACCACAAAATGTTTCACATGTTATCACAAGTGACCTACCAGGGGCAACTGTTACATTACTGTAAACAGTCAAGGTCCATTTTTGAGCAAAACTCTAACTACATATTGAGCCTGCCTCCCTTGGTTTTGGGGGGTTTTGTTTGTTTCTTGGTGATTACATTCATATAAGACATCTAAACCCAATTTTGAACAAAGATGCTGCAAATCCACCTGTAATTTTTTCTGCAAAACAGCAGTAATTACAAATGAGCAAACTTACAGTATCAAGATTTCCTTGAAGGCAGCTGAAGAACAGGACAAACAGATAAACTAAACATACTTCATTAGTCTACAAATGTGCTATTGTTTCTAATAATTAAGTTTGGGTGTTCTGCTTTTTACAAGATAAATTATTGGCAGATTTGATATTGACAATTGACCATATTGTGTTCAAGGATAAAACATGTAGCAAGATAAACCATTAGATGCAGCTGAGCCTCCAGGCATAGCAAAAAAAAATCTGTTCTAAGTATGAATAAGTTGGGGGGGGGTTGTGGTTTTGTTTAACACTAGAATAGCATGAATATTTTCTTCCCATAGTTGAAAAAGCTTTTCTTACCATAGTTGAAAACAACCGATCAACCCAAGTATTAGTAAATGTGAATCTGACCATCCTGCATAGGGGAAACCTGCAAGGAAACATGGTAAACACGTGTAGTAAGCACAAACGATTTTTCCAAAAGAAGTAGCTTCTTTAGTTGAAAGTAAGAACTAATAACAATCACAATTGCTTTATCAGCTAAAGGGAGAAGAAAGCTCCATGGACTGGATCTCAACCATGGATTATTTCTCTTTTTTACATTGGCAATTAAATTTTCTGTTCCTTTTCTGCAGGCATAACTATAAAATGTACTAATCAGGTAAGTGCTTACTCTGACGTGGAGCATCTTTCATCCTTAATTTTTTTTGCTTTGATGAAAAAAAAACAAAGAAAAGGTTGTTTGAAGTCCACAGTATAGAATTTAACCACATGCATGGGAATAGAATTGTTTTAGACCACAAATATCAGAATGGTCAGATCTGCATTCTGGTTTTTTGCCCATCATTTAAATCATCTTCGTCTTAAAGATGCTGGTAGATAAAATAATCTAATTGAGGCTCTCTGAATTCTGGTTTATGGTATGTGAGTGTAAGAAATTATTTCATAGTCAAAAGCATGGGTTGGTTTTTTTGTTTGTTTGTTTGCTTTCTCCTCTTCCTGTTCTTTAGGGAAAGCTGGGTTTGCTCAGTTTAATCAGCTCAACAGCCAAACATTGCATCTTCAAAATTCCAGTCAAACTGATGCCTAAAAAAGTGCTGAAGTGGTGAGGTGAAGTGCACTGTAACAGTGATCATACTAGATATACTTTTGCAAATCTCCACATACTTTCTTTTTTTTCCACTATAGTTTTAATGTTGTTTTATCTTTAAATCTCTTCTATTCTCATGGCAAAAGTTAAGGACATTTTTTGAAATGCATATGTTTTAATCTATCAGAGGCTTTTCCTCTTCAAACTAGCCACTGTAATATCTTCAGACAATTATTAATTACTTGTGTTTCAGGCTCGTATTTGCCAGTTGTCCTTCCAAAGACATAATTCTGACACTTCTCAAACCAGGGGCAGAAAGAGGTTTGCAAATCAGCACATTCTGCAATTCTGTTTTCATTCCAAACTGCAGTGAAAGATAATTACGAAGCTCCCCACAGAACAGCAATCTGAAAAATGTTGGCTTGCCAATTTCAACAAATTAGGACTGAGGCAGATTAAGAGAGTGTAGGCTTCCAGTTTCAAAAGCCCCTGGGTTTGCCACAGAAGCTGGGACTTCCTTGTTCCCTTTCATGTAGTGGGATGGCAGGAGATGGAGGCGAGCATCTATGATTCTCTGATTTCTAGACAAATTTCTAGGGCAAGGAATCTGAAAATCCTTCCTGAGAGGGCTGCCAGGATCTGTAAGGCTCCTGATATTTCTGACTTTAGAAGAAACAAATCTGCTTCATAGGCTGTCTGTGGGCCAAGACAACAGAAGCACTCCCCAGAGTCTGTCTACTGAACTTCTGAGGAGCTCAGTGAGTAAAGCAGCAAGAGTTCAAGCAGGATCCCAAGAGAAAAGTGCCTTTTGTCTTTGATTTAAAATGTATTCATTAAAAGTTCCCTAACAACTGTAACTGTGGATGAGGAAAAGCAAGTAGTCTGCATAACGATGACTGAACGTCCCAGGGAGAGTTGCCAGCAGTGACTGGCTGCAAAGTCAGATGCAGCTAGTATAAATCTCACAGAATTTCTGCCTCATGGTGTCTCACAGTGACATCGCATCTACACTGACTTAAAACAGTACTGACACCTTTCCTCAGTTTTATAGCCACAGCTTGCCCTGATCTTGTTCCTAAACTCCGAAATGCTTTCAGAGTCATCTGACAAAATTGTCCACAGGACCCATAGATCCCAGCAACTGAAGGCTGATCTGGACCCATGATCTGTCTGAACTGCAGTGTTGGCTCAAACTCTCTTTTTTTATGACACTTTGGCCATATGTAGAAGTTATTGTCAAAAAACAGTTACTATTTGATTTAAAAAACCCAAAACAAACTAAACCTGTGCAATGTCAAAATAAAACCCAACCCTTTTCAACAGTTTTGTTTTGTTTGTCTAATATTTTTAAGCCACCCTTTTTCTTCCCTTCATGTAGTCCAGTCTTCTTTCTCTGTTTGCCTACTGGTCTGAAAGACCTGAAAAATCAAGATATATGTCATCACTTATGTGGCAGCAGTTTGGTGTCTTGGTTCAAGACACAGCCAGGCATATGTTTTGAAGATGGCAAACAGGCCACCTTTTTTGTTCTTAGAAAGCAAAATTTTTCCACTCAGAGTGGCACATTACAGCATTGTTGTGTTCATTTTGTGGAAGAGTCTTAACACTGGAAGATGCTTTCATAAATTTCAAGAGAACACTCTAAAAATATCCGGTAAACTATAGTGACAAGTGATATTTAGGTTGATATGAAGGTTTTAGTAATCACCCATTTTGCAGGCATATTAGACAAAAGCAAGCCTGTTCAGAAAGCAGGCTGTGTTACCTACCACTCATTCTGAAACACTGTCCCTTCACAAGCAGAGACAGAAATGGATGAATTCTTTCTGGAAGAACAGCCTTTGGTTAGAAGGAAAAACTGGAAACACTGGAAAGAGTAAAGGAAAAGAAGTTCCATCTGGAAAAGGTAAAAATCTTATGAGTCCTCTTCTTTCTGAAAATACTACTTTAGTCCTTGATGTGACTTCTGCAAAGACCACCTTTGCATCTATTAAAATATGCAGTTCATGTAACTACTGCAACTGCTAGTGTCAGTATGCTATTTGACTCTTCTGGAAATGCCACAGGATCCTTCTTCCCAATAAAGTGTACCTTTTCACTTGCAGAATCCATGTTTCAGTTTCTGCTTTCAGATTTCTCTGTCGTTCTCTCTTGTAAATCGCTGTTCATGATTGCTTGTCAACAACAGTGGCATGGTAGCTCTGGAGTAATTACTGTATGTTCTTCATGTTCATGATGCTATAATGTCAGAGGAGTTACAAGAACATATCCACATGCAGGATGAGGCCTCTACTGTTGACTTTAGATCAATCTTTCTGTCACCTAAAGGGAGCTGTTCACTTTATAAGGGGTCCTCTGGTTTCTCAATTCAGCTCTAAATGTTTAGACAAAATTTACAGGCAGCAGTCCATCAAGATTGTCTTTGTTTGCTGTGGGGATACAAGGGTACTTCGTATCAGCGCCTGTTGAGCACTGTACTGGCAAATCCTTAACAGAGCTATTTACTTAAGTAGAATTATTTTGAAAAAACTATTACGTGTGTACGTTAGAGTTGATTTGCATAGAGACTTCTGACCCTCCCAGATGCTGTGTTACCCAAATTGCTCTAGCTCATGGGATAGCTAACCTGGCAAAGTGAGGTTGTTTGTCCCAGGTAGTTTAATTCTGCAACTAGCTTCTCCCTCTTACTGTATGCTGCATGGCAAGAATCATCTCTGGTTCAGTTATATCTATGAGAAAGTGGAAAGGCCTTTTGGAAAACTGAGCTTCCTAATCACTAAAAAAAGGAAAAAAGAAAAAGAAAGAGAGAATCTGCAGTAGATAATGAAAAAATGTTTGTGAAAATAGGCAGTGAGGTGGATTCTGCTCCTAGCTGTATGGATTTAAATAAAAGTTGATTTAGTGACATGAAATTTACATTTATATAGGCATAACTGAAAGGCAACATTTGGTTCACTGCTTGTGTTGCAGTGGCAGCTGGGCCTCCTTTGTGCTTGCTGGATAACGGACACTTCTACATGATCATACCAAGTTCAATGACCAACTCATGGTTGGAATGATGCAAGGATCAGCTATGCCAGGAGAGAGAAACATAACTGAAAGTTACTTAATTCTGGTCATACTTCTGTAAGAGAAGTTGCAAGTTTACAGCCTTTTCTCAGCTAGATCACTACAAACACTGGCCAGTTACAAAAAACTACTATTTTTTTGTGTTTGTGGATATTCTGACTTAGCCCTTCCATGCTTTTAAGGGAAGAAGTAGTCATAGGGCTTTAAATGATGCCGATGATGTGGGAAGAATCTCACTCTGAATTTTCACCCTCTTACCTGTACACTTACATAGTATGTTGCAGCAGATACATTTATCTGTTTTCTAAATCTCCCTTGCAGCTAAATAAAACCAAGTAGAACATCATGGTTTCTGTAAGAAGACTATGAAGCCTCAGTGGCATCATTGTGCCGGAGTCATACTATGTGAATGCTGGTGAGGCTGCTTCCAAGGTAGCTCCTAAAACAGGCTCTGAAGAGTAACCTGACCCTGTGCTCCCTGCAGGGGCAACTGCAGGGGAGGAGAGCTGTTCCCTGAACTTTTCTGTTAGTTGAAGGAGATGACTGTTAATGACAAAAGAATGGTCTTACTTCCGATTCTGTTGTTTGTTTTCCAAATGGGTATCTCCATGGAGATTAGAACCCAGTTCTGAGTGTTCTGGATTCACCTCTGCTGCCAGAAGAGTCCACATTTAGTTAAGGATCAAGGTTAAAATATGCCTGCAGTAGAGTATAGTTGGTAGAGTGTAGTTCAAACGTGTGCCAAGGTCAGTGCATGGGGAAGGGACTATCTGAGCTGCCTAAAAGCTGCTGCCAGTGCTGTTAAGTTTTACCCAGTGAGAGCTGACTGAAGAGGCAAGACTGCTGAGCTAAAGGCTCATTTAAATTATTTGTAGAGCACAGTTTTGCTAAGCACCACTGAGAGTCTGGATTGGGGACGTCACCTTTTTATTATATCCTGAATTGCTGGATGTTTTTTGTTTTCATTGACTTCAAGTGGATCACCATCATTTTCCTGCTTATAATGCTGAACAAAAATACCATGGGGGAAAAGACAGGATGAGAGGCATACTGAGACCCATCTGTCAAGAGTGTAGGTACCTGCTTCAGATTTATTTATGCCAATCAACAGGAAATTAGCAGGGCTTCTTGCCCAAAATGCACGGCAATGGGCATTGCCTGAACTTCATTTATGATTATTCTTAGGATTTTCTGCAACTTCCAGTCCCACTGTTAAGAAGTGCTCACCAGGACCAAGAAGACCACTGGTATCATCTGATTCAGTCCTCCTTCTACCATAAGTCACTACATGTAATAAGCACGTGGGCATTTTTAAGTATCCAGAAGGGTAGTTGTTCTTTGTAGGTGTGAGAGAGGAAAGAGCCCCAGACTCTGATTCTTGGCTGACATACTTAAGTAGGCTTTATTCCACAATGTAGGAAAAGGCTAGAGGGATGTCCATGCCTTTTAACACAGGGAGTTCACCAAAAAAGGTGGGTACAAGTGGGTTTCCCAAAAAGGGGATGTTTTCTCTAGCAAAGGTAATGGCTGCCAGACCTGAGGGTGATGTTAATGGGGTGGAGTTCTTTATGGGAGCAGATGTGAAGAGAGGAGGAGAGATTTCGTACCAAAAGAGCTGTAGCGCTCAGGGACTTGGAAGGTCTGTGGCATAGCCATGCAACTTTGCATGGCAAGTTTCTTGTTCAAAATGTCCATAAAACATCTCCTTCATACTCCACCAATTTATATTGTGCCAATGCTTTACAACAAACATAAGGCTTCTAGGACAAGGCCAGAGAGCTAAAGGATAATGTGCTGCGGACCAAGGGCACCAAGTCTCCAGGCTTCTGCTATGGCAAGGAATTCATTAAATTTGCAGCCAGTCTGTACCCCTTTGTTCTCCTGCCAGCATTGTTTAGCTCCTCTCACAAGATGACAGGCTGGCCATTCTCAGTGTAATCCTTCTCTGCATCTTCTCCAGAACTGTTTTCTTCTCAAGTGTGAGAACCCAAATTGTATGCTGTGTTCCAGGGGAAACACCAGAATTTGGTACACCTGCATCAGTGCTTCCCTACCTCTAGCAGAGAAATATTGTACCTAAGGCTTGTTCTCCTTTTCTGTGAATGGCTAAAGATGTATTTGTTGCTTACTTTAATCATCTCTTGCATGTCCTAGCTCATTGGACTTCTGAGAAATCCAGCCTCAATCCTATGCATCTCTGCCTCTACACCATATCCTTACTGACCAGGACTGTTTACTATTTGTGACTCCTAAGAAACTCTCTGTGGTGGTTTCTTTTTTCACCTACCTATTCAGGCCTAAAGTGCTTCCCAAAAAGATTTTTCTTTTGCTTGGATATATACATGCAATAGTTTTTATATCTTTGATCTAGATATATTCTAATCTTCCTCCACATTCAAGTCTCTCACCTCTTCAGTCCAGGTAAATTCACTAATGATATTCCTTAATTTTACAGTTTTCCCTTCTGAAGTTGAAAAATTTAGTTACCACTCTGCTTCTGTTTGTCATTCTGTTCAAGGTAAAATGGAAACAGTTGCTGAGAACTCAGCCCAGTGCTGTTTTCTGTGACCAGCTTTTTTGAGTATCTTCATTACCTACTAACTTGGGGTTGTCTCTTTATGTCAACTACTGAGAAGAAATGTGGCAGCTATTGTACACATGGCTAGCTGGGCCCAAGTTTACTATTAGAAGTATTTGTTTCCCAAATAGCATCTGGGAAGTTGACCTTGGCACAATTCCCAGTAGTGTTTCTACAATAACATTTCAGTGACAGACCTCTTCTTGCAACATAATATTTTAGCTGCAAACCAGAAAAGCCAGATTTCGATGAGGGTCTGAATCAGAAACAAGTACCCACCAAAAAACAAAGGCTCTGAGCAGGTGGTCTAGGCTGCTGGAAGTGGAGCTTCCTGTTCAAGTACAATGGGGAATTTTATGATGAGTTAGATGATGATGAGTTGAGTGACAGATGGCTTATTTTTTAATCACTTACAAAGATCACTTGATGTTTTCCACGTGTCTGGATGAAATGGCTAAGCGCTGAAGTAATGTGGTAAGATTGCAAATATCTTGGATATTGGCCTATTGGTCATATTCGCACAGGTCAGATATGGCTTCCATTTGGAACAGGAATAGAGCAGTAAAATAGAAAAGTCCACTCCATGAGCTATTGTTTTCCTGGGTTATGGAGACCAAGACAGCCTTTTCTGCTGTAGGGCTGCTTTGTTAACCTGGAGTGCTGTGAAGGAAGGATTCCCTCTCCCACACCACTAGCTCTATTTCATGGGAGTACCAACTGGATTCTTCCAACCTGTTGCAAGTGACTGTTTGGCCTGTAGCAATGGTCATTATCTAGCAGAAGTTGTAAGTGGGTAAGTCAGTCTTGGGAATAAATGCATTTAAAATAACTCCCAGCTGTGGCACCTACATCCAAGACTGAGTGCTGCTTGAACTCTTGAATCTAAGAAACATGCAAAGCAGTCTTCTCCTTCTCAGCCTGCCTGTCTCTTACTGAAATTAGCCTGCTGTTCATATATGACAAGGTTTCTAACCAGCTTCTGTTATACAACTCCTGACTTATAATGGCTCACCTGGCCCTCTCACCCTCCTTCTTGGCATCTAATCACAGCTATTTGATCACTTTTATAACTCTGTTCTGTGTCTTCTCTTGCTGCATCATATTTCAAGCACAGACACAATCTGAAGAGTACCTGATGGAAAAACTGTGCACTTGTTCCCAGCTGCTGCAAACCAGTAAAGGAATCTAAGCCAGTTAACACTGGCCAAAGAAGAGTTTGAAGCTGAAAGGTTGTATATCTCAGACCTGCAGTAGCTGCCTTAGTGCTTGTAATAATGACTCAGCTGTACAGGTGAAGCCAGCAGGACACACAAAGTTGGGAATCTGGAGGCTGGAATGATAGGCTGTGCAATGGGGAGTCTATGGAAATAACAGAGAGATCTTTTAAAAAAATGCACGGAAAGAAACTGGGCATTAAGCTGTGCTTAAAATTGCAAAGGTATTTCACATGCTGGCCTGTCCTTGAAAAGGAGACAAGGAGCAGTGAGTCCTGGCATAGTACTGTAGGAATCATAAAAGGAACAGGTATTTTATCTTCCAAAAGAGGCTTATGTCAGTCATCTGAGTACACAAGGCTAACTGGGTACGGACCCGGAGCCCCAGGTTCAAGAACTTCTTCTCTGAGCTCAGAGCCCGTCAGCATTTAGCACCTGGGCTGTGACCTAGAAGCAGACTGCCCTCTCCCTCTGCTTCCCCCAGCTGGTTACTCCCTCCTGCGCACCACCTCACCTCTCTCCTTCTCCCATTCTTCCCTCATGCTGGATGCCATAGCCAGCATCCTCCGTGAACAGCAGTCCACTGTGTGTCTGTGAGCTACAGGGAGGGTACTGCCATGTCCCTGTCAGATGGATGGATGACTTGGGTCTTGAGAGGTTTGTCTCCTAATGGGAGGAAGCACCAACTCTTGTCCCCTTTCCCTGTGGGAAGGGCTGCTTTCAGTGCTGTGAAGATTCACTTTGGGTTACCCTTGGATGCATGTAGAGGCAGAGTCATGCCAGTATACTGGCATCCATTTTAAGGATGGGGGGGGACAAGTGGGAAACTTGACAGCTGGAAACAAGGTAACAAGTAGAGGGGAGGAATCTGCAGTTTCATGTTGCTTTTGATCTGATGAAAACCACTAGCTCAGGACTCATTTTCAATAATTTTGCAAACTGTTTCCTCTTCTCCTTCCTGCTGTTTTGCTTGCAATGCTCTTCAGGTGGGTGTGTTTTGACCTATTTCTTCCTCTGCACATGCCTAGTGAAGCATGGGGATGTTTAGTGCCTATCGGATAATGTATTTCTTTATGGGTTTGCAGGTGCTCTTATCTATAGCTACATGCCCTGAGGGCTTCACTCTGGTTGGCAAATAGCACTTCCTAATGTGCTTACCACTTCAGATTGCATTAGATTGGCTGGCAAGGAGGCTGTCTCAGCCTACCCAGGTTACCTCCGTGACATTTCTTGTGTCCTATGCTTTGTTTGCTTGTGTCCTCTCTCCCAGGCAGAATACAGCAGCACTGCACAGCCTGAGGCAGGAGAAAGCACTCTGCACTTCCCAGAAAAAAACAGACCCTAGGGACCATGAGAGCAGTCACAGCCTACTGTAGTTCTTTGACCAGGTCTTGAAAAAGTGACTTTGAACTAGGTGGGGGTTGCATGCTATGAAAATGGTGTGGGTTCCTGTGAGATGCCCTACAGCAACTAACCAGATTTTTTAAAGTTCCTGAGACATGCTTTAGCAAGTTGTCTCCTGGCAAAGGGTCTCTGGAAGAGGTATCATGTAATCACAAATGGGTGACTAAACAAGCTATGTGAGGCCTGGTGCTTACTGCAGCTTGAGTGGTCAGTGCAGTGGAGAGCAGTCCCCTAGTATACAGGCCACAGGGACTGAGAGAAACTCTGTGAAACAGTTGTGCTGAGGCAAGTTTTGGAGCTCAGTAGCAGAGATTTGGGCATGTTCTCATGATGAATCTCAGAGATTTTTTGGCACTGTTCTCATGGTGTGACATAAAGAAGATTAGGATCAGACTGTGATGGTAGGTAGTAAAGTGGAAAATGAGTGGAAAAGGGATGTTGTGACAGTCTGTATTTCTATAAATGCATTAATCTCTTAAAGTAATTAATAAAGGGGGACAGTTCTGTTGCATTTTAATTCTAGGACCAGAGGTGTAGTCTATGATAGACTGAATAGTGCATTGTGTACACAGAGCCTGATTAGTCATCTTGCTTATTGGATTGCTGGAGAGGAAATCACTTTTATGATGCAGCAACTTTCCATTCTGTTTATTCCATATGCTCTTCAGTTTTGCTTTTCCCATGTTCAACAGTTTTTCCTTCCATTTCCTGTAATTTTTCTCTTTGTTTTCTCCAGTTTTTCATGCGAGGTACAGCCTGACTGTAGCATTTTTCTTTTTTTTTTAGTTTAGCTCAGGAGGTACATAGTTTCTCCAGGAGGTAAAATATTACTCCATTTTATTTAGATTTATTTTAGTTATTTTGCATTTAAAGGTTTCTGTGGCTTTTAGGTTTGGTTTGGGAGAGGTTTGTGTCTTGGGAGAGTTGATTTTGTACTGAAATAGCAAAAAAAATCTGTTGACTTTTTGGTCACATGCATTGTTTTTGCTTGCAGGAACATTCATTTGCCTTCCTGCTAGTCATCCTCTTCCAAAGCATTTTGAAAGCTACTCATTGTTGTCAAATCATTGCTCATACCATTTGTGTGCAATAGACTATATCCCAGAGAAGTGATTCCTTATACTTTCTGCCAAGTAAATTCATCAATGTTGCAGATGAGTTACTAACTTCTTGCTTGTGCAGATCATTTTGAAAATACCAAGAAGCTAAACTTTGTTTTGCACTATATTAATTGTTCAAATTGCCATTGAATCCTTGGATTTAGTTCAACATACTTAGATGACAGCAAACACCAGCTTTCATTCTGTTGATGGTCTTAGACAGTTACAGTTGCCAGAAGATACCAAAGTGAGATTACATTATTACAAATTAGACTATTATATTGCTTGACCAATGTAGTTGGAATTTGGGATTTTGCAGTTTATTGCAAATAGAGATGCATTCCAGTGTCTTAGAATTTCTTACACATGCTGCCTTTAAGCAAGGGAATAAAACTATGAGCAACAGGTCCTCTGTTCACAGCACTACATCACTTTGGCTGCAAATGTGAATGCTTAGATCTTACTAGACCTAAACACCTTGTGCAAGCCTTGCAGAAAACTGACAAGCACATAACTTACAGCCAGCTGTAAAATCAAATGACTTCTAAGTCATCACATAGTATCACCATAGGAACATTGAATATGTCTAACTAGGTTCAGAGATGCATCAGTGACTTGGGTTGGTCTCTCTGAGCCAGTGGCTCAGCCCTGCTAACAGCACATTCCATATTCTTCTCCCCTGTGTTTTTCAGCCTGCCCAAAGATTCATGTTATTAGACTGTTACTAATACCCACGTTAGCTAGCGTGAAATGAGCTCATGCCCATGAACTCATGCACAAAAGATGCAGCTGCAGCACATGCATCCTGTCTGGAACAGAGGCAGGAATAGCATCCATTTCCTCAAGGTTTCCTACACTTCTTTGTGGTGAATAGTCTCAGCATCTTGTTCTGCAAAAATCTGGCACATCCTGAGAGTAAGTTCATCCTGTATCCTAAACAAAGGCGAGGCCATGCAAAATAAAGCAAGGCCAGCACAAAATAATACTGGACTACATAATTTAAGACTGAGTATAAGAAAGGGGGTGGATGTGAGGTCACATTTCCTAACTTCTGACTCCTTCATTGTGCAACCTTAATGATTTTTTATTTATTTTTTTTTTTAGTTGATTTTTTGCCTGTAATACTTAGGTGAGCTGAAGGGTAAGGACAGAAGAGATGAGGGCTAATAGGAAAAACATATAGCACAGTTAAACTAATTTTAGAAGGCAGGTAGTTTAGCTATATACTTTGAAGCAGCTGGGTTTTGTAAAGACCAGGACGTGAAGGGTGAAGACCTGAGGAATCTCTTGGGAGAAGAGGACAAATGTATGAAGGTATTTTCCAGCTCAAAGGAAGGCAAATTACAGAGAACCAAACTTTGGTTCCCAGCCCAGAACACACTGAAAGCCATCTCAGCAGGCTACAGAGTGGGATAGTCCCTTAGGAATAGCTAAAATTTCCCTGCTTTTAATCTGTTATTTTTGTTACATGTAGGCTGTATAAAACTGCTGCTGCTGAGAAGAGACTCCACCTCTGGTCATTCCCAGTGACAGTCACCAAAACCCCAAGAGCTGCTTTTCCAGGAAAGGAAGCATCTTGTTCTGATACAATGCTAAAGCCATACCACAAGCTCCCTGAAGTATCATGTAGAAAATTGTCAGGTTAAAAGTGGTCAAGATTACGTTTGAAACAGGAGAGAACAATTAGATTATTAATAACCCCTCAGACTTCTTCTAGCAAAATACCACATTGACGCAGCACAGGATTCCGGATAAAACGGTATTTTTTTTCCCCACCCCCTTTATCACTGACAGAATTACTTATTAACCTTCATTTTCAAACAGTAACACCCAGGCCCGCGTGGCTGGCTGTCGTAGTGTGAAGAGTTTTCCAGGAGCCCCATGACTCCCTCCTGTGCTGGTCATACAGGGTGGGGTTCTGCTTCTGGGGCTCTTCAGGGGCGTAGTTGATCCACTAATGGCATTCGCTGGGACTTAGCTAGAAGGCGGCGAGGTACTGGGGGAAGGAGAATCCTACACTTGAAATAACCGCTGTGGCTTTCAGCTTGCTTGGTTTCCCCCTCCCCTTTTCTCCCCTAGGTGACAATCAGTTTGTTAATTTCTAGAGGCTGGGGAGGCGCTGGCGGGGTGGGAAAGGTTCAGAAGGGGTTGAGGGAGGCTCTGTCCTTCGCTTTGTGGGTCTCCCGCCTCCCCCGGGCTGGAGGGGCGGGCGCGGAGGGGGACGGCTCCGGCCCAGGGGAGGAGGGAAGAGAAACGGTGGCTGCAGCTGAAGTCAGTCAGAGAAGATGCGGTCGTTATTGAGGGGAGACGGAGCAGCACTTTAGTTTTCTTCACGTGAGTCTTTCCTCCCGCTGGAAGGCTTTGGTTTTATAATTCAAGGAGGAATTTCAGCAGACTCGAGCTGAGTATCACGTCTGCCTAAACACAGAACGTGCTTCCTTTTATGTTTTCTTTTGCAGGCGGGGCTCAGCTGGAACCAGCTCTCTTCTTCATCCTTACGGTAAACACCGCCGGGCGGGAGTAAGGCCGATAAGCAGCCTGAGCGGCCCTGATAAGCGGCAAGCCCTGTCCCCTTTGCTCGGATGACTTAAAACATCTGGTGTGCTGACAACTGGTAAGTGAACACCTCCCCTCTACTTTATAAAAGTGTAGCGAGCTCTGTAAAGAGCATTGGTTGGGAGGATCTCGTGGATGGTGCCTGAACTCGTAGGACCGGGCACGCCGAAAGCCCTTATTCTCGGGTTTGCCGGCGTTCTTGCCGTGAGCCATCTTCCTTCCCACAGCGCTCTTGCGTTATTTCAAGCCGGGAAAGCTTCCAGCGTAAAGCCTACGTGTGTTTCCAATTTTAAAACCTCCTTCAGGTAAGTACTGATGGCAGCAGCTGCCAACAACGTTGTTATTTAATGTAAATGACTACATATTCAAAGGTAGAGCTGGCTATTCGAATACATCAGCCTGTTCCTGGGTGAAAGCATTCAAGGAATTAATTGAATTTCCAAAGAGATGAAGCCTGCCTCTACAAGCTTCCTTTGAAGGGAATACAATTTTAATCGGCTTGAGGGCTGGTGAGATGAGATGTCCCAGACCTTTCCCAGAGGTTCCTGGGAACTTCCTGGTAAAAATTAACATCGCGGCGTTGCAGGGACCCGGTTACCGCTGAGGATGACCCTGACTGAAGCTGAAGCTCTGCCGCCTCCCGGTTAGCCGGAGGAACTTGAATGCGCTTGATTCCCCATACAGGCGCCCGGTGCTGGGACTAGTTGGGCTGAGGGGCCGCATGCGGGGCCGGCTCTCCCAGCCGGCCGGAGAAGGGCCCCCTTGGGGGGCGCGCTCCCCAGCGGGCGGCTAGGGCAGCCGCGGTGACCGGGGCCTCGCTCTAGCCGCCGCTGGGCAGCGCAGGAGGAAGCGCCCGCGCCGAGGGGGGTCCGGCGGGCTGCCGGCCACCGCCTAGCCAGGTAGGAGGCCCGGGGGCTCGAGGTTGGGGGATATGAGGGAAGGGGCCGTCCCCATTCCCCCGGCGGCTCCTCCGGGAAGGATCTTGGCTGGGGGGGAAAGCCGTTCGCCTCTCTCCGGCCTCCTGGAGCAGCCCCGCTGGTGGGCGGCAGGCGGAGCCGGTCCCAGCCGCCGGGCCGCATGCTGCTGCCACCGAGAGCCGCCCCGCGAGCGGAGAGTGGCGGTGGGGCCCGGCGGTGCTTACGGGGCGGGGGGCGGTGGTGGGGCGCCGGGCGGGGGCTCCAGAGATGGGCAGGGGGAAAGCAGGCACATGCGGGCCGAGCAGCCCCGCGCAGGGGGAGCCTCCAGGCAGAGCTAGCGGTGGCGGCCGGCAGCGGTCCGTAAATGGAATTTGAGGGGAGACTCGTGGCTTCTGCTAAGATGCTTGGGTCTGGTAATCCTAGCGTGTTGCCATGGCTGCCGGTCAGGCAGGTTCGGATAAAGGATTGCTTTTAGTGGGGGCACCGAAAGCGAGAGACTGACTGCCCCTTGGAAATGCCCAAGGCCTAGGGGAAGAAACAATGGCTCTGTGGGTAGACTCAACCTGAAGCTATGCAAATCCGTTCCTTGTAGTTTTGGGAAGAAACAAACCCTGGAAGTTTTATGTTCTCTGTGGGTTTTTTTTTTTTTTTTTTTTTTTTTTTTTAAAGAAAGTCTTTGGATTATTTTCTGGCGGTGGGGGTGGTGCTTCTATTTTAGGTATTGCAAACTGTGAGGTCGGGCTTGCTGTCCTCTCACAAATTAAAATTTCCAGCGAGATGAACAGCTCAGCTGTTGTGCTCCTGCTACCCAACTGAAACTTTCTGTCCAGGTTTCTTCAGGTTTTGTCCCTCTCTTTACCCACTTTATGCCAATCTGTTCTTCCATACCATGTGGTTGCAAAATGATTTAGAAAGGACAGACTTTGTGATGGGATGAAATTGCTTGTTTTAACCTGGCAATTCTGTTGTAGCTGAACTGCCTAAAAACATTGTTCATTAAAAAAAAATATATACTTTGTGGTGAATGCCATGGTACTAGACTTAAAAAGCTACATTCAGAGTCAGTTTAAAGGAAAAGGAAATGTGTATGGAACGAGGCTTCCTACTCATCCATTTCCAAATAGGATATATTCTTATCTGATTAGCTCATAGAACTGAAGCTAAAATAACCTTCCTTCCACATGTAAGACAGCACGACTGTATCTTTGTTTTTATTCTTCTCACCTACATGAAAAAATCTATAGATCTTTCTTTGCATCTTTCTTGATGCAGTACCTGCTTCTTTAGCATGTCTGTCTCTCTGCGAGTCAATTTAAGTTATTTCTTAAACTTAAGGCTATAGTATTAAAGGTGGGTAAATCCATGATCTCCCTAGGGGTCATTTTGGCTGTAGGAGACCTCTCTTGCTTATGGGATGTATGAATTGTCTGTTGAGACTTGTGAAACTTTCCGTGTTCAAATACGCCCCTATTCAAAACTAGCAGGAAAGTTTCTCTGTGGGATCAATTCCCTGTTGCTGAGGTGCCTTTGGGAGCAGCTGCAGAGCATGTAGGCAGGACAGCCAAACCTGAAAGCTGGTGGGAAGATCACAAGTGCCTGAGTTGTGAACAAGTGGGGAAATAGGTGAGTTATGGTGTTCTGGCTATAAAAGGTGATTGGTGAGATAGTATGTACTATAGTATAACTGTGTAGTTATGAGGTATGTACTGTGTGTGCTGCTGTATAATAGCTTTTGCAATTACGCAGGAGAGTTGCTTCACTGGGGAGGAAAATACAGTAGCTGATGGGGTGGTGGGTCTCATTTGCAGGGGCAAGTGCTTGAGATGCTTCTCTTCCACTGTCTCCTCAGACCTTTGAAAGCTTACATGCAGAGACAATTTTAGAGTATTTCAGATGATTGTTTTCTTCCTTGTGTGATTGTTTTTGGATAGAAGGCAGGGACTGTGAAGAGTTTTTCTTATGATACTTCTTTGTGTCATCAACACTTTTATCCTTTCTTGTTTTCATTGTTAGTTTCTGAGCACACCACGATTAGTGCCTTTCAGTAAAGGTTTGATCTGTTCTCCCAAGACAGGCTTGGTAAAGTTCTCATACACTGCTTTGGCTCTTTTTTTTTTTGTTTGTTTGTTTGCTGCTTATGTGTTGCTTCATATGCTACTGGAGATTGGTTCAAGTATTTTGGCTTGGAAGAGGATGCAGTGAGATTGGCCATTTGAAGATGGAACATCTACATGAGGTGGTCCACATCATTGACTCAAAGGGCTTGTGGGGAAAGGCTCTTGCTTTTTTTTTTTTCCTCCACGGTATAGCTTGAGCTGTAGCCCAGCATCTTGGTTTGTTTGTCTTTCTACCTTAACATTAAGGTTATTTTACTAAGAGGCATGAAAGGTTATTTTTACTGTGTGTATGATGAGAGATACTCTGCTGTGTCTCCCTAGTTAAGTTCATTTTAGGAACAGGCTCAAGATTACTTGAAATACCTGATTTTACAGACATCTTGCTTTACAGATGGTTGCACTGTTGTAGCTAAATCAATTGAAATGTGCACTGTGTGTTTAAGTGGAGTTAAATTTATCAAGCTTATGATAACTTGTCTTTTTTTTGAGTAATTTGTTCATTGATTTCTCTGGCCTTATAGGGAAGCTAGTAAATAATATTGGTAAATTAATTTATGGAGTAACTGAATGTACAGGGTTGGTTTTTTTTTTTTTTTTTTTTCAGAGTCCCTAATTTTTACCACCTGTTTACTCAAGAACAAGAGCTTTGTAGCAGAATACCCTCCCCTCCCCCCGAACTTCCCCATTAATCCAGTTTCTCCTACTTCCATTTTTGCTATGTTATGTGTGGCTACTTCTGTACCTATTCATAGTCTTCAAGGGAAGTTAACACTTCTCTTACTATTTGGTGTGTGAACTATTTGAAGCATTAAATCTTTCTTTTATCCTGCTACAGAAGAAGAAAAAAAAAAAAACCCTCAGCTTTTCTTGATGTGTACTGAGGTTGGAAGGAAAACATGACGTGCAAGCTGTTATTTCCTTTGCAAGTCACCTTTCCGTGGTGTGTGAAAATTATTCTCACTTTGTGGCTCAGTGCAGTAATCGCTGATATCTAGGTACTGTTTGTGCAGAAAGGTTGAAAAGCTGAAAAGTGATTAGTATTAGCTCAGGTGTGCTATGAAACAAAAATAGTGAACATGTGGCTTGTGTGTAGTATTGCTGCCTTTTGAAAAGTGCATTGAGCAAATGGAGATGCAGAATGTTGCAAAATACTTTGTGATACTGCTTCTTGCTGCGTTCTGTACCTGTCGTCTTCAAATATCACCTCCTTTTAAAGTTCATTTTATTTGAGTGGGGTATCTCTTCCGCTTTCAGAGTTGATCATTCTTTGGTCTTGAAGGCAAAAGCCTTTATCTCAAGAGGAAGCGCTGCAACTGAATGAGCAAATTTTAAGCTTCCCCTGGGTAATGCCCAAACTTTGCATGTAATTGTTCTTCTGCACTGCTTCTGCTTCCAGCCTTGTTGGCAGCAGCAGCAAAACTGGAGTACATTGTGCCAGAGCTATTCTTTACATTCCTGCACCCGTGGGGAGCCAGGAGGAGCAAGGCAAAAACTTGAATAGCTCCCACTTGCCCTGCCTGGGAAGGGAAGGCTGTAAAGTCTGAGGAGCCACAGAGCTGATCCTCCCTCCTGTTAGAAGGGCAGGAATGGAGTAATGAAGGAACTGGTTTTAAGAGCTGACAGAAATGAAGTTCAGACTTAATTATTGAACCTCTTCTTAACATCTCTTGATTTAGAGTGCAATTTTCCATTCCATAGGGGAATATTGCTTTCTTTTGGGCTGCTAGCCAGTAGGAAACTTTGTGAGATGGGTGGCTAGCAGTCTTGGATTTCCACTGAGTCTTCAGCTCACTTTGAGAAAGTTTCTAGTCCTTGTGAGTACAAGTTCAGGAAACACTGAAATAATGATCAGCTGCTGCAGAGCTCAGAAGAGTTCTTTGTTAGACTGGATCTGCAGACTGGCACTTGCACAGTGGTAGCTGGCCACTGCTTGCTTTCATTGCTGCTTTTCAGAGCCCTATGGCCAGCAGCAAAATGAAAACGGTGTGAGGGGCATGTCACTGGATTACCTGGAGCCTTGGAAGAGGAAATAACATGCCTATATAATGGTCATTTAGTAGTCAATACAAAATGTGTGTATAAAATACAAATTATACCCCACATGGGATGGAGGGGTGGGGGGGAGAATTTGTGGTTTTGCCATTATCTTTTTTTTTTTCTAGTGTATATATATATATATATATTGGTTATAGCTGGGCTCTCTTCTGGGCAGCTAATTTTTTGCAGGTGTGTTGGGCTGTGATTTTTTTGGCTACACAATGGCCCGTGGTGGGTCACTGATCTGCTTAGGTAAAGGAGTATACAAGTACCCTAGCATAACGCAAGGGACAGTGCGGGGAAGGACCTTTTGGGTTTTCCTCACTGCAGTGAAGAGAAAGGGAGGCGCTTACTGCTGAAGAGCTGTTGTTGCTGAATGAAGGCACAACCTCATTCATCTTTTGACAGTCAAAAAGATAATACCTGTTTCTTTCTGGTTCTTGAACTTGCCTGTCTTTGTCCTCCACCAATGTCATGTCTGAGCACCCTGGAAACATTATCACCTGCATCTTCACAGTGCTTTAGGGTAGTCTGAAGTCAAATGTGTGGGATTGAGACCAGGACGGGAGGGTTAGTGGTATAGATGGGAGATACTTTGTAGGGTCTGTTTGAACATAAAATTTGCACAAGATTAAGTGGAGCCATAGTAATAAATCCACTTGAAGTGTGAGAACAAGTTAGGATTTGTCTGTATTGGTGTGTGTGTACAAGGCTTGCTAGCATGTGGTAGCTAGTCTTGATTATGCCCCTAGTGTAGACAAGTTACTGCCTTCTCATTTGGTTAGCTGGGAGACTGTTAAGGGAAAACTACAGCTTGCCCAAATATTTTGCAATATTTAATGGGACAGGGTGACTTGCTTGCCTTAGCTGAGAATTGGCTCAATTGCCTCAGATTAGACTCTGGAAGGCTGTATAAGCTTATTTCCCCTCCCCCCTAATTTTATAGCCACCCACGACAGTTTTAATTCCCCATTCTCATAAAATTGAGGGCCTCAGGATTGTGTCTGTAGTGAAGCACCCTGTGATTCAGCAGCTCTGATGTAGCAGTACCACTTCAGTCTCCTTTGGTGGGTTTCCTGTCCTTTCATTTGCCTTGGTTCCTAAGTGTAGACACTGGTGGGTCCGTAAGAGGGATAATAAAAAGAGTAGGTGGTGATGTTATCTTCCAAATCCTGTACGAAGCAATTGCAGATGCTGCAAGGGGAACAAACCAGAAAGTCCACAATGTGCTGTCCCTAAATAGCATCTCCCTCTATCACTGCTGGTGACAGACTAGTGGGCAAGATGAGCATTGATCTGACATAGCAGAGTGTTTCTTGTATCTGTGTTGCTCACTTTGTGCAGTGGAGCACAGGCCATGCATGTAAACTGGATTTTGAGTAGCCAGATGGTTAAAATTACTGGTCAGTGTAAATAGCAGTTGTACGGTTTCTCAAGATTGACTGCCTTTTCTTGGAAAACATGTTAAACACTGTTACTTCATTTTCATTGGAGCCATTTGAACAGAATAGCCGTTTTCATTCCTTCTTGTGCTAATGGCATGCCATAATTTGCTTTCAGTGTGGGACATAAGCTCTTTGATGGCTTAAGCCTTAAACCTTAGTTTAAGGATTTTTAATCTACATTTTAATCTACAATGAGAATGTTGTTCAGAGCTTTTCAGAAAGAATGGTGAAAACCAATATCTCATTCGGATTTCTCAGAGAATATTTCCTATGATAAATACTAGCTGGTGGCAGTGACTTTTTGAAGTTGTGTGATTGAAGTCAGCTAACACCATTAAGTGACTGAAAGGGGTATTTAAAATGTTTTACTTCAGGCCACTGATCTGTGAAATTTGGACACTTACATATTTGTGCAAGGCTTTTCAAAATTTTAGCACTTCTTTAATGGCCAGAGGCTTTTATAATACCTGCCACAATTGTGTGATAAACAGATGTAATGAAACCAGGTTTCTGATGTCTTTCTGTATGTAGACTTTCTGATCTTTAATGAAAGATGAGCTTATAGCGCATCTTTGTTCTACTAAGATGTCTATTTTTGCAAAATTTGTGGAGGTCTCAAACACATGAAGTTCCTAATCTGTCAAGTTTGACTGAAATTAGCCAGAAGGTTTCAAAAGTTCTATAGGTAAGGAAGGAAAGGGCATGTATGCATGCGTACAAGATATGATTGCATAAATTTCATTTCATGCTAAGAGCATGTGCTCTAACAGAACAAAAAGCCTTTTACTGTACTGCATTTCATGCTCTAATGGAGTTCTGTGCTGTCTGTGGCATGACTTACAATTTGAGAGGACATGGTGGTGCTGGAGGCTGAGGTGGATTTGGTGTGGTCAGGGTAGCAAGAAAGAGATGTCAATAGGCAGGAAAGTAGGTCATGCTTACTGTGTATCTTGTTCTAGAGGACTTCCAGTCTTATGCTGAAGCAAATATCAGACTTTATCCTTATGTTTTATCCCTGCTGCAGCGTGGGCCAGTTTGTCAGGAAGAGCAGATCTGTTCCACGACAGAAATCCATCACCCTGCTGGTGAATCATGAGGAGGTGAACTCTTTCTTGTCTAAGGGCTTACCCGTTTACTGTCTTATCTTAAGAAGAGGTATTCACACATACAGCCCAGGTCAAATTTGGTGCTCAGCAAAGATCAGGTAAGGGAGGATGGCTGATCTGTTTCAAAATACTGTAGTCCTGAGGAAACTGCTGTTTGCTTTGTGTAGCACTTAAGGACTGTTGAAACTGAGAATCAAACAGCAGAAATAGACACCCGCTTTCACCTACAGCAGCCAGACTTGGCTCAGAAAGGAACAAATCAAACTGAAGGGTGCTGATGATATGAAGCAGAAGATCCTGTGTGAAGCCATCGCTGCAGCAGGGGCTGGACTGCATGTTTGCAGTCTGTCACTCACAGGAAGGCTGCCCAGTTGCCTGCATGCTTTTGGCTCTCAGCTGGACTGTAGGCATTTTAGCCACTGCAGGGCAACCCCAGTAGGAAGGCTGTTAGACCCTGAAAGATGATGTGTGGGTGTGGTGAAATGCACCTTTGACTCCCCTCAGTTTTAGGAGTGACTGTCCTCTGAAAAAAAAAACCAACCAAAACCTAAAAACCCAACACCCCTCCATTCTTCATCCCCCTCCTCCAAGCGGTGATACACTGATTTTTAGTTTTGGGAAGGAAATGGGTTGTGGTTAACTTTCAGAGAGGATTGAGGCCTGAAAGCCCTAAATGGGTGTCTCTGTGTAGCATATAAGCTTTCCCAGCATTCTGGACTGGACTAATTTAGGCAGCTTTCCTCCCAGGCAGATGGCAATTGAAGATTACAGTCAGAGATAATTAGCTTTCCTAATGTATAGGTAAGGAAATGAAGGTGCATGAATCAGGGCTATGAGCTCCACTATAGTTTGGATAACCACTAAAAGTTAGCACTGCAGTATGACCTGTTGTAGTGTTATTTTATAGCTCTCTATATACAGAAATACATAAATGAACTTATGTAAACTTTTCTGTAAGGACCTGAGTTCACTTATAGCAACTAACAGTCTGTGAAGAATTCCAGTTCTGGTTTTGTCTTTTAGACTGATCTTTGTTCTGGGCTTTTATTGTGAATTTGATTTTAACATTGTCTAAAGAAAAGCACAATGTACACATATGTGCACTTACTGGCAACCTTTCTCTTTCAGAAAATATTTCTTATGCTGCATTCAGTGTTCTTCAGGATTACATTTTTCCACTATGCTATGTATCTCGTAGCTCTCAAAATCCTCAGGAGAAGTACTGTTTGAATATTGTATGTGGTAGTTTCTCCTCTGTTCACATCTAAGAAATGAAGCAAAGCACTAAATGCCTTTAGGGGATCAGATACAGCCTCTGCTGCAACCTTTACAACAGTTCTTTGTTAGATCAAATACACTTCATGTCCACAAACCATTCTCATAGTTATGAAGTTGCTCATTTTCTTTTTCTTCCTATGGGTGTTTTTGTTGTTATTGTAAATATTTTTTTGAGCTTTAGTGCTAAGAAAACAAAGCTGCATATAAAGAAGGGCTTTTGAAAATAGCCTTAATATTTACAATATTAGAGTTTTTCCAGTTTGGCACTGTCAGTTTGGATATAGCTTTCTTATAGTAGGTAGCAGCTAAGGTGCGTATTCTGATTAAATGTCAAAATCAAAGGCAATGTGAACGTATTCATTGCAATGCTGAATTAAGGCATTAACGTTATCAGAGAAGCTGCTCAAGCTGTTGGTGAACTCCAGCTTTCTCCTGATGTATTGCATTTGCATGGCAAGGATTTGGTAGGGGGCCACATGGGTGGCTTCTGTGAGGAGCTGCTGGCCACAGCTTCCTCTATGTCTGATAGAGCCAAGGCCAGCTGGCTACAAGATGGACCCACTGCTGGTCAAGACCATCAATGATGGTGGTACCACCGCTTGGGTAACATATTTAACAAGGGGGGGAAATCTGCTGTGCAACTTCAGCTGACGAGAGAAGTGAGAATGTGGGAGCTGTGCAACCACCAAGGTCACTGAAGAAGGAGGAGAGGTGCTCCAAGTACCAGAGCAGCCCGTAGTACAGGCTGCATGCAGGTGGCACAGGCTGTCCTCTTGCAGCCCATGGAGTTCCAAGGATGGAGCAGATATTCACGTGCAGCCCTGAAGGACCCCATGCGAGAGCAGGGGGATGCTCAAAGGAGGTTGTGACCCTATGGGAAGCCTGTGTTGGAGCAGGTTTGCTGCAGGACTGGTGACTGCACAGGGACCCATGCTGGAGCAGCCTTTTCCTGGAGGGCTGCACCCCTTGGAAGGACCAACACTGGAGCAGTTCATGAAGAACTGCATCCCGTGGGAAGGACTCATGTTAGAGAAGTTCATGCAGAACTGTCTCCTGTGGGAGGGACCCCGCGCTGGAGCATGGGAAGAGTGTGAGGAGTCCTCCCCTAAGAGAAAAGGAGCTGCAAAGACAATGTGTGATGTACTGACAGCAGCCCCCATTCCCTGTTCCCCTGTGCTGCCTGGAGGGAGGAGGTAGAGAATTTGGGAGTAAAATTAAGCCTAGGAAGAAGGAATGGGTGGAGGGAAGGTGTTCTCAATATTTGGTGTTACTTCTCATGATCTGACTCTGATTTGATTGGTAATATAACAAATATATAATACTAATAATTAAACTTATTTCCCCAAGTCAAGTCTGTTTTGCCCATGATGGTGATTGGTGAGTGATCGCTCCCTGTCCTTATCTGGACCCATGACCCTTTTGTTGTATTTTTCTCTCCTCTGTCCAGCTTAGGTGAGTGATAGAGCAGCACTGGTGGGCATCTGGTGTCCAGGCAGGGCCAGCCCACCACACCTGGGCTGGCAGGATTATTGCCCAAGGAAACTTGCAGGACTTAGTAGTGTGGGGTGAATGCTACCACTTATCTTCATTTTCTTCCCTCCCTGAATTAATTTAGTTTTACACTTTTCACTGACTCGTTTTGCTGCATTCCTGAGAATCCCAGAGCTCTCTGTTGGCACATATGCCTTGCAGCGGATTGACTTGTAGAATCTGCTGTTGGGGTAAATTCCATCTCAGGTAGCCGGGGATCTTGATTTTTTTTTTTTAATGTGTATTTTTATTTTGGTTTTGTTTTTTAGCAGTTGAGGCAAGATGAGGGGCAACACAGCAAAAATCAGCGAACATTAGGTTTGGAGCTCTGACCGCAGACATGCCTTGTGTGTTATCTAAGTGAAAATTAAACTGTTCAGTTTTGTATGCTGGGCCTCTTAATCCATACAAACCAGCATAATGTAACTTGTTGTTTTTTATAAAAAGAGCTGTGACATCAGATGATGGTGGTCCATGCATTTTGGGACTTTATCATAACTAGGGCTTGCAAATGCTACTGTGAAGATGAGTCATACAGCAAGCACTTGTGTTTCTTTAGAGGCAGATTCTGAGATGGGTAGTCATCAGGATTTATACTATTATGACTAACAGAGACATTAGTCTGATTTACTTGGTATCTACTGTTGATGTAGATAAGGGAGCATTTCATTTTCTAGGTGCTGGTAGGGAAGTTAAGTAAAGTGGCCCTCTCACAGTTGTTAAAAACAAACACACACACCCCCCCAACTTTATTCCCTCTGCCCTTAAGAGTCCTAATTTGCCTGTGAGTGGGGTGGGTTTGTTTGTTTTGTTGTGATTTATTTATTTTAGCTCATGGTTGAGATTATTCTTTATTTTCCCCAAGATGACTGGTAGATGCACTTTTGTAATTACTAGCCAGTCTTGTGAGAGCTGAGGTTAAATCACTAGCTCCCAGTCAGCCAGAGCTGAATGCTTTAGTTAGGCATTATAAGGAGACAAAGTGTGCCTTGTTTTAAGGTGAACTTAATGCTGTAGTGAATGTGCATGCATGATATAGATAAAGTTCTCTTGCTGGACCTTTATTTATTTAGATTGGTATGATTTCAGGGCAGGGGAGGAAGGGAGGGAACCAGTGAGCTGATATGGTTTATAACTGACCTGTTTGAAACCTTACTAATTTGGCTATTTCTATTCTTTCTTCCTTTCACTTTTTTCCATCTTTTCCCTCTGGGAAACCTAAGAAGGATTGTTCGTTTAACCTCAAGCCTCTGGCTCTGCAGGCACTCATGGACAAAGAAGAGTGGGTGTGAATGAGTTACTGATGTTGTAGTGGGATCTAAATCATTTTGTGTTTTCTCAACTGTTGTATAGCATGTCTTTTGTCTTTCTGGTTTAAAAGGAGGTGAAGCAGCAAAACAATTCAAAACCATGGTGCTCTGTTCCTTCAGGAAGAGCAGCTCAAGTTGACAGAAACCTTGTCAGTTACTCAAGTCAAGGTATGAGGAGAAAAAGATTTGACCTCTGACCTCCAGAATGCACTGGATGGCTTGTTTGTATTCCAGTCTTTCTGGAAGAAGAGCTGAAGGGAGGGGGAAAGCATAGGCTGAGAAGGAGCAGTGTTGTCACCACAGTATGCAGGAGGAGCTATGTAGATTTATGGCATCCATTCTCTGTGTATTTTATTCTGTCATGTATTATACCAACACCTGTGATGCGTAATATATAAATAGCAGCCTAAGTTAGGCTGGCTAAAGCTTTAAAGGTTGATCTGGGACAGCACAACAGGGCTGGAAGAAATCTTTCAGCTAAGGCTGTGTTACTGTGTTTGTGATTGATATTTTTTTTTTATTATTATTATTATTTTTAAAGGTGTAGTTAGAGTTGATGTTTGCCTTGATTAAAGCTTTGGGAGGCAAAGCAGAGCTATCTGTGCTCAGCGGATACCAGCTTTGTTCTTTTCATGCACAGGTTATCTTTTTGACTGAATCCAAAGGAGTTGGTTTTGTATGGCACTGCATCCTTGTGGCTGGTGGGCATGGCAGGAATATGTCTGTGTTAAGTGCACTGGAGGAAGAAGAAGAGCCGGAGGTGGGAGGAAGAGGGGTGAAGTGTGTTGGGGGAGGAGGCTTGTGGAGAGACAGGACAGGGAAAGCGTATGGAAATATCTGTTCCCAACTTCTGTGCACCTTTGCATAAATTGGACGTTTCCTTCTAGTCCTCGTCTCAAGGCAAAAAAGCAGGCAAAAAGCTGAGTCTGTGGACTTAATCTTACTCTTGGTCGTAGTTATAGGCAAGGTTTCTGGAAATCTGTGATACTTAGGAAGCACCAGTTAGATGAGAATCCAGTAGTTAACTGTTGTTCCACTTCCCCTCAAAGCCACAAGTTGGATTGGAATCTAACCAGGGCTTTTAAACTGAAGTTAGCAGTGTTTAACTGTGTTACAAAAAGTGTGTCTGTTGTTGGGAGGAGCCCCAAGCCATTTTGGAACATTAGGGAGTATTGTTTTCTGTCTTGGAGGGAGGAAAAATAATTGAAAACAACATTCACCAGCTGAGATATATCAAACCAGCTCTTTTACGCTTACAGATTTAATTGTATGTCTACACCATGCAATGGAGCATTCTGTCACGTTGACCTGATGCCAGGGATCCCCATTGCACTTTGATCTGAGCCAGAATATTAGCCTGAATCTCAAGGGTGACATAGCAACTCTGTGATAGCCCCCAGCTGGAGGTAACATGTTCTGCCTCTCAGCATGGCTAATTAACTCAGCATCAGGCAGTTGCGCCAAATACTGCTTCTGTTGAGGGCTATTTCAGTGAGACCCAATACCCGTGCTCCATTGTGTTTTGCTCCTCAGGCTTTTCTGGCAGGATGCAGTGGCTGATGCTGTGTACTCTTGTTTTTCATCTGTAGATCTAGTATTTGGTGTCAGTCTAAGTGACATTATGGTTTGTACTGGTAGATCCAAAAATGATATATCTCTGTGAAACAAGGCACATCATTGATTGTGGTACCTCTGAGAACTTCTCTTATCACAGCAGGTTTTTTGCAGCTGAAAGGGAGGCTGTTTCAGTAAGCTTTAAAAAACTTGTAGTAACTTGACCTGGACCTGCACGTGTCTTCTTCTTGCTATCCAAGAAACAGTCTTGAGTGCATGCAACCTCCTTTTCTTTTTTTTTTTTTTTTTTTTTTCTTCTGACCTTTTTATTTTTTCTGTTCCTGCTCCCACTGTGGAACACATGTAAAAGCTCCTGGGTGGTCAGGCAGAGGGGGAGGGAAGAGGAGTGAAAAAGGGGTTATGCCACTGAACAGATGATCGTACTGCACTAGATAAAAAGGATGTAAGAACAAGAGAGTCTGAGCCTAGTAATGACTGCAAGCGTAAGTCAGGACCTACAGGCTTTTTGCAGCTTTTGCCAAACTCTCCCTATTGATGGCATGTTTTCCTTGGAAAGCTATGAACTCGTGTCTTTCACATCTTGTCTGAAATGCTGAAGGGCTTAGGTTTGGCTAGAACAAACCGCCATACCTGATTTCTTGCAGGAAAAAGTAATGGGAATTGAGGTGGGAGTGTGAGACTGGAGATGAAGGTTTGGATATGCCCAAAACAAGGAGATAAACTGTGCTTGTTCCCAGACCTGCCTGCAGCCTTCTCTAGGGGAGCTAACCTCCCTCTTCCACCAGCCATCTTGTCTAGGTATGCTTCTGAGCTTTAAGTAAAACTGGAGAGTCACACACAAGGGAAAGTGATGCCGAGATCTCCTTGAATATTTTAGACAGAAGCAAACTGAAGATTGTCACTGAAAAATACAGATTAAATTGTTTTTCCTTCTTGCTTGACCCAGCTGTTGGGAATGTTCGGGTGAGAAGCAAAACACTTGTGTTTGTACTTGAAAGGCAAAAATGGAATAAAATGGTGATGACTTATCCACAAAATAAATGTATTGCTATCTCTTGTGGTACACAGTAGGCTTCATCATTAGCAGGATGATGAAAGGGAGGCAGGCAAGCACTTAGTTCCTAAACCAAATCTGTTAACTCTCACAGCCTGTCCTGAATTTGTGTACAGTACTTAGCATGCAAACATGCAAAAAGTCAGAGGTGGGCATAGCTTTAGTTTACATCTCTTCCCACTACATTAATGTCAGCAGAGGCTACATTTCTGGCTGTAATAGCTGGTAAAGAACAACAGTTGACTTAATTCTACTAAACATCACTACTACTGTGATATAAAATTTACTGGACATCATTGCTTGAAGTTGAGTACATGGAGAAAAAAATACTTTGCTGTTTATTTTGAAGCCTTTTGCAGCATTAGAGAGGGAAAATGTTAGGGAAACACTGGAAACCTTCCTTAACAAAGAAGAGCTCTAGAGGAAGATCATCTTTTCTCACAGTTACCATGATCCTGTTGAAGTAAATAGCTAGTTTGGTAAGCTGTTGCAGGGGAAAAAGGCTCTGGTTTTCATACCAAGTCGCCAGACTCTTTTCTCAACTGCTTATACCCTCATCATTGAAAGAGAAACATCGTATCTTCCAGTGCAGGAAGAATATTCCACTGCTGGTACAGATTTTGTGAGATGGTGGAAGTCCCCAATGACATTTTAACATAATAAAACCTTAGGTTTTTGGTGTCATGGATTGTACAGGCCTTCAGGAACAGGAATATCTGCTTTGATTTTGTGTGGGGTGGGGCAGGTTAGCAAGGATCTTTTCCAATTAAGATGCTGTTAAACTTGCTACTTCAAAACTAAGCCACTGTTGTTAGAGAGTTAGTAACATAGTTTTAGTTCACGGCCACTTTGCTAGGGTAACCCAATATATCCTCATTGAAACTAAATATTCCTGAGGTCTTCTGTTTCTTAATAAGCTGAAATCAAAAGGAGGGCTGGAAATGATGAAAAAATATAAGGAGTGTGTGAGGAAGGGATTAGACTGACTCAGCTACTTCAGTACCTTTAAGATTCTGCTGCAGTGCTGTTGTATTGTCTGCTATAGCATTTCCTTCCTGAAGAGAGGAGGAATTAATGAACTGCGCAAGAGCAAGAACTGGAAGAGTTAAATGATGAATACTGTATATATTTGGCAGAAGATACAGATAAACTGCCATAATGTGAGTACATTAAGGCACATAACTTGAGACAAATGATGATGAGAAAACTCCTTTCTTGTCATCTTGCTGTGTAGTTGTTCCACCAGGCATGCACTACATCCTGACCAAAAGGAAGCAGTGCTGCAGTACTGGTGATCACAAGCAAACCCACAAGAGACTGGCTACATCTTAAAAATCCTGATATTTCTTTTTAAACTTTTTAGTAGGTTTTTTTTTTTTGTGCTTTTTCTGCTGTCCCTTCAAATTTCAAAGTCCACTCAAACCATATTTTCAAGCTCACTTCCCTTCCTCCCCCACAACTACAAGAGCTAGGAATTTGATGTCTGAGTGAGCTGAAATTTTCATGCTGTCAGTTAATTGCAGCAGCAAGGAGTTAAACTGTTACAGGACTAGGTATGGAGCCAACATTGTTTTAAGATTAGTAGTTTTTAATGTAGCAGTAACCACTTTTTAGTTAAATATTTAGTAATACTCAAAGGTGCTTTATAAAATGAGTGGCACATACGGAAAAGTCTCCTGCATTGTATTATTGACAACCTAATTTCAAGGAAGAAAGCAAAAGTAAGGCTTACAAGGGTAATGAAAAAAGGTGCTTGTAATGTGGTCATGTGATTGCCCAGTCCAACAGCTGTAGTTTTCTGTGTGATTATTCTGTGGCATGGCTGCATCAACTGCATATGTAAGTTGAAAGATAAACTGGAGCTCTGAGGTGGTGACTCATATCAGATACCACACTTGATGAAGTTGCAAAACAAAGACTAATTGTATGTAAAGATGCAGCTCTGACAAGGACATTGGTTTTCCACTTCCACCAAGGAAAGAAAATATTCGCCTCTGGAATTATATAATAAATTTGCAATGTAGTCAGTGTGTTGGTGGGAGCTGGGGTGGACCCATCTGTCCATAGGAGATGCAGACTGATCTTGAGATCACTTAATAACCATAACAGGGTCTGATAATTCTGTAATTGTAGCTCTGCCTTGGCTGGGGTAAGAAGTTGAACAGCGGAAGTTGGCTTAGATTCTTAATAAAAAATACCCATCAATCTCTTTATGATACTTATGCATTCTGTTGCTTGCTTACTTTCAGAAAATTGACCAGGTAACATTATGGGCATTGTGCACTGGCATACTGGGTTCCTTGCCCCTTCCTTTGTGTGGATCACCATAGGCTTTTTAGAAAGAGGAGAGAATTGAATAATTGAGTTCCAGTTTTGTCCACCTTGTTTTGCTTAACCCTGACTGACCTTGGCCTAAGGGCACCATAACCTCTGTCAGTCAGGTTGATGAGCTTAAATCAAGATGCAGGATTTTATGTTGTGATAAACAAGCTGGAATGGGCCTGTCATTTTACATCTGAGCTGTGTCTTCTCAGTTGCCTATTTTCTTGCATCTCTAACTATGGGAATTTTCTAGTGCAATATTTACATTGTAGGAGTTTGTTTTCCTTTGATTAGCTTTCTGTAACACTCGGTTATTTTAAAATAGGGAGAGCTGGAAAATGCTGTCACCGTTAAAAATGCAGCCAGAATAATTTATTCCATAAACAAGGCAATGGTTCTGTTTACTAAACCAGGTTAAGAAAGTCTTCACTAAAAAGACTGTCTTTCTTGAGTACAGAACTTTCTTCTTAAAGAACTGGATGAAGCCAGGCACTGGGGGATGGGATGGTGAGAAGACACTTGTGTAACTAAGGCTGTTTCATGTTGCCAAGAGCTGAGTTAGGTACACCCTACTGATGCTACATTCTCATGTGAGTGCCACACTGATTGTCCTCCATGTGATGCTGAAAGCTGCTACAGATTCCTTATGATCCTGTTTGAAGAATGTTGACTTACATTTTCTTGTTTAAATGAATATTTTGCAGGCTGTATGAATATCTTCGTAAATACTTTGCAAACATTTTTTTTTTCTCTGAGTGGTACTGTTATTCATAATGTTTTGGTTTTTGAATACCCTTTGCTTTGTCTTTGCTCTGTTTCGTACCTTGGTCTGACCCTTCAGCAAGGTCTCTTCCATTAAAGTCAGCAAAATCAGGAATGTAATCAGTTGCTAATTTAGCAACTTTATTTGAAGAGCTGGTTCATTATGTTCTGTTGTTTAATTGATGCTTGCATTGATTGAATTAGGGAATAAAAATAAACAGTTAATTTCCATTTTAGTGGGATATTTTAGCAAACTTCTGCAAACCAGGAGGGGGTAAAAATACTGACAATGGAAAAAACCCAAACAAAACAACCCAAGGAGAGCAGTATCTTTTTCAAATATAGAATCATTTAGATTGGAAAAAACCTTTAAGATCATAGAGTCCAACTGTAAACCCAGCATTGCCAGGTCCAGCACTAACCTTGTCCCTAAGTGCCACATCTATACATCTTTTAAACACTTCTGGGGTGGTGACTCAACCACTTCCTTGGACAGCCTGGTCCAATGCTTGGCAACCTTTTTGGTGAAAAAAATTTTCCTAATATTCAATCTAAACCTTCCCTGGTGCAACTTGAAGCTATGTTCTCTTGTTACTTGGGAAAAGAGACTGACACCCACCTTGCTATAACCTCCTTTCAGGGAGTTGTAGACTGATAAGGTCTCCTCTGAGCCTCCTTTTCTCCAGGCTGAGCAACCCCAGTTCCCTCAGCTGCTCTTCATAAGACTTGGGTTTTAGAGCTTTCACCAGCTTCATTGCTCTTCTTTGGCCATACTCCAGCACCTCAATATCTCTCTTGCAGTGAGAGGTGTAGAACTGAGCACAGGATTTGAGGTACAGCCTCACCAGTGCTAGGTACAGGAGCATCATCACTGCACTGGCTCTGCTGGCAACACTGTTTCTGATACAGGCCAGAATGCTATTGGCCTTCTTGGCCACCTGGATATGCTGCTACCTTATATTCAGCCAGCTGTTTGCCAACACCCCCAGGGCCCCCTTCTCTGACAAGCAGCTTTCCAGCTACTCTTCCCCAAGTGTGTAGCATTGGATGGGGTTGTCGTGACCCAAGTGCAGGACCTCAGAATATTGATGCAGCCTGTCCAGATCCCCTGTAGAGCGTTTCAAACCTTAAACAGATCAACACACCTGTGCACCTTTGTGTCATCTGCAGACTTATTGAGAGTGTACTTGATCTCCTCATCCAGATAATTGATGATGATACTGAACAGAACTGGCCTTGATACAGAGCCCTGGAAAATGCCATTTGTGGCCAGCTGACAACTGGATTTAACTCCATTCACCATCACTCTTTGGACTTGGCCATCCAGCCAGTTTGTTACCCAGCAAAGAGCACACTTGCCCATACCATGAGCAGCCAGTTTCTTCAGGAGAATGCTGTGGGAAACGGTGTCAAAGGCTTTACTAAAGTTTAGGTAGACAACATCTACAGCCTTTCCCTCATCCTCTAAGCAGGTCACCTTTGTCATAGGAGATCAGGTTAGTCAAGCAGGATCTGCCTTTCATAAGCACATGCTGAATGAGCCTGATCACCTGTTTGTCCTGTACATGTGTGCATGATGGTACTCAAAATGATGAGCTAATTGCTGTTAATGGCATCTGACTAAACTCAGTAGGTAAGGGGTTTTTGGTAGTATTTTTGCAGTTTTAGGGAAAGACTTATAAAATTATTGCAGAAAAACTCAGGGTTTGCTCTAGAGTTTGAGAGTGACTGTCAAAAAATTTTGTAGTAACTCTTCCAGAAGAGTTAAGGGGATTGGAGCTGTAAGGGAGGCAATGTTACTTCCCAGGGAGGGATGAAAGGTTGAAATCGCAACAGCTGCAGCCTGTAGTTCATCCAGAACAGAGCAGGATAGCCTGGAGGGTATACTTAAGGTTGATAGATGATAGCTTGTTAATTGTGCGGCTTTGTTACGGTTAGATACTGTTATAAAACTCTATCTCTGACCCTATGGTTAAGCTTGTGTGAAGGATGGGGCAGGGGGTGTATGTGTAAATAAGGAAGTGGTGTCTTGTTGCACTCAAGTAATTGTAACAGATAGTTCACTGTTAGCTTCACCTCAAAGAAATGTCTGTGTGAGTGGCAGTAGTGTATGTCTTCATCAGTAGTTCGTGTCTCTATTTCTGATAATAAAATGCAGTGCGCTCTAGTAGTTTATTGGTCCTTAATACAAAGTATGATGTTAAGATGTTACTAGCATAAAGCATATTGCTGTAAATCATCTGGACTATAACTGTTTTGAGTTTTATTGCCTTAGGGTTGTTTAACACAGGTTTAAAATAAGAGCAACTCTAAATATTCAAAAAAATCAACACAGAATTTAAAAAAAAAATTAAAAAAAAAAAGGAAGAAAAAACCAAACCATAAATCCAAAGGTTCTGCTCAGCAGAAAAACGCAGCAGTATGTTTGGATATGGCTTGTGTTTGCTGGATAGCTGTTTCATACCTTCACTATAAAAATATAGATATGCAAATAGGTATTCACGCATTGTTTATATTGAACCTGCTTACCATGGTAGGGGAAGAAGTGAAAATAATAGAAGGGTATAGCTCTGGAGTAAATTTCCACAGTAGCTTGTGGCCAGAATGGTATTTTGGATTTCCACTAGATTAAGCAACAACAGTTTATTCATAACTACTTGAGAGGGCAGCTCAGTGTGTTAGATGTGAGCAATACAGAAGTTTCTTTTCCCTCGGTGTTTCTTGCCAGATACCTGAGCTTCTGATATGTCTGTGGTTTTCTTTTAGTAGACTGTGCAATGAAGTGTTTTAAAAAATGAACACTATTTCTCCGTGATTAGTAAGTTCCATAGACTGGATCC
The DNA here is from genome assembly GCF_963264785.1 of Psittacula echo. NCBI lineage: Eukaryota > Metazoa > Chordata > Aves > Psittaciformes > Psittacidae > Psittacula > Psittacula echo. The sequence goes on along the minus strand of NC_137736.1, from coordinate 21,108,372 downwards.
TAACTTGTCTTCCTTGCTTTGCGATGTGTGAAAATAGCATTTTTCTGTCACTTGAGCAATGAAGTCCTGGAGACATTCAAGGCCAGGCTGGATGTGGTTCTGAGCAACCTGAGCAAATTGAAGATGTCCCTGCTCATTGCAGGGGGGTTGGACTAGATGACCTTTGAACTTGCCTTCCAACCAAACTATTCTATGATTCTATGAAGTCTGTCCTCAGTCAGGAGCTGGAGACTGTAAAGGACATGAAGGCATAAGCAGATGGCTTCAGTACAGCTTTAGATGACCAAAACCAGACTTTAAGAATATTTAGTGGTCCTAAAAAAGCTGGTAGCAATTTTAGGTAGCTCATACCCTGTTTAGCTTCAGTAGCATCAGCCTATTTACCTCCTGCAAAGTGCTAATGCTTATTTAATTGTGTAATTATGGAAACTGATAGCGTGTGGCGCAAGAAAGAGGAGAAGCACAGGTACCTACCTGTAAAGGCCAACGTCTGAACCAAGAGGCTGGTTTCTTTGGGCTGCAAATGGGCAGACAGGAGCTCTTACTCTGACAGGCTTCTGGAAGAGCCCATCTTCTTCCTGTGCCTTCAGAGAGAACCTAGAGTGAGACCCTCTCAATGCTTCTGTGTAGAGTATGCATGTGTCGTAGGTGCAAAACAGCATTCAACTCCTGGCACTGTGACTTTGTGTGAGAAATCAAACCAGAGTGATCACCTGTCAAATTTGTGGTGGTAATGAATGCTTGTAATAATGATGATTTCCTTTCATAGGTTTCAAGATGCTTTATAAAAGCTCATGTTAATAGCATGACTTGGATTTAAATGTCTTGTTTTTCTTACATTTCAGGTCTACTAGTCATGAAACGAATTCTTCTGGTTTTTATCCTGGCTGCTGCTGTTATGTATGGTATACTGCATGGAAATCTGTGGAGAAATAACCTCTACTGGTATGGTGATGCTTTGTTCAATTACAGTGCAAACGCTCTCATGGCTGTAAGAGATGTGGCTGGGAGTTGCTGTGTTGCTGAAGAGCTGTTTAATAATGATCAGCAGAAGTGAATACTACTCTGTGTTTTGTTTTGTGGTTGTTTTGTTTTGTACTGTGATTGATTCTATCCTGTCGACCTTCTCTCATGTCACTTTTAAACCCAGTGGTTGATTTGAGCCTGATTGTGTGGAAAGATCAGGACCTCAGAGACAGGGATAGCCCCTCTGAGTTTCAGGAAAATAGGTGTTTAGGTGAGAAGAGATATCCTATTTGTGTGTACTGTCTGTAACTCCTCCCACCCCACACATGCTTAGTGTTAGCTTGTTTCTTTAGGTATCTGATAAATGTCATGGGAGAGGCTTGCTCCACACATGGGAATAACTGCAGTTGTAGTGGATACCTTTTGAAAAGCTGAAATTTGTCGAGCCCCAGTGACATCCTTGTGCGAAGTGAACCTTCATTGTCTCCAGGCTTCTTGGGACAGGTGTCTTGGGACCTAAAATTCAGCATAGTTATTGAAGAAGTTGAGTTTCCATTGCCTTTTGCATAGCTGTGACCAGGACTGAGCAGTGTGTTTGTGTTATGAAGATAATAGTGATGGCTTTTTAAAGTAGTGATTTATGTGACTCTATTTGTCTTGCTTATAGCATACAATTGGTAGAGTGGCTTTCTGTTGTGGTTTCTGTTTATAGCAAACCACAGTGTTGTGACATTTCCCTTTTTGCAGGATTAGCTTTTATGGACAGACTTCCTCTGTGAGGGCTTCTCCTTCCTATGAGACTAGTGGAGTTACCCAGTAAGTTCAGCAGATGAATATTTTTGTGGTGGGATTTTTTGCTTTTTTGGTTGTTTGGTTGGTTTTTGGGCAGGTGGGAGGCATCAAGACTAAAATCAGTAACCTTTGTCTGTAGGCTCACCATTCAACTGGTTATTGTACTGGTTATTGTCTGTTGGCTGTTTCTGTTACGAACACAATTGTAATATGTCTGGCAAAGGGAGTTTGTCCATGTCACGTTTCCAGTGTTCGGTTAATATTTATGGCCATTTACAGTGATTGTCTGTAACAAGCAGTGAATTGATGGAAGGACATTTGTTTACAACTTCCAAATTTCTGCAATTCTGAGTTATTCCTGAATAAAATGAGCAGAGCTATGAGAGCAGCTATTGCACTTAAAATTTAATAAATCAGAGGTGTCGTTAACTTGTGATGCGCAAGTGCATGTATAAGCAGATCTTGTGCTAGTAAATTCCTGCAGTTAGGTTTCTGGGACTAATAAGTGCCTATGCTAAAATTTAAAAGCAGGCCTCTTCCCTCTGAAGCCATCCTGCAAAATGCCATCTGTGAGGCTTATGCTGGAAAGCAACGAGGTGGCCAGCTGATACGTTTCACAGAGTGTTTTTTAGTGTCAGTATCACATGACAACTTGGGGTTACTAAAAGCAATTAACCTTAATGGTCTGTTTGGCTTGTGGTTCTAATGTGGTGGTTTCATCCTTCTGTTTTTAATGCAGCCCAGATGCACGCATTGCTCACACTGAACTTTGTCCTCCCTTCTGGGCTTTGTATTTGTTATTAATGGGGCTAAATCACCAAGGTGGGAATGTTCTTAGAAATGTCTTAGCCTTATGAGAGGAATGACTTAAGCCCAAAGAATCTCACTTTCCTTGAAGTACCCTATGTGGTACTCTCTATTCCCCACTCTAAATGCAACTCTTCTCTGAGGAGCGCTGGTGATGCTATCTGGTATGGCTGCAGGCTTGATTCAGCCCAGGTGTCCTGCTTCTCTGCAGGTAGGTCTGAAATCTCACCTGGTTATGGATGCTTTGATAGTTACTGAGAAGGGATGTTGCAGACCCTTTGGAACAGTGCCATGAGATGAAAGCCTTTGCTAGTAATTGTATGCCGCAATGATAAAAATCCATCTTTATGATGCAAAGGCAATCATGAAAATTTAGTGTGGTGTTAACTCAGTAATCAGCTTTCACTGATTTCGCTTGTCCAAGTTTCCCTACCTTGTTGCTGCTACCGATTCCTGTTACTGCTATTTCTTTGAAATTCTTCTTTTGCAGGCTGCCACCTACGGCTGTGGAGAGAAGGAACGCGCTGGACACTTGTCTCCTGAAACCAGCATTTGAATCTTTACTGGGGTGAGTATTCTGTGGGAAGTAGAGGGAAAAGGAAAGTCTGTGCTGATTGAGGTAGAAATGAGCTACTTACATATTCTGGCCTATTTCACATTTTGATTTACCTCTAAAAGTATAGCTTTTTCATTGCTACTCTGCCTGGTTGTGGCAACACAAATTGTTTAGCTTGCCACTGATCAGCATCTGAGCAATACCACACAACTAGCTCAAAATGCTGGTATTTGTACTGAATAAATAAATACTTCCTGTTCAGATATTCTAGGTAATAACAGTGAAGCTATTTTAATGATTGAAATACAAGCCTTAGGTTCCCTCTGCTCCATGTCTTTGATGTAAAAAAGTCTTCACATCCAAGACTGAAACTCAGTCATTCTGTTATTAAAAACATGCACTTTAAAGAGTTTTTGGTAGTTAAGTATTTCTGTAGCAGCCAGGAATCAGAGAGATTTTGAAAATCTCTTATTTGAAAAGTGGAGAATGAAATGTGCAAGAATTCATCTAACCTTTAATGATACAAGATTCTTCCCCTTCAGTGGAGTTTTAATGAAATTTGAGTTTGTTCATGCTTTTGTTCCTTTAATAGTATTGTTGAATTGTGTGTAGGTGTTCTCCATTTTAGTATACTCATAGAAAGCTTCCTTTGTAACAAAGCAGTCATATGAAAAAAGGAAGAGCTTCAGCCCAAAACGAAGGAGGTGTTTGGTCACAAAAGTGCATCCAAGAGGTTTGTGAGGAAAATAATAGGAGTTTTTTGTTATTAAAAGCACAAGTCTTAAATGAGAGGTCAAGAAAGTACCGTGGGACCAGAAGCAGACAGGCTATATTGTTGGCTTTGTGTTTTGCCTGAGCAGACATTGAGTATGGTCCTGGGGAGGCTTGGGAAGATGTTCAGACCAAGTCCTGGCTGAGGGAGTCTTAAAGCTCTAAGCAAAGACACCATTGCTTTTTTTGCTGTACAAGAAAACATGGCTTTGATTCAGTGCTGTTATTATGTTAAAGAACATGGAACAATCTTAAGTTTGTTCTACCCAAAACAGTCCTGTGGTCTTTGAGTTTTAGTTAGCTGCCTGGCCCAGTGAAGTAGTCCTAGTTCCCTCCTTACTTCCCCCAGTGTGGCCAGGCTGTCTCTATGTCAGGCTCAGCAGGATAGCTCTGGTGCTGAGCAAGGGGGACAGGTATGGACTCAGATGTGCAGCAAGAAAAAAGGTGCGGAGCTAGAACAGAATCTCTTGCATATTTCCACAGCTCCTTTACAGAGATAGTTTGTGTGAGCTGAAGAGCTGGTCTGTGCACTTTGGTAATAGCCTTGGGAGGTTGCAAGGATTTTTAACCTGGCAGAATTATTTATTGGAAAGGAACCAGAGCCAGAAGAGCTAGAATTAACAATCTCTTTGCAGTAGATGCATTATTTATTTATTATGTCTAAGCTTACCAGCTGCTTCTGAACAGCAAGGCAAGTTATTACATTTAATACAGGTTTTCAGTGCATGTTGTCTCAAAGTCTTGCTTAGTTAACCTATGGCCCAGTTCTTGATGTGTGGGCTGTGGCATTGTGTTGGGTTTTTGGTTTGTTTCTTTCCTTTTTACTGTTAGTATCTTCTGAATACATAGAGCTTACAGTGAGATACTTGCTTTGTAAAGCTGAGATGGAGGGGTTTTTTTAAACAGCTGTTAATATCTTCACAGAGAAACAAGTCATGTGTTGGCTGTGGGTATTTATGATCAACACTAGGCTCTCTTGCTGTGACTGTATACTTCTGTGTTAACACTTTAATATAAGACCTAGTATTCAGGATCACTCCAGTAAGCCATTTCAGTGAGTGTGTGACTATTTAACTCCAAGGTAAAGCCAAGGGCATGATGGCATGTGACAGGATTGAGTCTACTGTTCATTTATTTGACTTAGCTTGGCAGGTATGGTAACATGAACCCCTTCCTGAGAGAACCCTTGTCTGTGGTTACTGTCTTTTGAAGAAATGACCCATTCTTTCTGTCTTGATGCTTATAGGGTATGATGCTATCATATTCTAGTTTGCAGGAGGAATGTGCTTTCGAGGCAGTCCTTGTGATCCCCATGTGCCACTCTTCTCATCACAGGGTGACCCTGGCACATGTGGTCTGGGCTCCTTTTGGACATCTGGCTAAGCCAGAAGATGCACTGCAGGAGCACACCTGCTGTGCTGCAGCTGCTAAGGAGTGTTCAATCTGCAGCACCCTATTGGAGTTAGCCTAGCACAAAAAACAAACTGAGATGTGCAGAATGTGGATGTGAGAACTGCATACTTTTTCCTGTATGGGTATACCTCTGTTGCTGCAAAGTGCTTACTAATGTGAACACAGCCACTTGTTTGGAATGGCAATGTATCTCAAATAAGCTGATGTCTTCAGGAGATGGTATTTTCAAGTTAAAACACCTTGTTTCAAATCCAATTCTGTAAATTGCAGTATGTAATAATAACTTAATTTTCCTTGCTGCCTCTGTTACATACTTTTCAAACCTGAAGTTATTCATTGTCTTTCTGGGTTACATGTTCTCTTAAACATGTTCTTACGTTCTAAGCTTTCAATCATGTGATTTTAATGACTTTATAACTTATAGTAGCAGAGAAAGTGAGTTTCCCTTTTATTTCACACTTTACGTGTATTTTCCAATACAAAATCTTTCCCTTTTGTCACCTGCTTTCTTTCCCTGTGTTCATGAGTTTTCTTCTTTTAAAAATTGATAATACTTGCAGTAGGATGAAGAAAGCTTTTTTTTAAAAGAAATTGCATGAATTACTGGCTAATTGAAATACATAATCTGGATTTTTGAAACTTTTTTCCTTTCATTAGTGTTGACAAAATATACCCGTTCCTGTGTGCTAATGATTTTATCAGAGTGGCGGAGTTCCACGGGAGTGATAAGTTTGAACTACCTTATGGAATAAAGAGAGCAGGTTTGTGTTCTCCATGTACCTCGTTTTTAAACAGAAATACCTAAATGGCATGTAAAGCCACTGAATCTCAGGTTCTGGTCTTTCCTGTTCACCAATGCAAATCCTTTTGGGAGTATCTAGCAGTGACTCAATGGTTTCATTTAGTCCCTCTGATCTGGCACTCTCCTGTTTTTAACAAATAAAGCACCATGTTGGGGTTGGCCCTCTTAGCAGAGAAGCTCCAAAAAGGTGGAAGTGAGGAAGAACGGAGCTTATTCAGCTTCTTTTCATTTGTGTGTGGACTGAAGTGCTAAAGGTATTTAGCTAGCACCTTACTAGGTGAAGTATTAGCTGGGTCAATATGATGGGGTTTGATCAACACACTTCAGCTGATCAGGATCAAGAGTCCTGAGGCAGAAGTCGCCAGGTTGGGGCAGTTATATCATCAAATTTTCCCTTTTACTGGACTAGCTTCTACCACCAGGGGAGGTGTCACTGTGGCTGCAGGGGGTATTCCTGCCATTGCACAGCCACTGTACCTGTGTGTGCTTGATCATGTCTGCTACCTGTGTTGATCAGGGCATAGTAAACAGGGGCAGAGACCCTAAGGAGCTTAGTCATCCTTTTGGAAAGGGTTGTAAGTCTCAAATCCCAGAGTTTTTAATACTGAACTGTGTACCTTCCTAGTACTGTGCAGATCTGGGCTTTAGACTCTGTTTGCCCTACATCAGTATAAAGAGGATGATGCGTTTTTCTGCATCTCTGGAGCTGCAGTGAGAAAAAGTATGTTTGGGAACGAGTTGAGTCCCCTTCTCAGTTTGAGGCACATTGAGTGTCCAGAAAGTGCCTGCCCACTGTGAGAGAGCTGGGAAAGTGCTTCTACCCAGCTTTGCCAGCGGGCAAAGGCTGGATTGATGTCTTCTCCCAAGATACCTAATGCTGTTACTGTCTCTGGCTGTGCATCCCCTCTTGCGTTAAGGCTGCTTCTGTTTCAGCTGAAGTTGGGTAGAAGAAAAGCCAGAGTCAGCTGGAATGCAGGACTTGGAAATTCCTTCAATGATTATTTACTGTTACAGATTTATTTTATTTTTTTTCATACAAATCCCTTGCTATTTTCCAACAGGGGAGCGTTGGGGCAGGAAAAGCTTCCTAGAGAGGAGCTCCTAATAACCTGATTTTCTTTGGCATCATTAGCTGACCTGTGGCCCTAAATGACAAGTGTTCGTATTTTGAGGTTTTTTTATGCACAGTGTGTAAAAACTGCTGTATCTGAAAATGCAGCAGTCAGGGTGGCAGGCTTAGTTTTATATCAAAAAGCATTGAACATTTTCATTAATCTTCTTCATATTTGCTTTCTAGAGCAATTCTTTCGTTTAGCCCTTTCAAGACTGCAGAACTGTGGACTTTTCAATGAAGATGACAGGTGAGATGGTTTATTTGATACTGTTTCTGTTAATTGCATTTTAAATATTAAATATCTGAAAAAGAATTAGTAGTGTTATCCTGAAATTGCTCAAATTAGCCAAAATGCAGATCTGATTGACAGTGTCCAAGCAATATCTGATATCTGTAACTGATCCCAAGATTTAATTATATATATATATATTTATATAATTATATATATATAAATAAATAACCAAGTTTTATACGTACATAGCACTAGCATTCAAGAATAATTCTTCTGTGAGAGAACTTGAACTTACAGATTTCTTTTTATAAGTGTATTAGGAATTTGCTAACTGAATGCAGTCCCATCTTCCTGTAGTATCTTTCCATACTTCAGGGAAGTGAAAACACCCCTTAAAAGTTCAATGTGATGTCCTTTTTCAGAATCATTATTAGTGTAAGCTAGATAATGTTTGAGATAAGCATATGCAGACCAGCAACTGTTTCTAAGCAAAAGAAATCTTATGCATATGCTGCTGCATTTGCTGGCCTGCTGCATGCCCTTGTTTGTATGTGTGCTCAGCTTCTTTTTCCTGTGAATAAGAGAGACCTAAGCAGCTGGGAAAGGCTCTTCTGGCCTTTTGGGAGTAACCAGGGTGTGGCATAGATTGGAGCATGCCTTAGATAACTCCCTTCCTATGTATTAGATTGCACTGTTTAAATCTCATGGTTAGAAGCTACTTCTGCCCATATTTTTTGTTTAGTTTTGGAGGGTTTGTGTGTGTGTGATTGTTGGGGTTTATTTTGGTTTGGGTTTTTGTTTTGTTTTATTTTGTTGGAGGTAGTATAGTAAAGTTGGAAAGTATACTGAAATCCTGTGACCAAGCGATGCAAATGACTTCTTAGGTTTGCAGTCTAGCAAACAGGCTGACAACCTGCCATGTGTCACATTAATGTGAGAATTCTTAGTAGAGCTGAATGCATATAATGCTGAGCTTGGCTGTATTTGGGGATTTTTTTTAATCAAGGAGATCAAATGCAAGTTTATTGCTTCAAGCCAAATGGTAGGATCACATTTTAATTAACTTGAGTGGAATATGAGCAAAATAATTGTTTTTAATACCCCGTTTTTCTTTTATGTGCATTTCTTTACCTACTGTAGTCCTTCTTTCCAATGTGTTTAGTGTCTATTTCTAGGATGTTCAGGTTTACTCTTGGGCAGGTGGGGGAAGGGGAAAAACCCCAACATAAGAAGGATGTGGACCTGTTAGAACACATCCAGAGGAGGGCCCTGAAGATGATCAGTGGGCTGGAGCACCTCTCCTATGAAGACAGAGACTTGGGCTTGTTCAGCTTGGAGAAGAGAAGGCTCAGGGGAGACCTTAGAGCAGCTTCCAGTAACTATAGGGGGCTTGCAAGAAATCTGGAGAGGGATTTCTTATGAGGGCATGGAGGGATTGGACAAGGGGTAATGGTTTTAAGCTGAAAGAGGGGAGATTTAGTTACATATTAGGAAGAACTCCTTTACTACGAGGGTGGCGAGACACTGGAACAGGTTACCCAGAGAAGCTGTGGCTGCCCCATCCATGGAAATGTTCAAGCCAGGTTGGACACAGAGGTGTGTAGCAACCCGATCTAGTGAAAGGCGCCCCTGCCCATGGCAGGGGGTTGGAACTAGGTGATCTTTAAGGAACCTTCCAACCCAAACTGTTCTATCAGGAGTATGATAATTGGGGAAATTTATACAGAATTGGCTGATAAAGGCTATTATTTTTTTCTGGAGATTGAAAGAGGATGCCAAATGCTGTATTATAAATTTCCTGGTATCACAAGTTCAGCACTATAATAATTTTGGCTGTTGTGATGCCTGCAGTACAGCATAGTACCTTTTAAATGGAAATGTCTGTCCTCAACAGTAAGGTAAAGGGTATAATGAATGTAGGTTCTCTGAGATATAGGTATGTTTCATGATTCATGAAATATGCTTCATTTTAATAAAAGTAATATAGTTCAGTAGTACTGAAGCAAAATGAGAACTATTACTATTTAATAGGCAGTAGTATAAACAAAAATACGACTTCAATGATTTGTTTTTTCTAGATCTATAAGGTTTTGTGCATAGCACTGTTAGGGCATGAATTGTGGTGGTAAGGAAGAGCTTTTATACAAACACATTTATCTGAAATACAGTGACTTAAATGTGAAACACTTTGGAAATTAATCCTAACAACATTCTCTGGTAATACAGAATTATTGGGCAGCTCTGCAATCCTGCTGCCTAATTCAGCCTTCCTGGCAGAATGCAAAATAAATTTCCCTATAAGCATTTCCTGGGGAACCTGCTGTGAAGTGTTTTAACAAATATTAGGTTATATGAGCACCAAATCTATGGTTTGCTGTATACATAGCTGTATTTGTGTGCAGCTTAGGTAAAACTATGCATAGTGTGAGCTATAAAGGATTTCTTTCCAAACAGTGCCATTTTCCAAACTTAGGTGTTCTCACTATGTAAACATCTAGTTATCCAAAACTCTTTGGAAGTGACCAGTGTCACTGACTTCAGTGGAATAGCCTGTAGGAAAAGGGTTTCCAGGCTAAGGGTATATCCACAAAGTAACCTCTGAACACTGATTCCACCCATTTCCTCAGAATTACTTGCTGGGCACTCTTAGGACTTTTGCTCAACAGCAATGAATTCTTACAAATGCATTTACACAATTCTGAGTCAAGAAAATGTGACCTCTGCATCCTCATTTTACCAAATAACATCAAAGGAAATAATTTGTGTTCCCCAACTGACTACGGGGGGTGTGTACTAAAGACGCTGAGGTTGAGATCATCTTTTTCCTGTTTGAGAGAAACAGTATTTCAGTGGACTGTGTAAGATGCAAACTTGCTGACCTTTAAAAGCTACATTCCCATTTAACAGATTTTTTTTTTTTTCATAGACTAGGAACATGTTTATTTTAATATTTCACCACATAAACAACATATGTAAAGCAATGCCTGGCTTTGAGATTAAGACGCTCTTGTATACCATGTGAATAGGGCAATAGTTCAATAGTTTGAGTGGCTAATGGGATTGCATTCAGATGTTGGAGATGAGTTACCATGTGATTGCATCAGGGTCCATTTATACTCTTAAGTAGATCTTGAACATCTAAATGCAGTCCCTTAGCAATTGTTATAGCTGAGGTTTTACTGTTTTTCACTTTCATCAATATTGTGCTGGTGGTTTTAAGCTAGACCTCCAGACATTTCAGTCTGTTACATTTCACTTGTAGCACATCTGATATTGTTTAAGGACATCTGAATTTATTTCTCTTCTTGCCAATTTACTGATTTGGAGAAAGAGTGAGTGTTATTCACCCTTTAGGGTGAGTGGAGTTTTTTTTAATTAAAAAAAAAAAAAAAAGAATAAGGAAACTGTAAGTGGGGTTGGTAAAATATCTGGGAGTAACAGTCTGACAGTAAGTACAGGTCAGTTTATTTAACTTAAGTATCTTTGAATACAGTCCAGCCTGGCTACATATTCTTTATCTCAATTTAATACGTCTGTTTTCTGTGATATTATATTCAATTTTTTTATGCTAGCATAAACCATTCCCCTCCCTGCTTATCATTGTCAGCGAAATCTGTGTTACTGTGGACACAGACTTATGATTGTAACTGAGTACACTTTAATACAGAGAAGGGGGGCAAAGGAGAGAATACAACTCAGCAATAGCACATTTGTGCCAGACTTCCTGTTTGAGTTGGCCCACTTGGACTTCCTGAGCTTGACAGAGATTAAAAGCTGGTCTTTCTAATTTGTTTGACTGTATTTATGACTGTATTCATGAACAATTCATCAGGAATACTTGATCTGCTCGTTAACTTTATACACTTGAAAAGTTCGCATACTAATGTTAGATGCTTTATAGGTTATCTGAAGGCAGCCAATAATTTTATTTTTGAGTGTGTGTGTTATTAAGGGCACTGGACTTCAAAAGCATAATCAAACTTCAAATTCTGAATCAAATTCTATTTCCCATCCAAGTAGTATTAGTCAGCTGAAGTGGGTTGACCTTGGCTGGGTGCTAAGTGCTCACCAAAGCCACTCTATCACAAGATAAGGATGGGGGAGATCACTCACCAATCACCATCATTGGCAAAACAGACTCAACTTTGGGGGAAAAAAAAATCATCTATTTAATTTATTATCAATCAAGTCTGAATAGGATAATGAGAAATAAAACCAAATATTGAAACACCTTACGCACATCCTTTCTTCCTGGGCTTAACTCATGAATTCTCTGCCTCCTCAAACCCAGCAACAACAAGGGGACAGGGAATGGGGGTTGTTGTCGGTACATCAGATGTTGTCTCTGCTGCTCCTTCCTCCTCAGGGGAGCACTCCTCACACTCTTCCCCTGCTCCAGCGCGGGGTCCCTCCCACAGGAGACAGTTCTGCATGAACTTCTCCAACGTGAGTCCTTCCCACGAGATGCAGTTTTTCACAAACTGCTTCAGCATGGGGTCAGTCCTTCAGGAACAGACTGATCCAGTATGGGTCCCTTTGGGGTCACCAGTCCTACCAGCAAACCTGCCCTGGCGTGGGCTCCTCTCTCCACAGGTCCACAGGTCCAGTGCCTTACCCCCCTCACAGTAAAGAACTTCTTCCTTACATCTAACCCGAACTTCCCCTGTTCTAAGTTTAAACCCATTACCTCTTGTCCTATTGCTACAGTCCCTGATGAAGAGTCCCTTTCTGGCATCTGAACATTGATGTACAGGTTTTCGCCACTTTGATTTCCGAGTTACTGAGTCATATAGACTTGTGGTATTAGCTGGAAATCTTTTTATGAATGCTTGGCTTCTGCTAAGCTACTCAAGAAACACTAGAGAAAGGCGTGCCAGGTTTTTCCATGTCACCCCACCTAAGAGCTGTGTTTAGTGGCACTATTTAAATATGTATTTACATGTATGTATTAATTTTTAGAGGCAACTCCCTCTGCTGATGTGGCTCTAGAGCAGCAGGCAAGAAGGTGCCATCCCAGCATTTCTTTTGAAATGCAATGCCTTTTATCTCTGGCATTTATTCACATTTCACCTTTCCTGTAAGCTTCAGGTTTTCAGCATTACTGTGAGGCTCAGTTTTCCCCTAGCCCACATGCAGTACAGCGTAACTGCATTAACTCTGTAGGAGACACAGGGAACTGCTTTGTACATTGAGGTGTTGGTCAGTCTTGGCTGGAACAAGCTATTTTCACTGATGTTGAACGATACTCTCAGCTGAAAAAACAAGTTGGACTGTCTGAGGAGGAACATATTGATTAGTCTTCATGAAGTGACACACTGGGCATTTAATACAGATTATAGTATTTGGGGGATAGTCGTGGGGTGCCCTATGGTAAGAAAAGAGCCTTTTGCTTGCTTGAAGAACTGTGGGAGTGGGATGTTGGGAGATGGCTCATCCCCAGTAAGCTGTGAGCCTGTTCGTGTCTGAAGAAAATACCAGAATTTTTATTTTTCCATTGTTCCTGCTGCAGCCAAGTTGAACACCTTTTGCTCTAAATGAAGAAGCAGTTTTACAACGAAAAATGATGTCCTTGTTCTGTAAGGAGGAGTTTGCAGTCTAATACATTTGAAGTAAACCTTCCCGAAAGAGGCCAAACCTCTTCAGTAAAAAACCAGCAAGCCTGTCTGTGCACTTTCTCTTTATTTTAAGCAAAGCACACATTTTACTAGCATTAATATGAGACAGTAGGGAGTGAAAGATGCACTTAGAAAATGAGGGAGAACTTAGAAAATCTTACCTTTAGAATCTATTTTTGTAAGTTTATGATTTTCATAATACCTTTTTGCGGTGCTTTTGAACTCTGAATACATTCTTAATTCAAAAGGAATCACTATTCTGTTTGCATGTAGTATAAGATTTAACTTGAAGCTTACGGTGTTTTATATACTTCTTGTGTCTAATTTGAATCTAGTCATATGAGAATGCAACTTTTAATTAAGTATATCCTTCTTAAGTCATGACAGCATGCACTTAGTACATGCTTAAGCAGTACTTTCAAGTAGAGGGAGGAAAAATCAATGTTTGAATGGCCATCATGTGTGTCATTGGGCTAAAGTTTTCCACATGTACAATTCAGAGGCGTGTAAGGTAAATTGTGAACATAAATCTTACTGCTTTAGCTTATGTTAGAGATCTTTAGACTTGTGAAGTTGTCAGTATTGCAGAAGCACATTAATTTGAGCAATTTTTTTCAGACATACTCTGTTCTGGTTGGTATACCTCCAGACTGGGACAAGTTTGAAGCACTGTGGAAGATAATTTATCTAATGGCCATTACCCATATCACCAACTGGGTTAGATATCTTAAGCAGCAAACCACTAGAAGAAGAACACGTATGAAACTGGTTTTACTTCAGAGAAGCCAATTCCCAAGTTTGGCAGTTCCTGAAATAATGCAACTGCATTTATTTTTTTGAAAGCAGCCTTAGTGTGTGATAAAGGATTGAGAGTACTCTGTAAAGGCCAAGGAGTGTAAAAGATACAGGATTTCCACTAGTAAAAAAACTAGCTAAATGCAAATATCTCATGAAAAACATGAAACAACGGAAGTCATGCGTATTAAAAGCTCTGTTTGTTCCACAGCATCGCCTGTCACCGCTGTGTTGTGGTCGGTAATGGAGGAGTACTTAGAAATAAGACATTGGGGGAGAAAATTGACTCATATGACGTGATAATCAGGTAAATGGTATCTCCTTTTCATTCTATGTACATGCAAAGAATTAACAAACTTTTGCTTTAGAGTTCAGTTATTATACAAGTACAAATGTATAAAACTTACTGGTTTATTTATCCTGTCACAGCCTTCATTTAAAAAAATTTAGGAAAAAATGGATCAGTATTTTATTGCACAGATTGACTGATACAGGGGAGGAAAGATCACTGGGTGGTAGGTCTGACTCATGTACAGATACACATGTGCAAGATGCTGCCATCAGGGATAGGTCCAAGCACGTGGCCCTCGCTGTGAGCAGCATCCTGGGCAGCCCTGCCTCTGACCTTCCATATCACACCCCTTACCCCTGTGCAGGTTTGTGCATTGCTTGGAGTGAATTAAACATTTATGGACAGAGGGTGATGTTGATGTCTGCCCATTTTTCTCAAGCATGTTAGTTCACATTGGAAGTTTATAAGATGCTTTGACAGACCAGAGTATGCTGTGCTCAGAAGAAGACTGGGTTGGGCTAGGAAAACTGGGGAACTGCTTAGAGAGGAACAGGCAAGGAGAGGGAAGGAAAAAGGCTCAAATGCTAGGCAAACTGAAAATGCAGTATTTGGCTAACTATAACAATTTTCTGCACATTAAGAAAAAGATAAATCAGTTTCTCCTTTGCAAGAACTGAGATGGTAACTGGTTAAACAGCCCTTCTGCCTTTAGTGGGTCAGGTAGTGTACCTAAGCCCTCTTTCACTAAAATCTGAGCTGCCATTTCAGTTTGTCTGCTTCAACATTGTGTTCTTGTTTTTGTTGCTTTGCCATCAATCCTAATGCTCATTTTCGTAGTAGTGTTTCGCTCGTCAGGCATTACCATAAAAAATGCGTATACAAAGCCTGGGGTTTGACATGCATTTGAAAACACACTGATAAGGTGGAAATGAATACATGGAATTCTTCAGTTGTAGCTCCTCTTATAAAGTTCAGACTCCAGATAATGTCCCTGTTCTTAGGAAGCTTCACTTGCCTGCCAACTTTGTGCTTTACAAATAAAACCTGCCTTGCATTTATTTTCTTTGTAGCATGATGATACAGGGAAGCTCCAGAGATTATTTTAAAGCTATTTCAAGTATTTGGGCTCTTCAGTGATCTGTCAGCTCTTCTTAAAATGGAAATCTTTGTGTAGACTACTGTTACACATTTAAAAACATCTCTAAATTCAAAACTGTTTCAGAAGTACAGTACACATTTACTTACTGTGAAGGAACAAAGAGGTCATGTTTGCATTCTGTATTTCATGATGACTTTTGATAAAACTTTGAAATACTCCCTTGTCTTCATACCTTGTTTTGCAAACATTTGTTTCTAAGCAGCATGCCTCTGATGCTGAGAAGTCAGTCACATTGGCAAGGATGGAGCATACAGGGACTGCTTGAATTCTCCAAAGAATGCGCAACACACCTACCAAGCAGAAACTGCAAGACGGAGGCTTAAATGCAGCCTCTCTAACACCTCAGCACAGAAGCACCTGACCTACCTGCTCACTGCTTATTAATCTGCTATATCCCAAAGCGGTAGCAGCTGTGCAAGTAATATTTAAAAAAGAAGAAAAACAACAGAAACCTAACACCCCAAACCCCTCAAGCAAACAAAAAAGGCAAACAAAGATGTATCAGCATCAGGTTTGCAGTCATAATCCCTGTTCTTGTATGCTGTAGATAGTGAAGAATATTAAAACATTCTTCAATTGCCTCCTGTATGACTCAGATCATCTAGTAGTGTGAATGGAACAATTGGTAATTCTCCAAGCCAGATACTCTCTTTGGTCTCCTCTAGTTTCTGTGTTTGAGCCAAATCAGAAGGCTGTCTGCTCAAGTGACACGCGATAAGCAATTGTGTGATTGTGTTCTAAACCATCTTGGCAAAGTTCCCATACGTGCTTGATCCCTCAGAGTTAGAGGGTGAGTGTACCTGATAATTGCTCATCTACCATGTAATGTAATAACTAAATGCTGGGCCAATAAACCCTCCTGTACCTGGACATGCTGTCTTTCCTACAGACTAGCGTGTGTGCCAGGCAGTGCACAGTAAGGTTGTGGGTAGGGTGGTCGTTGCCATCTCTGTATCTGTCCTTTGCAGAATGAATAATGGCCCTGTTATAGGGTATGAAGATGATGTTGGGAGGAGGACGACTTTCCGCCTTTCTTACCCGGAATCTATCTTCTCAGATCCGATCCACTACGACCCTAATACGACTGTTGTTCTCATTGTCTTCAAACCACGTGACTTGAAGTGGCTTTGGGAGATACTGGGTGGTCAGAAAGTAGTGAGTTTTTCATGCACTTTGCTTCAGCTTGCCACACACCTCTCATTTAAAATACCTGTTTTGCTTTGAACTTTAGTCCTCCTAGCTTGGGGGAGCACTGGATCTCCTAGTCAGTCTACTCCGTATCCCTTTCCCATAAATGTTTCTGGCCTCTTTCTCACACACATTTCAATCATAGATTGGTTTGGGTTGGAAGGGACCTCAAAGATCATCCAGTTCCAAACCCTCTGTCACGGGCAGGGACACCTTCCACTGGGCCAGGTTGCTCTAAGCCCCGTCCAGCCTGACCTTGAACAATATATTTGATCGGTATACTTGATCAGAACAATATAGTTGAACAAATATTTAATCAGTTCCTCATCCCACAGCACTTATCCTCTTCGAGATAACTTTTTATCCTCTTCCTAGCACTGTTTCATATTATGGCATGCATGTCCCAGCCATTTCCCAGATTATTTTATCCTGCACACTTGGTGGAATTGCAGAATAATGTTGGAAGGGACCTCTCTTTGGAGGTCTTTAGTCCAAAACCTTGTTGAAAGAAAGGCCAAGTTCAAAGCCATGCCAGGCTCTCAGGGGATGGTCCAGGTAAGTTTTGAGTATTTCCAAGGATATTTCTACAACCTCTGTTTCAGTCCTGCAGTGCCCTCACAGGAAAGAATTTCTCATCTTTTCACTGTGTGCCTCTGAAGAGAGTCTGATGCTATCTCTTTTTGTAAACCGTGACCAAACAGTTAAGATGGGCTGAACAAACACAGTTTTCTCAGACCCTCTTGTTTGCCCTGCTCTCTGGCCCCTTGGCCATTTTAGTGGCCTTTTGCTGAGCTTGCCCGAGTTTGACACCTGCACAAAAGGGGAGAACCCAAAACAGCATTTGTGACATCTCAGAAAAGCACAATGCAAAGTACTTGAAAATTATAACATCGGTCTACGTGTTCCTTATGCTCCTACTAATGTGGCCAAGCACAAAATGAGCATTTACTTCCTCCGGGGCATACAGCTGGTCCATCAGGGACCTTTCTGCAAAGCTGTTTTCCAGGCAGCTGGCCTCAGTCCCTGCTGCTGCAGTGGGTTATCCTATTGCAGGAGTACAATTTGCACATGTCTTTGCTGAACTTCGGGAGGTTCAACACTCCTCCTTCAAACTCCTGCCCTTGGATTTGATTCTGGTTAGAGTTGCTAAAAAACCAAAATCAATCATTTATAGCTGCTAAAAATGGGTATTTGCTTACTTGTTACAGAGTGCTAAAGGCTTTTGGAAGAAACCGGCTCTGAACATGATATACAAATCTAGTCAAATCAGGATTCTTGATCCCAGCATCACCAGAAAAACAGCTTATGAATGGCTTCGTTTCCCGACCAGGTTTCCCAAGAAAGAGGTAGGGTTTTTAATTCTGTGCCTTTCAGTTTCGTGCAACCAAATGTATACTCAGAGGTAATTTTCTCTTTATTATAGTGGACTATGTTAGAACATCTTTTAGGTTCGCATTGCAGTAGTTTGCATTTAGAATGGTGCTTAGAAAAGATGGAAAAATGGAATCCAGAAAGAGTGGGTAGCCTTGTACACCCATTCTATAATTAGTATTAAATGCGACTGCTTTTGCAGACAGATATAATGCCTTTTACAAAATTGGGAAAACCAGACAGGTATTAGAACATGGCAGATTCAGATTGCCTCTAGAAATATTAAGGAGTCTTGAAATATTAAATGCAGGGTGTTATAATTTTGTTTTTCCTTAAAAACAAAATCAAAACCACAAAAATTGAAGAAAACCCAAACTGTACAAAACAACAAACAAACAAAAAATCCCCCCAAAATTCCAGCAAAAACAAAGCACCATAAACACCCCCCCCCCCCCCCCCAGTAATTCTGACACTGCTGCAGTTTCCCACTGCTGGGAGTGGGTAGGGACTGGGGAGCATACAGGATATTCCAGCCCTGTGCTATTGACATGTCTAGCAGCATTTGTGTGCTTACTGATTTGATGCCAAGCATTGTAATGAGTTAAGTGGCAATTTGGACACAAAAATAGTTTTAACTGTCAGTTTATGACTGAGGAATGTTTCTGATGAAAGGTAAGGCTTCAAGCTGCAGACCTCTCTTGTGCAGTCAGGACTGACCGCGTGCTGTGTAGCGCAAATACAGTTTCCTGGGGTCGCATTGTTGCACAAAGCTGCCTCATCAGGATCAGCCAACTGACGTGCAGAAACGTTTGACAGGCTGTCACTGTACAGTGTCTGCCATAACTTTTTCTGGTTTGAACTTTCTAATATTTGAGGGAGTTGAGGATTTTTTGCTTTGGGGAGTTTTTGTGCCCCTTTTTTTTTTTTTTTTTTTTTTTAATCTTTGTAGGATTTTGGTTTTCTGAGCCTACCAGTGGGTTTTTCCCTCCCTTGTTAGCTCTCAAAACTGGAATACCCAGTTTGACTGTGTGCTTGCTGGGGATCCATGGCATTTCAGCTCTTTAGCCAAGGGTGGGAAGAAAGCAGCATAGTAGTCGGGTGCCTGACTGTCTCCTAAAGGGCCATAGAACATTCATGGCCTCCATGGCTCCAGAAATTCCTCCTCTCTCAGTGGGAGTAAAAGTGAGACAGTGCTGTTGATGAGCTAGAGATGTTTGTGGTGTCCTGGAGCTGGTATGGGGGCACAGGCCCCTCAGTCGCTTGCGTAGCATACATGCCGTCTGCTCTTCTCCAGCTCGCTGGGCGCTCCTGCCCAGAGCTAGGTAGAGCACATCCATGCTTGGAGCCCCCTTCTGCTGCCTCTGCATCACACTTGCTCCATGCCAGGCATTTGGTAGCAGCAAATGTCCCCAGTGACAGCAAATGCTCAAGATCAGGCATGCTTTTTCTTCCCTCTCAGAGGCTCGCTGTCGCAGGAGCCTGCACATCTGTAGCTGCTCACTTAACTGCAGGTCGTGCCTCAGGGGTTCCCGGTGTCAGGGTGGACTTCTGCAGGACCCATTTAGGAGCTTTCTGTCCAGTAGCTTGTCCCTGGGGAGAGCTGACGCTGCCTTTGCTGTCCTGCACTTCAGCTCCCTCTGCCTGCAGGAGATGTGGAAGATCACTATAGCTGTCTGCCTTTCGTATTAAGCCAACCTCATGTTCCCTGAGTGGCACTTACGTGTAGTCCAACAAGCATTTCTGTTTCTTTGTTAGGAGCTGTGGTGGTGTTAGCAGACCTGGAAGAAAAACTGCAAAATCAGGAGTGCTGCTGCAGCAGCACTGAAGTCAGAAAGTGTTGCAGAGCCATTCCAGGGCTGTGCTTATCCCCATTAAATGTGAGCAAGTTTAATTACAAGCCAAGGATATCTGGATATTGCTAGGGCACTGGCATGATAATACATTTTAATAGTATTTCTTATTTTATTATATTTTTTTGAGATGAACTTTATGATAGCCAAAGGTAAACAGAGCTAGTTGCAACCTGTGGAATTCCTGTTATTTCCAAATGGCACTAATCTTGACATGTCACATTCCTGCCATCATTTTTGGGTTCTGTTTAGTATGGACATTGCAACAGAGTCACCACTAAATTGCTGGTATTGGGCCCTGAGGGCAAGAGGTTATTTTGCTAACTGGCAGGAGCCCTCGACAATAGTGTGCATTTTAAGTTGATGTTATTTCTGGAGTGCTCCAAGAGTTGTATAATGGTACCAAAAAATCTACATAAAAGTTGATACTTTAGTTCTTTGACTTTAAATAGGCTTACAGAGTTGATGTTAGTAGCCTTTTCCTGGGGTTCTTTCATCTTATGATACAGGAAAATATTCTGTATCATCAAGTGCATCTGCCTTCTCTCTGCACAAAGCTGTTTCATACTGGTTTGTCTGCTTTGTTTTCAGAGGCAAATTAACTGAGCCTTGGGTCGGAGTTCAGAAAACCACAATATTTTGCACTCAGTTTGAGATTTGATTGCAGATACTGAGAGTGTGCAGCTCATTTGGTCTCTGAGAAAATTGCTATTTTAGCAAAGGACATTGGTGCTTGAAAGTTTTGTCCATTTCTGGGGATGCTTTCCCCCTCTCAGCTTTTGTTAGACCAGCATCCCCTTAGCATGTTGGTCTAATGAAAGAGTTCACCTCTGCAAGCCTTGCCTCATTTACTACCCCAGATCACGTTAGCCACTGCTGTTGCTAAAACAGTACTTGTGATCAATGTACTGGATCGCAAGACAGCACAGATATTTGCAATGAGTTGCTCTATGCTCTTGTAAGAAATATTTATTTTCAGTTAGATGCTCAAAATTTTGCACTTAAACCCTGTTTCTGACCTGCTCTTGATATTTTACATTGCATTTACTTCTGAGCTATCTCACTGTAGGGAGAAATAAGCAATTTCATCTAAAGTTTCTTTTCTTCTTAATGGAGATAGTGGTGGGAGGTCTAAAGCTGTGGTCTTCTGGAATTTTCTTTCTTTGAAAAAGTTCAAATGCAGTGAAGTTTATGTAGCAGTAGCATTCATGCTTTTTTAGATTGGTGCCATGTCATGTTGTTCTGTTCATCTGGATCTCCATCATCTAGAAAATTCTGAACACATATGCTAACCCGGTCAAATCTGATGGGGTGAAATGGTCTCCAATACATTGAAGCTTGACGAGTTTTATGAAAGCAGGTGCTGAGCAGAGCAACGGGGAAACTTCCATGATGCCTGTGTGGAGGGAAGGGCTACAGTATGGGCTCAGCCCTCACTAGAAACAGAGAACCCAAGGAAAGGCCAGTATTGCAACACCCCAGTCATGGAACGAACACCTGCAGGCAGTACCTTACTCTTTAGGAGACACAAGGGGATCAAACTGCAAACCCAACCATCTGTAGAAGAGTGAGGCTGTCTGATTTCCTCTGTCTTTATTCTTGCTGTTCCCATCAAGCTGCTGGTTATTTATGTACGTGTGCTTTTTGTGTTTCCTTTTAGAAACCCAAGCATCCAACAACGGGGCTAATTGCCATTACACTAGCATTTCACATATGCCATGAAGTTCACCTGGCAGGCTTCAAGTACGACTTCACTGACAGAAACAGTTCTTTGCACTACTACGGCAATGACACAATGTCTCAGATGATGCAGGTAACAAATGCTTGTTTATGTTAAGAGAAATATAGCTGGTAACTGGGGAAGTCAATTCAATAGATAGAAGTGCAGACTCCAGGTTCACAGGCCTCCTGTTTGATCCTGGGTCAGCTGCTCATGGGTTATAATTGCTTGAATCTCTTCATCTCTGCTTTTGTTTCTGAAAAATATGATAATGGTATTTGTATCCCTTCTGCTCCACTGTATTCTGCAATGTCTGCATGAGATACGACCATTTGTATGTTCTGTTTTGCTTTGTGGGTGTTATACTTAGGCTACACAGCTCTTGTTCATAGAAGTGTATTAGCTAGCCCTGTCAGAACATGAATAGTGTTGTTTCTATTTGCATTCTCTTTTTCCTTGGCACTTACTTGCACAATTTGTCACAGATGCCAAAATTCTTTAAAAAAGAAATAAAAGCAAAGGGAAATTGAAGGAGTTGAGACCTACACACTTGCAGTTAGGAAAAGAACTGAATTTCAGAAATGGAAAGCAGAAAAGAAAAGCAGCTCTTGGAGGGAGGTAGGAAGAGGAGCTGCTTCCAGGAGGGGGAAGCCACAGCTCACTAGGAGAGGAGCAGCAGGAGGCTGGCAAACATCTGTGGTGCCTTCTCCCCCCTCCTGCTTTGCTATGGTCATGCCTCTGTTTTCTTTTATGTCTGTGCTCTTGTCTTCAGTTCTGCACTGTGAGCAACTCCATCTTAGCCCTTTACCTCAATGTCAACAGTTTTCTCTTCCATGTGGATATGGCCCAGTGCATATGGGCACCATTTTCTCTCCTCCTCCCTTTCCTGGAGAGGAAGGACAGGGACAATGCTCATAGGAGCCTCTTGTGTCTCTCTGGGCTGCTGCTCTGACACTGAACTTGCCTTTATTTTGAGGCACTTTTTTTGCACTGTACACTAAGCTTGGCTAAGGTTGATCATTGGTTGAATAGACATCCATAAGATTCCTCAGATGTTGAAACTTAAAAAAATAAATAACTAAACCAAAACCTGGTCATTAATTCTTTAGTGGCATTGAGTTGCAAATATTATATATGTACAATTTTTTATGCAGTATTTGTATTCGTTTTAATTTACTGGATTCAGTGTCTAAGATTGTCAGTAAACTGACTTCCCTTGTGCTGTCCTCCCCCAGCCTCAGTGGTCTCTGTGTATCTAGGATCTGGATATAGCACAGAAGATGGGCTGGTTTTGGCTTGTTGAAACTGACTGGCAGCATGCATCTGATTTCCAGATGCCTGATGTGTGCTTTTCAAGAACCTGCATTGAGCTTTGAGAATTAGTCATTTTTTCACCATGTGTGTCGTAAATGTGGTTATGCAGCTGTTCCCTCTCAGCATGGGGAGGAGTTAGGAGAGGTAGCAATGGAAGGTCTTCTCTGAGACCACGTCTCGCCCATTCTTGCCACTGAAGGATCTTCCCATTTGGTTTTTGTCCTAATTGAAAATCTAATCTAGTTTTGAGCAAAAGTCACTCACCTGTTTTCTTGGAAGACTATGCTGCAGCCTTTGCTGATAAGTCTTTTCCCCAGAGCTTTCCTACTCGTAGATCTTCCAAGTACCACAGGTAATTAAAAGGAAAGAACAACTGAGTGATGCTTCTGGTAATAATTTGAATTTAACTTTTTATTATTTCCTTTCATCTCTTTAGAATGAATACCACAACATCAATGCTGAACAGAAATTTTTGAAGAAGCTTATAGACAAGAACTTTGTGGTCAATTTGACGTGAGAGCTGAATGGAACATATGAAGAGCAATCACTATTTTCAAGATTTAAAAAAAATATATATTTTTTGTACGACATTTTTATTTTTTAAGTGCAGCATAACTGTTTACTGTTTAAAAGAAACACAGAAACCTCACTAAGGCAGAATCTTCTTCGAAGCCCAAGGGTAAAAGACTATTGCAAACAGTTACCTGAATTTCTGTGAAGCTGTCTAATAATGGGAAAACCATGAAACTTTCAGCTGAAAGTATCAGGGATATATAAAAATGTGATGCATATCACTTATTTATCAGCGAGAACTCTTTACAAACAGTTACTTCTCTGGAATACTTTTGTTTCTGATGTTGTCCTCCAAGAGTTACCCTGTCAAAACTGAAAAAAACAGTGTTTAATTAGTAGATGGATGTAAAGTCTTGAATGTCTCTCCTGTAGTATGAAAACGGCTTTAAAGAGATGGCTATAAATCCATACTGTGTGTCTGGGAGAAGAGGGAACACACAGAGGGTGCAGGTTTTGGTCTGCCCTACTCCTGAGGAGGGGACGTCCCTCTTCAGCAAAGAAGCCACAACTTCTGCACTGGCCATCAGCTCTGAACAGTGGTCTGCCTTTGCCAAAAATGGAGACCCTTTGGCCCCATTCATGGATGTGTTGGTATTGACAGTGTTTGTGGTGTAACCAGTTTATGGAAAATCATACTCCACATCCTGAGCATCCAATAAATTTTGCAGTTTGTGACTTGGAAAAGAGGGTGTATGAAGACTGAAGAGTTGTCCTAACAGCTTCTCCCAGACTACAGTGGAAACGTGAGCTGGGACACAGATGTTCATGGCTGAGTTTAAATTTGGAGCCAATACTTGTTGGATTCCTAGATCTCTATGACAGGATCTTTTGCATTTCCTGTTTGCTCCCCAAGAATCAAGGTGTATTTTTCCAGACCAGCACAGTCTCCTTTCTCAGGTGCTGAAATGTGCTTCCGCCTTTGAAATGCATCAATTTGAGCAATGAATGTTTCCATTTTTGGAATAGAGTGTGCTTGGGAATGAATACCAAGATGTGCCTCAGCTGAATTATCACTTGGCTTCTGTTTACCTCTCCTGTAGGATGTGGCTGAACTAAATCGTTTAGTGGTTTTTAATTGAAACGTGTTGGGACGTTTGTCTCCTGTATTGATTTGTGTCACAAGCCAGCTGAATAAGTTAAATCTGCCTGGAAATGCCCTTGACAGCTGTCAAAGCAGAACAAGCAATGCGTTGTTCCAGTTCTCTCAAATGGTGTATTATTTTCTTCTAATTGTGTTGGATTTGCAGATCTTGTGTTATCTTGATCAATCACACCTGAAGAAAATACAATGAAGTCCGCTTCAAAAAGAAAAAAGACATCTTTAAAGTTGGTATAAAAACGTTTGCTGCTTTTTAATAAAATTATATAGAGAGTTTTAGTACATTTAGGAGCAGTCCAAACAATTAAGATATGAATACAAACCTCTAGCAGGTCGAGAGCACAGTATTTTTTTTTCCTAGAAGCTGAGGGTTATGAGAGTACCAAATGCAGTTTCTTTGCTGCAGCAATCTAGAGGAATAAGCTCTGAAGTGACCAAAGAGTCATCTTTCTTTTTTTCCTGTTTCTCTTGCAGAGTGATATATAGGTATTTAAATAGGTATTTAAAACCCCCATGTTCCTGTAGTTGTCATGTCCAGCTTCAGCTCCTTGGCTCTGCTGTTTGGGAGTCAGTGAGGACAGTGTGATTTGGGGGGTAGCTACAGCCAAAGAGGTTTGTGCTTTCACCTAATGACTCCTGAGCTTTGGTCCCTTTCATGCAAAAGGAACGTATCTGAAATAACTTTGAATGTCATAAGAATCTGTGTTAAGGGGTGGGGAAGGACCCAGACGTGTCCCCAGCAACGGTCAGGCTGTGCCATGGTGTTCTGTGAGCTGGATGTGTGTCCTTTGGGCCCAGCTGCTGCAGGTGATGCTGCAGGGGGTGACCCCTTGTCCAGTCGTGCCCAGGGCAAGGGCATGGAGGGGAGGGGAGCATGGGTGGTCTGGGACTGTGGTGCTGGAAATGGGGGAAACCAGAACTGGAAATGGAGGAAACCAGAATTTCTTCCCCATGTGACAGAAGGGTTCTTAGTTGGTTTTTGGGGGATTTTTTTGACATTCATAGTTCTGGGATTTGAGGAGATGGTTGCTTAAAAAAATCTGAATAGAAACAAGTAGGGTTTTGCATCCACAAAAAGTGATGCTGTGCCTTTGCCTCCACCAGCATTTATTTCTGATAGCAATTTCAGTTCATTAAAAAGGTTTTTAGTCACTGCAGTGATTTGGATTCCTGACATAGTAATTCCACGGGAAAGAAAATGCGTATGTAAGGCTTTTCGCAGAGGCTGTGGTGTTGTGTGAGCTCTCTCTGTGTAGAAGTCCTTGGCAGATCTCAGACTCTTGAGAACAGAGCCAGGCAGAAGTGGAGGGCTGCCTCTTGCCCGTCAAGATGTGCCCCACTGCAGGTCTTGGATGGGCTGCAGCCATGGACCCAGCCACATCCATGCCTTTCTGTACGCTGACCATGAGGATTTTGTCCAGGAGAGCTGTGGAATTTGCCCTCTCCCCATAGTCCCTCATTCTTGTGATGGTGCTGCTGTTCCCCTCTGCTTTTGCAACCCCTGTCCCCAGTAGCAGGAGGTGGGTAGGGAGCTCTGCTTTTGAGGATGTGCATATTTTCTATGCTATATTGCCTCTTCAGAGAGATTCTTCCAAGTAATGTAAACTTGATTCCTCCTAATTTTCCTAGGAGGCTTTCTGCTTTTCTGGTTTTTTTGGGGGGAAGGGGGAGGGACACAACTGGGTTTTGTTCTGCTATAATTAGAATCCAAGGAAAGTAATAGGAAAAAAGGCTTCATGGCAAACAAATGGTGTTCCCCAAACTTTCTACTTAGGCTCCTTTGCTCTTTTTTTACCACGTCAGCTTTTTTGGTCTCCTTAACAATTTTGGGGTTGGTTTGGTTGTTTGTTTGGTTGGTTGTTTGGTTGTTTGGTTGGTTGGTTGGTTGGTTGGTTGGTTGTTTGGTTGTTTGCTTAGGGTTTTTTTTTTATGTTTTTGGATTTTCAACACATTTAACATGCTGACCACAAACATTTATCCCTATCAGCTGCCCCTTTTTATTGTATTTCTTCTTAATAAGCCTCCCCGTTTGTGTGACTGACATTTTGGAAATTAAGCAGTACTCCCAGGGATGTGTTCCCCCTACTCGTGTGCTCCTGCAGGGGTGTCCAGTTTATGTATGCCAAGGTTACTGTTCTGGGTGGCTGGGGAGCATTTACAGCCACACTGTTCACTTGGGACCGAGCCAAGAGCTGGTACTGTTGCTAAACCACCGGGTACTAGGGCTTTGGAAAGCACAGCTTGAAGGCCAGTAGCTTTTTCTTCAATACCAAGCAGCAACCCAAGTGATTAATTTTCCCTCCTGTAAGATGTTTTGGTAAGATTCTGTGTACTCCAACCCTGCTTCATCACCTGCTTCACATGGTCGTTTCTGCTACGCTGCCTTGAGGATGGGAGTGGCTTTTCCTTCACTTAGGCAGGAATACTTGAGTGAGTGTGTTTCACAGATGATGGTGCCTGTTCTATCCAGGCGTATGTTTCCACAGGCACTTTGCAAAACCAAAGACTTGCCTTGAGACTTTTGGAAAAAGCAGTAATACTAACTCCAAAACTTAGATCTTTTCTGAGAGTGAGCTGCTATTCTGTTTTTTCTAGTGTTACCATTTCTGAAAGTGAAATCTCTGCACTGAAACTTCCCATTAACAGCTCCCCTTCATTTTTAATCGCATCATCCTCTGCAAAGTTGCCAATTTTGAATGCCAAGGTGCTGCCAGCTCTATTTCCATGAGTGGTAACAGTGTAACTGTATAGGTACCCAGTATCTCCAGTCCATTTTCTTCCTGTATCAATTGCAAAGTCAGGCGCACTCATCCCATCTTCTTCTGTCCTGTTCTCCAGCAGCCTGCTGAGGTCTGAGACAGAGGTGCTCCTGCATTTTATCTGCCACCCTGCTCAAAACGCTGCACTGTAGTAAAGACCCAGCTCTGAGGTAGCAGAGTATGCCCAGAACAAGCAGGATGGCGGGCGTCAGCTGAAAGCTTGCTTCGGCTCAGACTTTTAGGGGGTTTTTGTTTGCTTTCTATCAGGAAAGTGTTTTTTTTTCTTCTGCTGTAATAATTAAGGGAAATACGGAGAGCTGACTTAAAAAGGAAGGTCGCAGACTATTGCACTAAATATGAACCTGAGAGTGCCTGAAAGACATGATAAATGACATTTCCAGTGACTGTATTTGTGATAATAATACAGAACTTTGGTGTCTAATTATGAGTGTGTGGTACCTCGTTTCCTAGGCTATACTTTCCTTTTTAACAATGCCCTGGGAGGTGGTATAAATAACTTTTAAATGGAGTCTGTTTTTTAAGAACATAGGAAACCCAACATCTCTTTCTGGTATCAGTAAATACTTTATTTACCATTTGTCTTAAGTTTTATATGCTTTTAAGGTGCCAGCTGTATTTTGAAGATATTCTTACAGTCATTTTGCGTGAAATTTTGAATGCTACAGATGGAAAGAGATTATTTTCCTGTGAATAAACTGTGTTAAAGGCAGTGCCCTCAGGCTTATTTTTGCAAGGTCAACACGCTCTGCATGTGCAGATGAGCAGGCATGCCCAGCCCCATTATTAATGGTGTGTAAAGTACACACAGTGTTGTCAGATACAGCGTTGAGTTTCAGAACAAGCTTTGGTGCTTAGTAAAGCAAGCAGAGCTGAAGGTGTTTGAACTGAGGTCGTCTGAGCCGTACCATGGGTGGAGAGCTCGCTCCAGGCTGAGCAAAAGCAAGGCTGGGACATAGCTTTTTGTAGATGTGATCAAGAGCAGCATCCTCCTGATTTCAGTTTTTCATGTTTTTTTAATCTTGCCTGTCTTATGAGGGACTTCCAGGGGATTGCTAAAATAAAAGATGTTTAACTAGGAAGATGGCGTGTGGTAGAAAGACTTCAGATAGAAAGTGGGAGACACAGATTGTGATACTTCACTCATGTTTTGTTTTCTCTTTCTCTCTGTACAGTAAAACTGAGATGCTGGGGAGCAGGGAGCTGCTTAGCCAGCAGCTTCAGGGAGTCTAAGGGAGGTTTAGAAAAGGGGATTACCTGACACAAGTAGGTATGCAATACCTTCATTTTAGTACTGACAGTTTAGGAGTTTGCCAGCCTGGAGGAAATACCTGTCTGAGGTGAGACTGAGGGAGCCACACCATGGGTTATAATTTACGCATTGAATAATAGAACTGTTTGGGTTAGAAGGGATCTTAAAGATCACCCAGTTCTAACCCCCTGCCATGGGCAGGGACACCTTCCTCTAGACCAGGTTGCTCCAAGCCCCTCCAACCTGGCCTTGAACACTGCCAGGAATGGGGCAGCCACAGCTTGTCTGCCACTGTCTCATCACACTCATAGCAAAGAACAACTTTTAGTATCTCATCTAAATCTACCTTCTGTCAGCAATGGAGCCACAGTTGAATACTGATGTAGATCAGTGACAGCTATGCTGCTGCTTTCACACCAGGTTTATGCTGCAGGTGAAAAATGGGAATGAGGAGTAATGGGAAAAGCTGTTTCCAAATCCCAGGGAGAGCCAGAGTCATGGTGTGAGTCTCCCAGCCTGGGCTGCCAGCCAGAGTCTTTGGGAGATCAGAAACCCTTAGCAGTGTACCTCTACGTTGCCTGATTTCTTGGCTTCCCGCATGTTGAATGTTCCTTCTAATGTTTCTGCTGAATGAGAACAGGATTTTGTTTAATTTTTTTTTAAAGATATTTAATAAGGTATTTTTTTTTCAAATCAGTACAAAAATTTTAAATACAAAATTATTTGCTTTTGACATCTCTCTCATATTCTGAGAACACACTGAAGTCACCAATGCCTGGTAAACTGTCCATCCGTTCCTGCCACCGTTCCATAAAATTCTGAGATAAAGCACCACATTATATCACTGGAGTCCTTAGTCAATGTTAGACTGCATTAAACTCTGCATTTAAATAATGGTAATGCCAGTTAAATCCAATCTTAGTTCTGCATGAAAAATCTAGTTCATTTTTGAATCAAAAGCGGTAGCAGTAGCTATAAAGACATTGAAGAATTGATGAGTATGGAACTCGCTCAGCTAGCATAACAGTGTGTGATGTGCAGCACCGCACAGGGAACCACAGCAAAGCACCCTGCCCTTTGGAAGCAAATACTTCGGAGGTGAAATTAGCACCATTGATGAGCAGACAGCTCTCACAGGGAAGTTGCTCTCCGCATGTACAGAAAAGATGGAGGCCTGCAGGTTCTCCTTGGCAACAGGTAGCATATAAATAAGGATGGGAAATCAGCTTTTACATAAAACGAAGTTCTTGGATAAATTTGCATGATCAGTATTGCTGGTAAAGTTATTGGTTGATCTCAAACAACAAACTAAAAGTTAATTAACAAGCAGAGCTACTTCTGCTTTGCCTAGTCATTGAAGAGGAAACTGATTTAACTTGTGTTGAGTGGCAGAACAGGTGTCTCTTCTGACAAGCCAGACAGATGCAGGTTCTTATCACGAGCACAGAAATCTGAGCAAATTTATACCCGCCTCCCTGCATTGCCGTGTGCTGGTCAAAATGTCTCCATCATGTGGCACAAAGCAAATGGGGAACCCCTCAGTTTTGTCTCAGATCGACCCCAGCTACTTCAACTGTGCAAATGCAGATGGAGGCTCTTCAAGTGCTGCAGCACTGGGAGGTGAAGCCAGTGCCTGCTGGAGGCAGCGGGCACATTCTGGGTCCAATGACTGCTGGAGGGAGGCCCGTGGGGAACAGTCACACCATCAGTACTCCTTTTCCATCATAAATAAATCGTTCAGTAAAAACACACCTGCAGGAATATTGTATGTGGGGGGAAGGGAAATAAAGGTCCCCAGCTAAGAGACCTATGCTTGTCAGGCAGACCTGCTGTCAACCCCACCAAAAAACCCACCCAAACAAATAAAAAGCCACTCAAATTTTTCCATATAATTTGAGACTGACCTATTCTGGTTTAAGTCACCAGTTTTCATCTTGTAACTACAATCAGTGAAACACACAACAGGAGTGAGTGATGCACACTGATTTGAACCTTAGCACTGAATTATTGTGGATGAAATGAAGTAAGCATGGCATCACAGAAATATATAGCGTACAGCTAGTATGTCCCCCTCGGGTGCAAAATACTGCTTCTGAACCTGATAAACATCTGTAGATATGTTCACCACACCTTTTTTTTTATTATTATTTTTATAACTAGCTGTGCATAATGTTAAACATCTTTTTTTTTTTTTTTTTTTTTTTTTTGTACAAGATGGTCTGAAACAGTCATAAAATGCATCTTTCATGGTATAAAAGTTTGAAGTAGGGAAGAAGGGTTTTGACTCTGTGTGTGTGTGTCTGGTTTTTGTTTTACATGGGATACAATAAATATCCTGAAAAAGACGAATGAACGTACTGCCCGGCATAGAGTCCTGCCGCCTGCTCGGATGGCATCTGAACGTAAACCTTGTCTCCGTGCATCAGCGGGACAACGGCGCTGCCCGAAGCCTGGTCCAGGAAGCCCTTCTTGTACTCATCATAGGTGTACATCAGCGGCTCGTTGTTCTTGAACAGCGCCACCCAGACGCTGGCCCCTTTACAGTGGACGTGGTAAGCGAAGTAGTAGATGCCGGGGATCTCGCAGGTGAAGATCCCTGTCTGGGGGTTGTAGTTCTGCCGGCCGTTGTAGAGGAGCTTGTCGAACTTCACGGGCACCCCGACCCGGGGGAAGGGGGTGAGGAGCTCTGCCGTGAAGGCTGGCATCTCGTAGACAGCACCGCCAGCCTTGCCTTTCTTGCCCTTGTAGCCGTATGGGGGCTTGAGGCCCTCTATCCCTGGCCTCACCTCGGGCAGGTACTGTCCCACGGCCGGTGGAGTGGGTGGGATCATGACCGGGGGACCCGGGGGCCCGGGAGGGCCAGGTGGCCCCTGGAGTCCGGGCTGGCCAGGGGGACCGAGTGCTCCGGGCTTCCCTGGAGGTCCCTGCAGCCCTGCCGCACCGGGCTTGCCTACGCCAGGGAAGCCGGGGGGTCCGGGTATGCCAGGCTCCCCCTTAGCCCCCGGCAGCCCTGGGGGGCCGATGGGACCACTGGGTCCTGCAATGCCTGGGATGCCCGAGGGGCCCTGAAGACCCTGGGCACCGGGGAGTCCTGGTTCGCCCTTTGGCCCCACGAGCCCCGGGACACCCGGCAGCCCCGGCAAGCCTTTGTGCCCAGCCTCCCCCTTGGGCCCTGTGGGGCCTGGCAGCCCCCGCAGCCCGGGGGCCCCCACTTCCCCAGGGAAGCCTGGCTTTCCCGGGAACCCCTGCAGGCCAGGTTCACCCTTGGGACCAACCGGTCCTGGTGGCCCAACGGCGCCACCTTCTCCTTTGGGTCCCGGGAAGCCAGCGGCCCCTGGGGGGCCCATGATGCCTGGCAGCCCCGGCTGGCCTGGCTCCCCTGGGGGCCCCCCCATGCCAGGTGGCCCCGCATGCCCCTTCTCCCCCTTTGGCCCCAAGGGCCCGGGCAGGCCACCTACTCCGCGCTCACCTTTGGGCCCGGGAAAGCCTGGCTTCCCAACGCCAGGGAGGCCAGGGGGCCCTGGCAGGCCTGGCAGGCCCTGCTCCCCTTTGCCACCCGGGAAGCCAGGCTGGCCGGGGATGCCATCCTGGCCGGGTTTGCCAATGCCAGGGAGGCCAGGAGGGCCTTGGATTCCAGGGGCGCCTGGGGGCCCCTGCAGCCCCAGCTCCCCCGGGGGTCCGGGTTTGCCCAGGGGTCCCTGCGGGCCAGGGAAGCCAACCATGCCTGGCTTGCCAACCCCTGGCAGCCCCACGGGGCCAGGGGGGCCTGGCAGTCCAGGAGGACCCTTCAGCCCCGGCAATCCTGGGATCCCCACGCCCTTCTCCCCTTTTGGCCCTGGGATCCCAGGAGCTCCTGGAGGCCCCTTCATCCCAGGCTCACCCTTCAGCCCCGGCTGTCCCTGCAGCCCTGGAGCACCCGCTTTCCCTATGCCAGGAAGCCCGTGGGGCCCTGGCGGTCCTTGTGGCCCAGGTATCCCCATAGGCCCAATCTCCCCCTTTGGCCCCATTTCCCCTCTCGGCCCTGGGGGCCCCATGACCCCTGGCTTCCCTGGCATTCCTGGCAAACCTGGCTTCCCAATTCCTGGATATCCTTGCGGGCCTGGTTTTCCTTTGGCTCCTGGCACACCATGGCCTGGTAATCCTGGTGGCCCAGGTGGCCCTCTTGGTCCGGGCTCACCAGGGGGACCTTGCTCGCCCCTCAGACTGCGCATGGGCATTTCTGGGTTGGGAAGAAAAGGAAAAGAAGAAAAGGGGGTTGGAGAATCAAAAGGTGATTGCAGTCACATCCTTCAAGAAACACAAAGGCAGTTTTGAATGAACGCACTTGTGATGCCTCCTGGTTTTGTGGTGGGCAGGGAGGCAGAGCTGGACAGCGAGTTACAGGCTGGTGTTTGGATCAAAGAGGATGTCCCAAGCTTGCATGTGTTTCTATTTCCATAAAATAAATATATCATATTTGCTTACTTTTTGCTATGCAAAAGCTATTTGCCCTTTACTAGCATTTTTCACCTATACAATCTTAAGCAGCAAAACCTGCTTTTTGCTCCATATTGCTGTAGGTTAATCTACTCAAAGAGTTTTCTCAGGACACGGAAGCGGCTCGGTGCCCTCATGCTGTGAGAGGAGTTGTGGCATAAAAGTGCTTTTGCTGTAGGGACTTACAGTAGCAAGATCATTTAAAAAGATGGTATCAATGAGAAGTTTGTATGTATATATGACTGCATTTTCACCAAGGCTTTGGTTCCCATTATGATACTACTGGAAACCTACACCCTTACCCAGCATTGCTAAGCTCCCACAGGTTTTTGCGTAGCCACATCTTGATAGAGCTTTTCTAAACACTGCATAAAACGTTTTTATTATCCAAAACCACATTTTGTGTATGTGACCGCTCAGCACTGCAGGTTAGGGTGAGGGCATTGCTGCATGAGAGTGGTTGTGCTGGGGTTGGCTGCTTTTCAAACTGCAGGCTTTTTGTGTTAAGTGGAAAGTCTGCTTCTCTCTCACTCTAAAATAGATAAAGAAGTGAGGGATTTGGGGGAAGGACAGCAATGAGGTTTAAGGGCAGGAGAATTAACTATTCTTTGGGAGGCAGAACTCCTCTGTCTCTGCACATGTTGTGTTTTATGCACGTACAAAACCTCCCTTGCTCACAAGATGGGTTGATTTTACTACAGCCGGTTGTGCTTGTTCAGACACTCCAAAAATAGGCTCTGAAATCTTCCATTTCTCTCTGAAGCCAGCGGAGGCTGTGGTTAAGCTGAACCCTCAACAAGACAAAGAGTTAACCAGCTTGTCTGAAGTCTCACTGCTCCCACAAAGATTTTATGGCATGGGATAATACTGGGTGTTCCTTGCTGCCTTTTGTATTTTGGACACTTTATGTAGTTTTCTTAGATATCCAAATATTGTCAGAACTTCCTTTATTGGATACTGAAAGTGCCTGTACGTGCAGACTCACGCAGTAATGCTTGTACCTTCAATGCCTTTGTTACACCCATAAATAACCTACAGAAAGAGGACTGCATAGTCGGAAGAGGAATTGCATGTTTTCATCTGCAAACCTTTAAATCTCCCCATCTTCAGTTCCCCCCCCACACACCTTGGGCAAATGGTGCTGTGGGGCACCAGGCAGGACTGTGCAGGAGTGGTGAGGGGCATGCTGAGCCTACCTTTCTCCTTCTTGGGAGCCATGTCCTTGCCAAGCAGAGGCATTTGTGGGACCTCCTTCATGTACTGGGGCAGGTGGGGGTACTCTTTCCCATACTGCATGTGGGGCATCTCCTTGCCCATGTGCTGCATTGGGATGCCTTCTTTGCCCAGTGGTATGTGAGGTACTTGTTGTCCAAGGGGTTGGTACTGGGGCACCTGGGGTGGCAGCTGCTTGATGCCATAGTAGGCGCCGCCTTGAGCAGACCTCACCAGCTCCAAGTAAATGGTGACGGCCACTGCCAGCAGCCGCACAGGGAAGAGCAGCACTGCCATCACCTGCAAAAAAACACAACAAAACCACAGTTAGCAGAAAATGTGTTTTAGTGTTGTGTGTCTTCCCTTGGTGTCGATCTGCTCTCATTTTTTGAAACAAAGTGAACCTAAAGTTCTGCAAACTGGCTCTGGTTCCTGTGTTGCCATGGAGGACATCCTGCCGCAGGCCTGTATCTGGTTTATTGGAAGCTCTTACTCAAATAGTACTATTATACTGCTCATATACGTGTAGTTTTACCTTGCCCAAACCGGGCGGTGCCATCTGCCATTTCTCCACAGGGGGACCTCTCCTTCTGATCCCCAAGCTGCAGTGTGCTGCTTTCCCACTTGTGTCAGTACTGCGGCACAAGGTTTGTGGAGCTCTGCTGCAAGCTGTGGCACAGGGGGAGAGCCAGCAGGAGGGCATGTGGTGCCTCTTAAATGCTTTCTGCCCATGAAGGCACCCCTTCTGCTATATTTTCCATAGCAATAAAAGCACAGTTTCTGCAGCTTAGATCTGTGCCTCGGATTGTGCCTCGTGGCTGTGGGGTCCAAGGGCTCTCCATTTCTACTGGAGCTCATTGACAGCTTTCCTCCGAGGTTTCTCTCAGACCTCACCCAGAAGATGAAGACCATGTAGGGGCTGTTAGGGCCCTCACTGCCTCCGGTCAGGATCTGTGAGCCAACTGTTTTCTAAAGGTCTTCCCCACTGCAGACCCTGTCCCCTCCCCAGGCAGCTCATCCCAGTGCCTCTCCAGCCCTACTAGCACAACAGAACAAGGATGGTTTTCTTTCTTTTTCTTCATTATCAAACTATAAGCTTGGGAGTTCTTGTCCTATCAGCTGTCGGCTTTCCTTTCTGCAGTAAGAACGTTACAAGCACTGCTCACTTTGTGTGAGCAGCAAATCAAGCACCAGGAACTCCTAAAATAGTGCAAATTTGGTGCAGCCTGAGATAACAAGGAGCCTCTCCATGTGTTTGGGTGTTTTGCTGTTTGTCCCACAAACAAGCCATGCAGGCAAGTCCTGCACTTTTCAAACACACATGGCAATTGCCAGGCCTGATGGCTGTCTTGCCTATCCCTGCTTTTTCATCATCCAAAGATGCATTGCAGTCCACCTGGGCACCCGGAAAAGCCAGCACCACACACGTACACCGGCAGGGCCCTGCCAAACAGCTCGCTGGGACCCATTTCCAGCAGCTGCTGGGCCCTGCTGAGCCCAGGTGTGCTGAAGTGCTCCGAGGGCTTTGTGCCACCTGCTTATTTCCCTATCCTTTCCCAACAGCCAGGCTGGACACAGAGGACCACAAAGCAGCTGGGTCTGTAGCAGAGGGCCTCAGCACCACAACCCTGTGCCTGGGGGGAAGTTTTCCCCTTTCCCTGCTGTGGCAGTCCCTTGCCTCAGTCCAGCTGCTTGAGGGGGTGCAGCCCTGGCTCTGCTGCGCAGGGTGAATGTGCAGCATGCAGGAGGACCCCCCCTGCTTGGGGGACAGTGTGGCCCAACGTGGGCTGGGATGTGTTTTCACAGGGACCTTGCAGTGACCCGGCTTCAGGTAGGTACGACCACTACCAAGAGCCAGGGGGAGGTGTGAGAGGTGGGAGCGTTTGGAGGGAGGAAATGTGTTCATGGAGGTGGGAGGAGCCACCGGCTCTGCTTGCTTTCTCTCATGCTGCAGAGTGTTCAGCAGGCCTTCAAAATGGGCCTCAAAATAGTTTGGGAGGGTGGGACTTGTGCCTGGTGGGCAGAAGGTGCGAGTAAAACTCACTGAGATCAGGGACCAGGTCAGTGGCACCACGGGAGTTGAGCTCTGGAGTCGCGACTCAGTTTTCCTCACTCACTGCTGTACGGCTCAGCTTGAGCGCCAGGCAGGCTGGCATGGACTGTCCTGAGAAACCTGCGTGCTGTGGAGACCAGGTGGTAATGCCGGGTGTCATTTAGTTTTTGTTTTACTCCTGCTCGAAGTTCTCCATTTGCTTTGTGTCAGCAAAGCATCTGGGAAAATGCTTGCTGCTCTTTTAAAACATTTCTCCTTCAGTTTGCTCTGTGAGCTCTAATCTCTCAATGGAAATTAGCGTATCATTACTTAAGGTATAAGTGGAGGCTAAATCAAAACTATGTATTTAAAATAAGCAGCAGAAAGTTAATATTTTCAGTAATGATTGTAAATAGACAAATGGACTACATAAAAGATGGAGCTAAGTGTTAACAGCAAAACAAATCATTGAAGAAAATGAAATATTGGCTAATAAACACTAGATGGAGCATCTGTTGCACAGCTGAGTTTCTGGAGTCACTTTCTCTTCCAGGAATTTAAGGTCTTGGATGTAGCCAGCTGCCATGTGGCAGAGAAAACAAGAGCCAAGCTGTAGAGGAGTTTGTAAGCGTAGCTAAAGCCTAAGCACAGTCACTCATCCTTGTTCTGCAAAGCATTTCAGCTCCACCTCCAGGGAGTTCAATGTGGCGTTTAGCCCACAGCTGCCTGCTTTGCTGTCATCTGAAGCACCAGGGCCTTAGGACATGGTATTTCTGCTTAAAGCTCAATGGCACTGGACTGCAAGGACAGCCTGTGCATGGTCAGCTATCACAGCTCAGCGGGGACATGGGAACTCACTGACCTGATTCTGCTGCAGCTTCATCTGGACCCCAAGCAACCTTTTATTTTGGGGGGGGTGGCAGGGGGATGGGGACCCCCACTCTTATCTCTGATGCCCCTTCTGCTCCTTTCTGCACTGTAAGGAGTAACTGGTTGTAGCTGTGCCTCTGTAGCTGAGCAGGGTAACACCTGCCTCAGTTTGCTGGGAAAGTCCAGGCTACTGGAACAATTGCAACATTCTGTGCA
Source organism: Psittacula echo (assembly GCF_963264785.1). Lineage (NCBI taxonomy): Eukaryota > Metazoa > Chordata > Aves > Psittaciformes > Psittacidae > Psittacula > Psittacula echo. The sequence goes on along the minus strand of NC_137736.1, from coordinate 21,071,108 downwards.
TCTCTCCTAAATTAAAACATTGCTTGTATGAAGAAAAGAATGCAGTGAAACCTTAAAAAAAAAAAAAAATAAAATTAAAAGATACCGTATGATTTAGGACTGTTGCGGAAACCTACAAGTGTGAAAGGCAGGGTGGATTTTGAAGGATGAGGTTATTACATTAGCTTCTTGGCTACTTTGTTGTTCTGGTGGCCAGTTTCTTGGAGTTTGTTTTTTTAAAAAAGATAACTAGAGTGGAATAAGTGGAGGGGGAAATAGGTGAAATTCCTTTGGATGTGACTTTCCTGCTTGTTTTTATTACAAAACATGGCTTTGTGTGCAAGTGGGAGCTATTTGAAATAACTGAATAAAGTTTCCTACAGGGAGACACCATCCTGCCTGCAGCTCAGGGTGAGCTCGAGCTCACTTGGCCCTGCCAAGTGTCACGCAACACACCTGCGGTCCAAGAGGCACAACCAGCAGCACAAGGGATGTTTTTGTGTGCACATGGAAATGTTGAGGGAAATCAGGCCAGACTTCTAGAGATAGGAAGGATCCAGAAAATGAGGTGATCTCACTACATCTGTGTTCTCTTTAATGTTTTTTGACTCATCATAACCAAAACACTGTGGCCTGGAAATGACATATTGCTTCTGATCTATTGGTTTTGGCTGGGGCCGGTGCCTGTGACTAGCTGAGGTGGGAGGCAGGGGTTTATTTACTGAACAACCTCAGGCTACATAGGACTTGGCCATTGTCTCTGTGGGAAGGGGTCAGAGGCTCTCTGGTGGCCTCATGTGAGCTGTCTGAGTCTTGGGCTCTGCTGCAGGTACCTGGGAAGCAGCCTGTGTTCAGTGCTGGCTGTACGGCTCGTCTTTCCCCTGGTCCCAAAGGAAGGAGGGATCAAATTAGTCTTGATGAGAAGTGTGGTAGTCATGGGTGCGACTGCTACTGCTTGCTGCCTCCCAGCCCTGGATCCAGCTGGATTATCGCTATCAGACACTGGCACTATAAGGCAAGCCTGCCCTGAAGCATGAGGTATACCTTCTGTGTTTCAGCTCATTGCCTGTCTCATCCTACTCAGCTTCTTGAGAAAGTTATTTATGTACTGAGAGAGAGAAGTTGAAGGTCTTTTTTTTTTCTGCCCTGCAGTTTGTTTCTGAATGCCTGGGTGCACAGCTCTCATTGTTTAAAGACCTCGCTAGGAAACCACAAGCATCTTTAAATGCCTGAAAGCTAATGAAAATCTTGCTCTTGTTTTTTAAAAGAAGTGTATAGATCCTAGATGTTGGATAGGTCCTCCAGAGCTTATGAGCAGCAAAAGGAGATTTTCCCAGTGCTGACAGTACTTAAGGAAAATACCAGAGTGATGAGGAGAAAAATCTGTGCTGAAGATGCAGCCAAAGTGTAAGACTTCCCAGACCCTTCACCCAAATCCCATCCATTTAGGGATCATCTCCAAACCCATTCATGTAACTCAATCTAACGTGGTGTTAGTGGAGCAATAGGTTGGTGTTGGAATGGGATTTTCCTGGGTGTCTGTCAGAAAGCAACTGGAATGTGTCTTTGTATTTATGGCACGTAAATTGGTGCACGCATGCACCTGTAGAGAAGCCAAAGGCTCGGAGAAAGCAAAGTTTTACCTTAACTGTTTGATCACCTGAAGGAAAATACAGGAGAAGCAACTGTGCCTTCATAGTGTGGGACATGTCGTTTTGCACCAGTCATACAGATTAAGACACAAGAAACGTTTTGCTTTACCTAGGGTGGGGTGAAACACGTAAGGGCGAAGGAGCATTATCCTAAACCGCAGTGTTCAGCTGCTTCGTGTGAATGCATGTGGCTGGCTCTGGGAGTGAGAGAGAGCCCCTGAAAAAACACATTTTTACGGGCAAAGCTCAAGTGAGAACATTTCTCAATAACCTCTTTAGTAGAGCTGTTCTCCTGAGAAAACTAGAAAGGACCTTCCTCTGGCTATCTGCGTCTGTCAGTAGAAACTGAAGACAAAACAAAATGTACCAGCAGTGGTAATTCTTAAATTGGTGTGAAGAAATAATGGCTGGCTTAGCCTAATTGTGTAAAGAATGTATGGAAAGAGTCATGCCTCTCCACGTGGGACTTGAAATCATAGGTGGTCTTGCAAACGGTGGAAGCCAGACCTTGATTTATTGTTTTTTACAGGAAAGTGTTTGCTCTGCAACCAGTTTAGGGGTTAACTGAAATTCACCCATATCTCAGAACCTCTAAGATACTTGCCCAGAGACTACTAGCCCTTTGGGCTTAATTTACCACATGTTGCTTTAAAACCACTGTATTTCCCAAGGAGGCGTAAGGCCTGATTAAATCTCAGTGACCTGAACATTTCTGCCCTGGAATCCCTTCCATGAGCGCTGCAGGGACCCATTCCCCACTGCACTGAGGGGATGGACTTGCTAGCACTCAGGTTTCCACATGGAAAATGACTGCTGCAAAACACACAAACCCTCCTCCTCTGGAGGAGATTCTGTGCCCAGAAAGGGCTACTAAAAATATTGATGCTAAAAATCTAAATTCTCTAGGATCTTTTTTATTAGAGATCAGAAGTGGTTAGGAGCACGGTTACTTTTGGAGTAACCTTGATAACTGATGGTATTAACAAGTATCTACAACAGTGTACCCACAGATGGCTCTATTCTTGGGGAGGGAGGGGCCCAGTCCCACAGGAACATTATAAGCCCCACTGAAGCCTGTCTTGGTCATATGCAGGGATACCATAATGCAATGGAAATGGCAAATAGCATGTTACTGTGCTTAAGGAGTAACAGTGCTGTGTTGCAGAGAGCTGGTGGGTTAGATGCACAGTAGTCCTTGGGGAGTTCCCTGACTGTACCCCAGCTCACGGGCAGAGGTGTGTCTCAGCTCATGAGGAGTCAAGAAGGGCTTGTAAGAGAAACCTACAAAGTCTTCATAAAGTGAAAACAGGTTTTTTTTTCCATTTTCAGTTTTAGCATTACTTTGGTACAAATAGCCTGTACTGTTCCTGTTTTGTACAATATGGTTCCGTTAAATCACTGGGTTATATGTGCAAGCATGTGCACACCCCCACTGCATATGTATTTTTGTTAGGGCTCCACCACCTGAAAAGCATTAGATGAATCACTAACCATGTAATTTATTTGTTGGCATTTGTAAACTAATTCTGTTAGCCAGCTACCTTTCTTCTAAGAAATGTCAGCACAAGATGAGAACCGCAGCTGTCAAAGCCTTAGTTCCTGTAGTCAGTCAACACCAATGAATAGTTGGGGTGACTTTAAGTGGGGATGTCGTAGATGGGAAAAGTCAAGCAGATGTTGGTTGCTGTTCCCAGTGGCAGTGCTGTGATGCCTAGGTGACTTGAGCAGTGATATTCCTGCACATTGTTCAGTTTTCAAAGACACTATTTCAAAACTTAATCTCAGCTAAAATCAATCTCTGGATCATTAAACTCCATTAAGGACTAACATGTCAGTCAGCAAGTACTTTCTGAAGGAATCTGAGGATACCATGTACCGCATGGAGACTGAGTTTTAGTGGGAACTTGTATTTTCAGGGGCAGGAAAACCCAACAACCTTCTGCTTGCCAAATAATTTTGTATTTGCTCAGAGCTTAGGATGCCACTTAATACATACATTACCACTTGAATGTAAAGCACTCTTCTGCCTTTCTGTGCCAAGCGAGATTTTATGTCATTTGGACAGATGTTTTCGAATTTGCAATTAAACTCAGTTTGGGGGTTTCTTTTTGAATGTTCAGTCATACTCCACATAAAAACAGGGAGTGAAGGCAACCAAATGCAACTTGGCACAAATTTCCTCTGAAAGCTAACTAGTTTCATAATGCATATTAAGACTAGCTACGCTGACTTCATCTTAATTTTCAGCAGTAAAGAGCAGGAGGATGGCAAGGGAGAATGCAGCCTCTGTGCAGGGGCTCAGCTATGCCATCGGCAGGAGGTGGCTGCTCCATGCCTGACTTCAGCCCAAGCAGATTTGGGGTCCCACACCATTTTACTTTTAATGGTGCCTATAGCTTCGTTGAAGGCGATACCTGTTTCTTGAGTAGGTGAAGAGTTTACGTCGCTAAAGGGTCTATGAGGGCCTGGGCACTCAGTAAGGAGGGAAGTAGGATTTATGGTAAATGTAGTCCTGCCTTCTTGCCTCTTGTGAAATTCTCCCAGAAAGATCAGGTTAATTATTCCCCAGTCTCCCCCTTCCCTTTTTCGCACTGTCCTTTTCAAGGAAGCAAAGTGTTGAGTGTCTGAGTTCAGTTTAGATTACCAAGAAACAGCTATTGTTCACTATGTTAAAAATAAATTAAATCTTCGCTCGAGGTCTCACAACTGTGTCTGATTATCATGTGGTATTTACCAAGTTGAAGAGTCATAACAAGGACTGTCATAACAACATTTTAAAATGCATGCATGTATAAACCCGCTACTAATGGGGAATATTCAACATGTGGTGGATGCATATTTATATTTTTTTTTTTAATTCAAAGTGGTGCCTACAGTTGCTTTCTTAGAGAAGCGTGAAAACATCTAAATAAATGCCTTAATCTTAAAAACTGATAATAATCTGTAAGCCGCCCTTGGCTTCAGTGATAATTGTATGTTATTTTCTTGCAATGCTTGAGGGGATCTCTGTTTATCCATTTGTAAATTCATCTCCAAAGACAAAACAACTGCCTCTGCTCCAGTCTCTTTGTGAATACATGTGTGTGTGTGCTCAGTCTGGATGGTCACTCAGCTCTCTGTATGAAAATAGCACCCTTGGACTTCCCCTGTTTCTTACTTCTGAACAGTGTATATTTGCATGTGTGTCTGTATCTACATATATATATGAGAAGAGTTGTCTGTGTGGAGATATTTATGTGTACATGTATGTGAAACATGTATCCTGGGACTGGAAGAAGCTATGATGATGGGGAGAAATTACGCCCTCAGACCTAATTATGTTGTCCCCTCCCCATGCCCAATCTGCTTAGAGTCTACCTACATGGGCCTGGGTAGGCATCTCCATCTCTCTGCAAATCTGGGCATGATTAGACTGGCATTTCTGCAACCCCTAACTCCCAGGCACAGGGCTCTACCAACTCGGCAGAAGCACGAAGCTCACAATTTACGATGGTATTCAGATGCCTGGCCCTAGTAATTGATGCCCAGGGGAGTTAGTCTCTTGCATGACTTTGAGAATCTGGCCCAGAAGCTGTTTGCTGGAAAATGCCTGAAAGCTACTTGCAGTTAGACTGCAGGGAGCCATGACAAGGATCAGCAAGCTGGGCATCGCTGGCCTGGTGACCATAGTCCCTGGGGATGCAACTCTCTTGCGTGGTGGCATGTACTTGAGCATGAATCGGTGTCTGACCTCTGGGTGGGGAGGAAGGACCAGCATGGAGTAATGTTTGCAGAAAAGCATGCAACTTTAATTATGGGATTAGAATTAATTATAGGTAGGATTTAGCAAATACCTGCCTTTGAATACATTTTCCTGTTCTCTGCGATACGGCATGTGTTTGAATCCTCTGCCTAATGCTTGCTTCTGGGCAGTTTGCCTACAGTCTTGGTCACAGGCGGCTTTGATGGAGACACTTAAGTGACTGCCACTAGCTCCCTGTTCAGCAACCAGCTGCATGAGGCACGTAAACCTGGACCTGATAATGTGGAACACACAAAATGATCGAAGCGTAGAGCTGACTCCCCACTTATGCTTATCGGGATGTGAGCGAAAGTCCCTGGCGCAGAGCCTGGGACTGGCAGTCAGTGTGTCCGAGCACAGACTATTTGCTCAACATGGGAACTGACCTGAGGGCTCCCTCTCTGAAGCGGTGGTGCTACGAGGCACTGCAGAAGGAGCAATCCATGGAGCACAGGCACTGACACTGTCCAAGAAATTTGCCTTATCAGATGTAATGGTTTTTCTGTGCACAAGCAGCCCACTGGAAATGAAGCTGGTTTTTATGGAAGTGCTTTTATAGTCAACCATGTCCCAGGGGCATTGTTAGTGTTGAGATTGTTTTGGTGGAAATGCTTCATATCTACTGCCAGTCCTCTAGTCCTCTACCCCAGAATAAACGTGAAGACAAACAGCTGGAGATGCGCTTCAGACTGAAGTGCTTGATCTTGTAGGCTTAACCTCAGGGTGTTGATAATGAACTGGAGTGATTGCTGGTTGCAAAACAGTGTGAACAAGGAACAACAGGCTCTCTTTGGAAACCTCTGTTCTCGGCTGTCATTCATTGCTCTTGGCCTTACTCTGCCCTGAGATAGGTTGTGCTGGCTGCGTGCAGTAGAAGCCTCCCAAATTTTCATGGTACAATTGTTTGCATGTCATTATGGTACAATGGTTTGCAAAGCGTAGCACAGCATTTTGCTATTTTAATCCAAAGCAGTGTCTCTAGCAGTGCTGCTATGAATTATAATCACTGGTAGAAGTGTAAAAAGTTTCCATTTTGCTACCTCTTGTTTCAGCCAGCTACAGCTTTGTGAACAAGCCACATGCTAGCAACTGGCTCTAAATGACAAATGAATAATCTGCACAGTTAAGCTTGTTAATCAGTGAAATACTCCATCTTACCAGATTCATGGAGTAGACAAAAGTGAGGGCAGCAGACTGTCTCTTTCGGTGGCAATTAATAAAATCAAATGTATTCAGGAAAAATAAATTGTATTCCTTGTGAATATGCACTGAGTCCTAAAGAGAGACAAAAGATCAACTCAGGCTACATATACTTTATTCTAATACAGCCTGGTGTAGGATTTTCTTTCATGTGTCTGGGAAGACTGCTTAGAGGGGAGGCATTGTGTGAATTAGTAGATCTCAATACCTTTAGGAAAGCTTTAGGAAAGCATCTAAGCTGTTTATGCAAAAATCCTATTCATTAACATCTACAAGACACAAATAGGTGATAGAGTGCATATTTTTCTCAAATGCTTCCCAAGAAGTGGCAATAGAAGGGAAAATCCTAATTATAAAAGTGCTTTTGGTAGTGACAGTGACTGTTACAGATGCTACCGGGATGACCATAATCTGTCTTTTTATTAGATTAAACATTATGAAAACCAGTACAGGTGCCTGCACATGTAATATTTGTGCAGGTTTGACTTTTCAGCCTAGCTAAGCTACGCTTGGTGCCAAACCTGAGGAAATGAGGGAAAAGTGGCCAGAAACTGATCTTGTTCTTCTCTTGATCCTGAGCCTGTAACAAGTGCTGTTTCAGTCGCTGATGCCACTTGAGGCCTGACTTGTCTTGCACAACTTGTGGTCCACCTGCATGCACCCTGCTGTGGTATAGTGTCCTGCCGTGCGACAGCTGTGTCTTCATTTTGGGAGTAAAGAGGCCACACGGTGTTCTGGGTAGAGCCCAGCTGCAGCTTTGGGAAAGGCAGGTGTCTGTCTCCCTTACCACCAAGGTCCAGCCTGTGCTCTGCAGTGGGGGCATTTTGGGAGGTGAGGGTTCCTGGCACCTTTTGAGTGCCTGAGGCAGGCAGGAGGTTGGCTGTTTGGAAAAGGGTAGGCTTCAGCCTCTATCATCAGTGATGAAGCAGGGACTTCTCTGAGGTTTAGAACTGTATTTCCCTTCCTATTTGCTCCTCTTTTTTAGCATGGCACACATATTGGTTAAATTTAAGTGCTTTAAAGTGATTTAGATGGGGGTCTAACACGACCCCTACCAAGGCATCAAGATCACGAAGCCTTATTAAGAGAGTCTAATTCTGGGTGCACAAGTTCTTTGGTTGAAGTCTTTTGCTTATAGAGAAGCTCTATTTCATGTGTCCCTTTGCAGTGATCACACTCTAGCCTTTGCAACCTGGACAGTGTTTACTTTAACAGTCCTGGGAGTTCTTGAACTATAAAGCAAGATAGGACTTTGATGTACTTGGCCTGATCTTAATTTGAAACAATTTATTGTTTTCTATCACTCCTGTTGCAATCCTGTGGCCTTATGTATTGCTTTCTTGCCATAGAATTTGCTTGACTGCTTGTTCCTGAAACTGGCACGGCATAGCATTTCTGTTCCTTTTCTTACTTTGATGGTGCACAAAATGTGTTCTCTTGGCTCGCACCCTCATGCTGCTTCATGACTTTTTTTTTTTTTACAAAAGCAAAAGGCTGTGGAGGCTCTATTTCAGCGATGAATTGTTACCACTTACTTACAGTATTTCCATTCACTGCGCTTTGATGAGCCTGTCAAGAGAAAGAGCAGCTTCTTTCTCCCTTACTTTTATTTGCTGTGTTCTAACATTGCAGGTCTTTGGAACCCAAAGTCCCAGTCGAAGGGAGATATGAAAGCAATAACAAAAGCCTGTAAAATATTTTTCTTGCAAAAACCTCATGTGTCTCAGACAATTTTTATCAGAAGGTTATTTGCCATTAAAAAGTTTCCTGCCCTTTGCATACTTCTCCTACCTTTGCACAAAGTGGAAGAAATGATTTTGCCTTAGAAGGTTAAACATGCTAGGCTACTCCACCTAGAGAGAAATCAGGAGGATGTTTTTAGCAACAATTATTTTCCTATTATAAAATATTGCATTATATTTATATTTGTTAGGATGTGCTGATCTTAGTCATGACCTGACACTATTCCACCAATAAAAATCAAGCAGATATTATCTCATGATCATATTTCCTAAATGGGTAAATTATATTTTTTATGCTGCTTTTCTTGATAAAGACTAAGATGACGGTAGCCAAAAGTGAACACTCATTTGGCTGAAATGGTTTCAAAACTGGGCTTTTAATTTTTATAGAAGGCCCTTTGTTCTCTGGGTCACATCTGTGGGAAGACATGAAGTTGGAAGTTGCTAGATGGCTGACAGTGAATCTACCAATGTACATCTCTTCATAATCTGGCCCTGGGGTGCAATCACCACCAAAACCTCTACTGTACTCCTCTACATTGCCATCCTGGTTGAACTGCATGCATAGATCCCTGTATAATGCCAGAGAGATCTGCCCGTAACAGCCTTCTGTCTTTTCCTCTTGTGCAGCAGGTAAGAAATGCTTCTTACTGAAGTCTACTTCAACACATAACCACTTGACTACTGGATGGGCAGAGAGATGAAGATTGAAATCACTATTAACAAGTAACAATGTACAAAGTAACAAGTATCATGTACAGGCCTACATAGTTAACCACTCTCTTCCCACTCTCCAAGTGCAGAAACAGCATGACACCACCAAAATAACTTTCAACCTGAGTTGTGAAATACTCCTTGCAGGTTTAATTCGGTGAATACTGAGAGTTAATGTTTGCCATGACTCTCAAAAGTACAGTAAAGAAAAAGAATACTTCTGAAACACACACACAAGACTTCCCCCTCCCACCCCCCTTATCCTGGATCTATGAAAATAAATAGTCATCTTAACTCCAAAGATGCCACGAGGCAGAATTAATTTCCTATATGCAATCCAATGTGCTATGGTTTAAAGGACTTGAAATGGCCATATCTGTCACCATGATATAACCCAATCAAGGCCAAAGGAAAGCAAAGCCAAGTACTGAAGAGCAAATACTATCACTCACTCACTTAGGTATCTCAAGTCTACTCCAAAAGAAACAATATGAAATATTCGGTGCCGCCATTTGGACTCATGATCACTGGTAACTGTAAGACTAGCAAATATACGAGCTATAAAGCTGGTCAGTGCCCAGCTCTCCTGTCTAACTGTTATAAAATGTCTGCAGTGGGAGCTGGTACTTGCGTTTCATCAGTACTGCAGCCAGAATGAAGGACTATGGCAGCAGTAGCAGACTGACAAACATGTTGCTACCCAGCTACTAAACCGGATCAAAGGGGGATACCAGCCTCCCTTCAGCTGCCTGCTGCATTACAAGGCAAGAGGTGGGGCTGGAAGCACATGAGGAAATAGGACTGGAAGGGGGAACTGAAGCACTTCAGTCCATATTCAAGATCCAAGTACCTGATCAGGGACTGTTGCCAGAGCTAGAAGGCCACTAAAGGGCTGTTTGGTCCCAGTGCACAAATCTTCCTTAGTGCAGGGCTTCAACCTGAGCCCTCCTTTGTCTGCTGATGCCTCCTAAGCTTTCAAAGTCTTTCCTGGCTTTCTTCCTCCCCAGGCCTCTGCTGTGACCTGTGCCAGCTCCCACCCACCTCCTGGGAGCTGATGTCTGCAGCCTACTGGCTCGGATATGCCTGGGAAGTAGGAAATGCGTACTTCACTGCCCTTTGCTGAAGGAAGGAATTAAACTCCTTTTCTGCAGCCTGAGTAAGACTGTGTGGCTGCTCAGAATTTGAAAGAAAAATCTGGCACCTACCTTCAAAAGAGAATTATGGGTTATGAGCTGAAAGTGGAGGGACTGGTGCCTGTGTACTTCATTCACTAGAAGGCACTTAAACCCAGGAGAGCTAAAATTAAGCATGAACTGTGATCTTCAGCTTTTCCCATCTGGCTGGCTTAGGCAGTTCCCTGAACAGTTTTTTTGTGAATCCCCCTCCAATACACTTAACTCACCTTAAACCCATGCCCTGGAGTCCAGGCATCTAATTCAGGCATGTGGACTCCATTATGTGCCAGATGCAAACATCCCCTCATGGATTAGAATCTGAAAGGTTCTATAACCTGTACTGTCAATCAACTAAGGCTTCCATTTTCCCATGCCCAGTCTTTTTTTGTTTTAAAATCTGGATTTTTTTTTTTGAAGCAGATACTAATTTTTAAAAATTATTCTTGTATTTATGCAAAGGAATAGCTAAGGCATGTGCTAGCTATTCCCAGGCTGGTGCAGTTAAGACAACAATGACTAACATCACAAAATCTGGCACTATAAAAATCACTTAAATGAAATCATGTTCTTCCCCACAAATTTTGGCCACTAGATGTTTATTTCTGAACATCAGAACCAAAGGTTCGTGGCTACCTACAGGCCATGGCTTAACCAAATAAAAAATAAATCCACTAGGCAGGTATTTCTCTAGCAAGGAAAAAGGAGTCTTGTTTCTCCAAACAGCAGAATGGCTATCAGCAATGCTTACAATGTTTTTTCTTTCACTTGTTTCGTTTGACTGCGAGATGGGACAGTGTTAGGTCAAGAGACTTGCTCAGGTTTTCAGATGTTAGCAGAAATCATGTATTCTTAATAGAAATAATTCTGATGAGCTTTGTGGAAGGCTTGTTTAACCGTGCTAAGAAAAAGGACAATTTGGACTACATTATTATAGCCTGCAGGCTCAGAGATTGGGGTGGGGTGGGGGTTGTAGGTCTGAGCTGTATTCCCTGAAAATCATTGCAAAATTCTCAATAAATTAAGTAACAAGGCATTAGGTCCTGCGGGAACGAGCTCCTTCAAAGACTATACTCACAACTTGTGCTAGTAAAGTCAACCAGGGACTAATGTTTTCAAAAAATGTGTTTGCAGCTTTGTGAGCTCCAAAAACCTTTGAGGGATACTTTGGCAAGTGCCAGTACTGAACACAGGGTGCAATTTAGGCTATGTTTACAGTAGGAGCACTTTACTGCTGAAGGAATACTAAATGGCAAAGTGCTTCTAGCTAAAAAGCAGTCACACCAGCAACTCTGAGCAGTGTGCTGCTGGGATAGTAAGCCCTGCCCATGCACGCACATGTGAGCATATGTACACAACTGAAATAATCAGTAAGAATTAAAATACAGAAATTAAACACTGCCAAGTCAGCTTTGCTGGCATTACTGCATCTATCTGAGTAGCGTGTGGTCATGCAAAGGTTTTACACCACTGGCTGATGGGACTCCAGAGCTCAGCAGCTTCACAGCAGGCAAAGGAAGAAGTGCCTGGAAGAAAGCTAGGTTATGAATGGAGGGGAATACGTTAAGGAATTAAGTGAGATAGCAGAGATTCAGCAGCTCTCTGCTGGGAATTGAGGTGTAATGGTATCTTCACTGATTTCAGCTTTAATAATAAATCAGTAGTGACTGTATTGGACAAAAATCCAAGAGCTTCTATAATCCATGGGATTGTATGGCATCCATGTTTGTTCTCTCATTAGGTACTATTTTCATTACAAGTTTTTGAAAGTAACATTTCAGAGAAGGGAAGTAAGGCAAACTTATCAAGAGCTTTCATCTCTTTTAAGACATAGGGGACAAAATGTACAAACTAGTGCCACATGACAATGACACTGCTTTTAAATGCAGATTTGGATGAATTAGTTTCAAATGGTATCTGCAGAAAAAAATTATCACCCTTCTCTTTTCTTCTTTTCAACTTAAGAGGTAAGTTGAAAATCACTAAGAAATGAAAAAAAAAACCAACAAAAAACAACCAACAAACAAACCAAAGCAAACCAACAACCCAACTCAGTAGCTTTCATTTTTTGGCAGTTTGTTTCTTCTCCCTATTTAGGCTCTAGATTGGATTGTCTCCTAATGTGTGTACAAATCTCATAAATCAACTTTGAGAACTGCTGTTAAATTCTACCCATGCTTCTCCTCTTCCTGATCACCTTCTTATTTTCTCTCTCTTCTCTTTTTGAATTATAGCTATTCCTTTTTTTATCCTTTCTTATATTTGTTCCCCAAATGCTGCAGAGTCTGTTAACAGTGGGCAGTTGAAAATTACTTACTTTTTTGATATTGTAATAATGATTACATGCCATTATGGTTTTGGTTTGGAACAAAGTCTTCATTTTGATTAAATATGACACCTGGAATGAACTTGTCTTCGGAGGACTAAGCCATGACAGATCATTCAGAGGAAGAGGAGAGATATGTTTTCCTCCACCTGCAGTCATCAGTATATTGTGACCATACAACACTGGCATGACATTCATAATGTAGAGCTAACTGTTACAGAAGAGAAGACAAACTTACTTATTTTTCGTTTGGAAACGCAAAATTATTAACACAACATTGTTGAAGAGTTTTCCTGGATAGTTTCCCCTTGGCTGCCTCAAGCTAAAAATGACTGCAGAAGTGTAGTATTTTATGAATCTTCCTGACTGTGAAATCTTGTCATTCTCCTTGGGAGGATCTGTGACTCAGATAAAATGCAGAAATCTGAACAGACATGATGGAAAACCATGTGCAGTAGTGACTGTAACTTTGAGAAACTTCTGTCCCATCAGTTTCTGTGCATCAATTACACTGGTAAATATTTCCGAGAGATCAGTAACTCAGGCCTCCGCAACTGTAAAGAAAAACCCTACATGATCTGGAACAGATTTTTTCCCAAGTGACTCAATTAATTGCTTCCATGTGACAATTAGCAACATTGGAAGCTTGTGAAATTCAACAGTCAGGGAACCGGTCACTTGTGCAGACAGGCAATGTGATATACATAGATAACCCCATTAACTTCTAATGAGAACTGTAATCTGTATAAAGTTTTCTAGTTGTTAAATAATTTTAAATGGATCTCAATCTATATATAGCCAGACAGTTACCCATGCAGTAGACTATGGCCTGTTTTTCTTAAGTAAAACTACAATGAGAATTCTGCTCAATTAAGAACCAAAGAATTTGGCTGCATTTTATTTAATTCTTGGCAGTATAAAAACTGGTCTTTCCAACAGTAAGTGCCAGTGTAAAATATTTTAGCAAGGAACAAATGTCAATTTAGAACTATGAAATTCCCATTTTCAGACAGTAAAATTAGAATCACTCTGGTTTGTATTAGCTTAAAAAAATACCCAACCCCTGGCTTACAATTGTGTAGCTAAGTAAACAGGTATCCACTACAGGCCCAGATTCTGTTCTCAGTTATTGTAGCATTTTGACCATAGTGGAGGTAATTCCTATTTATAAGCAGAATAATCAGTATCACTGAGTCCTAACTTTTCCATATCCTCAATTTATTGATATTGATATTCTTCTGCTATGGAAATTATCACAGTGGTTAAGTGTATCTGGTTTGAAGTGGACAGCAGTGATTGTTATTGAATCCACTTTACTGCATCGCATCTTGCTACTGATGATGTTTAATGGGATGTCACAGATGAACAGCTTTACCTTACCTGCCTAGCCCCTCTGAGCTAAAAAGAAAATTTCCAAAGATGGAAGAGTTGCAGGATAAGTGGGAGTGCTGCTTTCCTTTAATTTTTTTTTTTTTTTAGAAAATATTTTTCTTATCATTCTTTTAATCTATTCAAAACTATCCCAAATTCTTCCTGGAAATTGGGCTGGAAATGTCATGAGAACAGACACTATTTCATATATCTGATATCTTTTTTTTTTTTTTTTTTTTTTGACTGGTGACAAAGTTCCCATTTAATTAAATGAAAGCAAACTTTGGATGTTTCTGTTGATGTACAGAGGCAGTAGGAGGATATGGGAAGAACTTGTAAAGTAAACCTATCTATTAAATGAAAAATACATACGTACGTTCAGACTTGACTATTGTTTCACAAGGAAGTCCCAAGAAAACATACATATGGATCCCATTTCCTGCAGGAGTTTGCTTTAAACACTCATGAAATCAACATATCATACTTCAAAGATTTTTTAGTTCAGCTAGAAGTAGGGCTGTAAATGTTCCGTTCATATCCTTCACCATGGCTTAGCTGATACTATCAGCCAACCTGCTTCATACCTGCGGAAAAGACTACTTCTCTTTGGCCTGCTAGGGAGCTCTGTAAGCCAAGTGTCAGCACTGCAATCAGGTCTATAAATCTTCTAGATTATTTGTGCGTTGGAGTTTCTCTTGCCACTGTGATTAAGAAATAACTGAGTTGTAGAACTCCACCAGTACATATGAAGCTCATTGAATTTTATTCTCTAACAAAAGCATTATTCTGTAAATGGAAAAAAAAGGCACAAATGTAAGCAGATATGTATGGTTTTTATATTTGAATCCGTTTAATTATATCATTAGTTTTGCCAAATAATATGACATGGACAAGTTAGATGTTAGCCTTTTTATAATTTAACCAAAGTGATCACATAAATAGTGTGCTGGCTACACGCATTATTATGTTTGATCTTTGTCCAACCACAGAAAATTGGTGCAAAAAAAAAAAAAAAAAAAAAGCATGTTAGGACCCAGGGCTTCCAAATGTTTTAAACTCATTACAAAGACACTAAGCTTACTCATCGTTCAGTCTTGCTCACTGTAGGTGATGACGCCTTACTGACTAAAAATAATAGTCCTAAATTGAATTGTTTTGCAGAAAAATGCAGTGGTGCCATCTTTTCTTTCTTGTAATTATAGTATAGATGATTCTCAAGAAAAACACAGTTTGAAGGTTAACACATTTTAAAATGCATATCTCTGGCCTTGCTCAGCTGTGTGCTGCCAAAGCATGCATATTACAAATGAGCTGAGGTGGCAGTGTCCAGATTCAGAAAAGCCAACATTTTTTACTGTAAATATAACACAGACTCCCAGCAGTTGCTATCTCTAAATCTGGGGCTGAAGCTCTGAATCACAATGGTGAAACAGGTGCCTACTGAATGTTTACTATACTCGTAACATATACTTTCTTTCCTACAGTGCTGGCAGGGACGGGATTAGAAAATGATAATTCTGAAATACTGTTCCTGCCTCCTCCAAGGACATGCTGCCCCTAGAGAACTAAGGAATTTCTGACTTTTACTTTTTCCCAATGAATTCCTAAGCAGAGACATGCTAGCATCTCTGAAAAAGACCAAAGGCACATTATAAACTGTCTGGTATTGCTGAGTTAAATAACGGATTGGCCCCTGGCTCTGAGAAAAACTCCTATGTTGGACTTGAATCCTGCCTGCTTACTCACATCTCAAGACTATTTTAGGGTGTGGCAGAATTCTGGTTCAGAGTCCTGATCTAGTATGTCTGGACACCACCACTCAAGCAGCAGGCTCAGGTTTTAATAGAACTAGAGATTTTTAAGCATATGTGTAATGTTCAAAATTACCTCTATGACCTGAGCAAGTTACTTACAGCACCACTTATTTCCATTCCTATGGACAACAGGCCTGATCCACCAGCCCTGCTCCCTGTTCTCACATGTATATATTATTTGCTATCACTCCCCAGCTCCTACTTTTTGGTGGTCATAAGTTTCTTCCACCTTGAGCATTACAGTTTGTATTGGAGAAGGAAAGTAGCAGTGAAGAGTAGCAAACCAATAGGCAGTAGAGCTTCATGTAGTAATTTAAGGTCCCTCAGCTCAAACATTTCATTTAGCACACCTCTGGAGTTCAGGACTTCAGATGGGGTCTAGAGTGCGGAATAGAAGTAACTTGGCAGGCCGACCTGTGGTGAGCATCAAGATGGTGCAGTCTCACTGGCTAGTGGTACCCATGCTACCTGGTTTAAAGTTAAATCTTTTGACACCTCTGCAACACATTGCATTTGCTTCTGAGATTGCTGTGTAGGTATTGTCACTCCTTACTGAGCTCCTCCAGCTCCTCATTTGCAAAATGAGTCTGAAGCTCTGCAGCTCTGAGTAATGCTGTAAGAAGTATGTTGAGTATTTTAATGAGGCTATACTAAGTCACCAGTCTTCTCTTATCTCTTATGCTCATGAATGTGTAACACACTAATTTACAGTGAGTAGAAACTTTTGGTGGCAGTAAACTTTTATGTACTACATTGTTCCTCATAGTCTCCAGTCCCTGCAGTTGACTGTTTACAGGTCTCTCTAACCTCTAAATAAAGCCACACAGAGCCCATGAGTCAGTCTTGATGAGCAGACACATTTATCCAGGTTCTCTTCAGGACTATGAGACCCAAAAGAATAGTTTCCTGAAAATATGTTTGTCAAGAAGATGAGTGCTCAAAATAAACAATATAGTGGAGGCCAAAACTGAAAAAAAACCCCGGATATCCGCCCCACATTTTTTGCTTCAGCAAAACCAGATGGATTTGTCTTTGGAGACCCCAGGACTGGCACTGCTTTTGTGTGTGTGTGTCTGCTAGGTGCCATATTTTGCCTAATCTTCTTTTTCTGGCTTTGCTTTCATATATATATCATAGTGTCTAAAGCAATTATTCACATTAGTTATTCTACTTCATCCACGCAAATTAGAACTGTAGTTGCAGTAAATATGAAACTGTAGGTGCTATCCTCAGTTTTTCTTAAATGCTCACTGCATTACTTAAATTCTACATGCTATTGCTTCTTCTAAATTGGTTGCTTGGTCTGAGTAAATGCAATTCATTAACTCTATTCTAACCCCCACACAAGCATCCTCTCTATGCCATTAATTACAAAGCTTTCAAGAGCATTTGCCTTTGCAGTCTATGATGCCATAAGGAAATGGAATAGTACTTTCCAATTAAAGGAACACATTTCTATGTCTTGACATTATTGTTCATCCTGGATTAGATCAGTATTTTGCGGAGCCACCTGAAAGTAGCTCGCTTCTGTAAGGTACCTATTTCACTCCAGTTTTAAAACCACCAGAGCAACCTTTTTTAGAGTCTTTTCCAGAAATGCTTAATTCCTAAAAAAAAAAAAAAAAAAAAAGTGTGCTTCACTTAAAGCAAATCAAACCTCAAAACTATAACAAGGAATATGTCTTAGTGGAAGGAGAGAGAGGAATAAAGTTTTCGGTCCTGATACTCATGTTTGAGTAGTGTAGTTCAGGAAAATCTTCCTTTGTATTGATGGCATTGCCCCTGTGTAAAATTGGGATAATATCTCTGAGCAGAAATAACTGAGTCTTTATAGCTAGTCCATCTCCTGAGAAACAGTGCAGGAACCTTCCTTACTGCCAGCTTTCCAATACTGGCATTTAGTGAGACTGTAAAAGTCTTGGGGAGAAGGTGAAGAGGGAAAAGAAGCACTGACCTAAAATTGCACTAGGCTGGTGCGGATTAGTCCATTAAAAAGAGAAAAGGGGATAATAAGGTCTGGAATAATTGTTTATTTTAATTTCAGTTTTAATCACATAAATCCTTGTCATGCTGTAATCAGCCATGTCTGCTGAAGGAAGAAAGTAAATAAAGCAAAACAGGGCATGACCTGACTGAACTGTGTGGGGAGGCCATGTCTTTTGCATGTACTGGTCTTCTGCTGCAGGCTGATTCCAGTGCTCCAGCTGTGTTGGGAAGGGATGCTGCTGCCTTCACGCATTCAGTTGCTTTTTCTTCCACCTCCACCTCTCCCAGGGTGGCAGAGCAAGCCAGCCTGGGGTCTGCTGTCCCAAGGGCTGCCCCAGTCACTGTGGATTAGCCCTTTGCTGCTCGGGGGCTGGGGGAAGGATTCCCACCACCATCAGTGGCACCCACCTTCTGGTTCAGCTTCTCAGGCTGTGCCCTACTTTGGATCTCACCTGTTATGGCTTAATGACAAGGTAGTGCTATCAAAAAAGGAGGTGAAGTTGGTGATTAAAATAAGACTCTGAAAGCTGGATTAAAATAAGACTCTGAAAGGCTGGAAATTTCAAGGTTGTGTAAAGGAAGTACTGTTAATCCTCAGGAACAGGTACTATTTCTATAGCAATAATTTAAGACATTTTCTCTTTAGCACAAAAGCCACATACTGGTATCCATGTAGGCTTAACGCAAACACTGCACTAGCAGTTCAGGAGTAGTCAGCTCTTACAAGCAATCATAGCTTTGTAAGCTTTGTTTGGAGTTTTATTAGATTCCCTCCTGCAGCCTTCAGTAGACAAAATGGGCTTGACATTTAAATACATCTTGTGCAATTTTTCTGTTTCCAGATACAGCCACCATAACTAATTAGTGGCAATAATCAAAAGAGAATTAAATGTTTATGCATCCTTATTTGTAACCAGGATAAAAACCAGATTGTTAGCAAGTATATTTATAAAATCAAGCTCACTGAATGTCAAATGGTATAGCAGTGCATCTGAAGGTCAAATATTTCTTACTTATGTATATGAATTTAGACACTGACAGGTACTACAGCCAATTCAGATGTCCATTGGTGCCCTTCTGGATCAGTATGGAAAGTGTACCGGGTTTTCAAGGGAGATCCTTGAGAGCGGCCATGTCCCGCTGATGAAGCTGCCCCGTAGGTGGCGTGAGCCATCCACTCAAGCACAGACACAGGCTTAACGCTCTGCTTGCATTTTTTTGTGAAACCCATGTTCACGTAATTGTTCCTTATATAGGCGCTATGGTCTGTGTTGGCTGGGGCACAGTTGTGTTACACTGCCTTTGAGTCAGAGCTATCATGTCGTGATAAATTATAAAGATATTTCTTTCTGGTAAAGGTAAAATCTTATCTAAAGACAATGTGTTCACCTGTGCCTTTGAAGGAGAAGAGTATTCTCCCAGTTACTTTAATCACCTACAGACAGCTCATTATAAACAGCGTATTCCTCATATTGGCCAGCGCAAATATGATATAAGCTAAGCATTAGAAATACCTTCCCTTTTTAGTCCTTTCTTGCTTCCTGTTTTTTAGTCTCTCTCTACATTTTCAGGCACTATTTCTTGTTTGTCAAAAGGCAAGGGATTTTGCTTTCTAGCTATCCTAGAAGTGTATCAGGTTAGAATGTGCTTTGCTGTGAGCACATAAAAACCTGTCAATTTTTCTGCTGGTAGGTAGAAAATGGTGAGCACCAGTCCATTGATCTTAATCTTTCTATATTTAGGGAAGAAAGGGAATTAGTTTTGAGTGTGCCTTACAGTTCCTATGCAGTTATAATTCTCATTTGGGGATTATATTCATTCCTAGCTAGGCTTAATCACATGTGAAATGGTGTTTGCATTCCCCACTGACCATGGTAGGAGGAGGAAACACATATGTTCAGGTATCTATTCTGCTCCATTCAGCACCACAAAACCTCTGAGCAGTGATCCATATCTAGGTATAAAGTGAGGAGGGAGAGGAAGTTAAAAAGAAAAGGAAGTCAGGATTGTCTGGTGAGACCTATCTTCAGCTCTTTACAACCACTGCACACTTGAGTAAGTAACTACTATACTTTTAAGCCAGGTAGAATGGAGATCAGGTTTCAAACAGTAGAGAAAATTTAATGAAGGGACCCAACAACAAAATATGTTTTGTATCTCAAGGCACAAAAAATATGTCTCGATTAGGGTATAAAGGTATATGTTGCTCATTAGCTGGAACACATATTCTGCCTGAAATTGAAGAATAGGGTGTGCAAAGTATCCAAGCATTTCCAAGGTTGGAAATAGATCTCTCATGATATTGTCAGGTATGCCAGTGGGAGTTACAGGGAAAAGCTCATCAGATGTCTCTCATCACTTACAGGCACAACATGGGCTGAAGTGTTTAGCACTCATAGCATACACAACAAACTCCTAAAGCATGATCATGCTGAGATACACCAGGGGATGCATAGCTAAGGAATGCAAAGAAAAATCTCATTTGGAAGATTAAGAGAATACACTCTGAAAAAAAAATAAATAATCAGCCAACACCTGGCTCACCTACTGTTCTATTTTGACTATTTAATTCCATTCACTCTCTAAGATATCTGTGAATATTCTGAATCCAGGAGAGATGCACCCAAAGACAAGATTAATATGGAACGGTTTTTTTTCCTCATTTGTTACTTCTGTGGTACAGGCTTGAATATTGGAAGTAGTGATTTCACAAAAAGCAGTAATTGTATTCACTTCTTAGGTACATAGGTAATAAAACCTTGGATTTCTGAGGCTACATGCCTCCAGGAAAGCCACTTGGTTTAACTTTCACAGTATCACAGTATCACAGTATGTTAGAGATTGGAAGGGACCTCAAAAGATCATCTAGTCCAATCCCCCTGCCGGAGCAGGAACACCTAGATAAGGTTACACAGGAATGTGTCCAGGCGGGTTTTGAATGTCTCCAGAGAAGGAGACTCCACAACCCCCCTGGGCAGCCTGTTCCAGTGTTCTGTCACCCTCACTGAGAAGAAGTTTCTTCTCAAGTTTAAGTGGAACCTCTTGTGTTCCAGTTTGTACCCATTACCCCTTGTCCTATCATTGTTTGCCACTGAGAAGAGCCTGGCTCCATCCTCGTGACACTCCCCCTTTATATATTTACATACACTAATAAGGTCCCCCCTCAGTCTCCTCTTCTCCAAACTACAGAGACCCAGCTCCCTCAGCCTTTCCTCATAAGGGAGATGCTCCACTCCCTTAATCATCTTAGTTGCCCTGCGCTGGACTCTCTCCAGCAGGTCCCTGTCCTTCTTGAACTGAGGGGCCCAGAACTGGACACAATATTCCAGATGCGGTCTCACCAGGGCAGAGTAGAGGGGAAGGAGGACCTCTCTCGACCTACTGACCACCCCCCTTCTAATACACCCCAGGATGCCATTGGCCTTCTTGGCCACAAGGGCACAGTGTTGGCTCATGGTCATCCTGCCGTCCACTAGGACCCCCAGGTCCCTCTCCCCTACACTACTCTCTAACAGGTCGTTCCCCAACCTATACTGGAACCTGGGGTTGTTCCTGCCCAGATGCAGGACTCTACACTTTCCCTTGTTATATTTCATCAAGTTTCTCCCTGCCCAACTCTCCAGCCTGTCCAGGTCTCGCTGGATGGCAGCACAGCCTTCTGGCGTGTCAGCCACTCCTCCCAGCTTAGTGTCATCAGCAAACTTGCTGACAGTACACTCAATTCCCTCATCTAAATCATTGATGAATATATTAAATAATACTGGTCCCAATACTGACCCTTGAGGCACTCCACTAGATACAGGCCTCCAACTGGACTCCGCCCCATAGACTACAACTCTCTGGCTTCTCTCCTTCAGCCAGTTTGCAGTCCACCTCACTACCTGATCATCCAGACCACACTTCCTCAGTTTAGCTATGAGGATGCTGTGGGAGACTGTGTCAAATGCTTTGCTGAAGTCAAGATAAACCACATCCACCGCTCTGCCATCATCCATCCACAATGTTATTTCCTCATAAAAGGCTATGAGGTTGGTCAAGCATGACTTCCCCTTGGTAAAGCCATGTTGACTGCCCCTCATAACCCTCTTATCCTTGACATGCCTTAAGATGGCATCAAGGATAAGGTGCTCCATCACTTTCCCAGGGATGGAGGTGAGGCTGACTGGTCTATAGTTACCCGGGTCCTCCTTCTTGCCCTTTTTGAAGACTGGAGTGACATTTGCTTTCCTCCAGTCCTCAGGCACCTCTCCCGTTTCCCAAGACTTGGTAAAGATGATGGAGAGTGGTCTAGCAATGACTTCCGCCAGTTCCCTCAGCACCCGCGGGTGCATCCCATCTGGACCCATGGATTTATGGATGTCCAGATTGCTCAACTGGTCTCTAACCCATTCCTCATCGACTAAGGCAAACTGCTCCACTGACCTGACTTCATCTGAGGTCTCAGGGGTACAGGGCTCCTCAGGACTGCCTCCAGCAGAGTAGACTGAGACAAAGAAGGCATTCAATAACTCTGCCATCTCTGTATCTTCTGTCACCAGGGCACCCACCCCATTCACCAGTGGGCCAACCTTGCCTCTGGTGTTAGTTTTATCAGCCATGTATTTGAAAAGGCTCTTTCTGCTGTCCTTGACCCCTCTGGCCAGATTTAATTCTAAGGAGGCCTTAGCCATCCTAGCTGCCTCCCTACATCCTCTAGCAGCAGCCTTATATTCCTCCCAAGTGGCAGCCTCTCCTTCCATGACCTGTAAACTCTCCTCTTCCACTTGAGCATACTCAGCAGTTCCTTATTTAGCCACGCAGGTCTCCTGGCCCTCTTCCTTGACTTCCTACATGTCGGGATGCTCTGCTCTTGAGATCGGAATAAGCAATCCTTGAATGCCAAACAACTATCTTGGGCCCCTTTACCTTCAAGCAGCCTTGCCCATGGGATTTCCCCTAGCAATTGCTTGAAAAGGCCAAAGTTTGCCCTGCTAAAGTCCAGGGTTGCAATTCTACTTGCTATTGTACTGGTCCTACCACACAAGATCCTGAATTCCACCATCTCGTGGTCGCTGCAACCAAGGCAGCCCTCAACCTTTACTGCTTCGACCAGACCCTCCTTGTTAGTGAGGATGAGATCCAGCAGCGCTCCTCTCCTGGTTGGCTCATCCACCATTTGCATGAGGAAGTTATCACCCATACACTGGAGGAACCTCCTGGACTGTGGCTGGGTTGCTGAGTAGTCCTTCCAGCAAACATCAGGGAAGTTAAAATCCCCCACGACGACCACGGCCTGTGACTGTGAGGCCGCTCTCAGCTGCCTGTAGAAGGCCTCGTCAACTTCCTCACCCTGATCTGGTGGCCTGTAACAGACACCCACAACAGTATCGCCCCTGCCAGCCTGCCCCTTAATTCTCACCCACAGACTCTCAACTCGCTCGTCCTCTGCCCCTGGACAGAGCTCAGTACATTGCAGCTGCTCTCGCACATAAAGAGCAACCCCACCACCCCGCCTGGCTGGCCTGTCTTTCCTGAAAAGGACATAGCCCTCCATGAGTATATTCCAGTCATGCGAGCTGTCCCACCACGTCTCTGTAATTGCCACCAGATCATAATCTCCTGACTTAACACAGGTCTCCAACTCCTCCTGCTTATTTCCCATGCTGCACGCATTGGTGTGCAGGCATTTCAAGGAGGGAGCTGAGCTCACCGATTCCACCCTAGGATTATAGGAGGCCTCCCAGTCTTCATCAATCCTAGAGTGCTGCCCCACTGGGGCAAGCCCAGTTACAACCCCGTCCCCCTTCAAATCCTGTTTAAAGCTCTCCAAATGAGCCCTGCTAATTCATGCCCCAGCATCCTTTTGCCTCTGTGAGTTAAACCTTTCCCACGTGCCATCATCCGGACTGGAGCCTTATAAAACCAGCCGTTATCAAAGAACCCAAAGCCCTGCCTGCAGCACCAGTCTCGAAGCCAATTGTTTACGGACTGAATTTTCCCATTCAGTCCCACATCATCACTGGAAGATGGAAGAAGTGAGGAGAAGATCACTTGAGCCCCAGACTCTTTTACCATCTGCCCCAAGGCCCTGTAGTCTTTCTTCATCCCCCTCAGACTGCGGGAAGCAGCTTCCCCCCCACCTGTCTGGAAGACCAGCAGCGGGTAGTAGTCTGTCGGGTGCACCAGGCTGGGGAGCGCCCTGGTGATATCCCTGATCCGGGCTCCAGGCAGACTACACACTTCCCTATGATGAGGGTCAGCTCTGCATATCGGGCCCTCTGTTCCTCTCAGAAGGGAATCGCCTACGACAATGATTTTTCTTTCCTTCTTGTCAGAGGCAGTCTTGAGGTGCGAAGTCGACCGCCTTTTCCTATGTGACCTTGTAGTCTGGCCTTGCATCACATCCTCACCTACCTCTCCATCAAGATCCAGGGCCTCAAACCTATTACGGAGGGACACCTGGGGAAGCAGGGCAGGAAGGGAGGAGGGTTGCCCACAACTCCGAACTGGAACTTGTTTCCAGCCCTCATCGTCTTTTTGGTCCCTTACCTCTGCACGACAGCTACAGGGCAGGGGCCGTCTCAGGCCACCCCCCTCTGTCTGAGAGGGAAGGGGGTCCATCCCCTTGTGGGGGGTATCTCCCTGGAACCGTTCCTGCTGACATGCTAGGGAGTTACTCCACCAGTCGATCTCCCTTTCACACTCCCTGATGGTCCTTAGCGTCTCGACCTCCTCCTTAAGTTCTGCCACCAAGCCAAGCAGATCTTCTACCTGCTCACACCTCACACAGGTGGAACGCTGGCCTCCCTCCCTCGGCAGCAGCAGGCTCTGGCACTCCCTGCAGCCAGAGACCTGAACAGCCACGGTTTGGGACGGGGTCTCCGTCTGAGTTGCTACAGTCTCCTTACTGCAAGCTCTCCTTCTGGAGGCAACCATATTGGTCAGCAGTCTGGGACACCAGCAACAGGGTTCACAACACGACCTGCTTGTTCCTCCCTGCGCCTGGTGGGTGTCGCTGCCCTCTCAGAGGCTCTTTCGAGGCAAGGGGCAGGGGTGCAGTCGCCGTTACTGTGGGATCAGCTGACTTAAGTCTAGGAAATAAAAATGTTGTTCTCAATGTTTCACAGGCCAGAGCTAAATCTTTCCTAAAAGGGTATGTTATAATGTCATCTAGAGAAGGGAATGAACTCACTGCAGGCAAAAATTATAATAAACATTGTAATAAAAATCAGACTGAAGAATCCTATGGTTCAAAGAGACTTTTCTCTCTCATAGGTTCTCCTTGAACCTATGGTTCAAGGAGATTTCAAGGAGATGCTCTACAGGCATTTGGTATTTTAATGTGACTGTGTATTGGCTGAGAAAAGAAGAACAAAGCATGTTGAGAGTTAACATTTTAGGACTCTTCTTCATCATGCTAAATTTGAAACTGTACTTTCAGCAACTCTGAAGCAGGCCACTTGGCTTATCTGAAGCCAGGTAATCCTTTTAGCTTATTTAATGTCACACAAAATAATATCAGGCAAGTTGGGGCTGAGTAAGTGTTAAAGCTTTGTTAGGATGGCATGTCCTCAAAAAATCACAGAATGCCAAACACAGAGCTTCCTGTGTTCCTTCAGGCTAAGCAAGGATGCCAAGTATACAGAATTGGAAGCTGTCTATCAGTGGTTTTTTTTTTTTTATTTGCTTGATACTGTGCAGACAGCAGAGACAAAATACCAAAAATGCTTGAAATCCTCATGACCTTTCATTGCAAACTGTGAACTTTGTCCACTAAACTCAAATCTCTGTTTACACTGTCAGCACAGGCTCCATGCTGTTGCCTTTTCTTTGCCTTTCCACTTTGTCATCTATCGAGAGACAGCTTCACAAACACTGCACAGGAGTGGAAACCTGAGCACATTCCAGGTCTTTTGCAGGTTCAAAATACTAAGTCTCCATGTTGTGGATTGCTTAAATATAGCTGTAATGCAAGCAAAGTAGTATGAAATATGTTGTTTGCACCCAAAGCAAGTATTCTATGCAAAGACTTGGCTTTGCCAGCAGCTGGCATGGCTCCCATTCCCATGTTGTATGCTGATGCCATGCTGCTGCACAGCTAACCCAATTTATGCCATCTCCCATTTACATAAGGAATACACAGGTGACTTAGAGAGTAAATGGTCCAAAAAATGCATTCAGTAAACTACGGCATTAGCTTCTCAACTAAAATGCTGATTTCAGCATTGGGCTCCAACATTCATTCACCCCTTGTAAATCATGAACGAGACTGCTGCAGTGAACAAGTACAGGGGGAATCTTGCATGTATAAAGTAGAAATTGTGAGAGTGTGTAGAGTGAGTAGAAAAGTGAGGGTGACTGAGCAGTGATACGGGTTGCCCAGGGAGGTTGGGTATCTCCATCCCTGGAGATAATTCAAAAGCCATTTGGACTTGGTCCTGGCCAACCAGTACAGATGTCCCTGCTTGAACAAGGGTATTGAATAAGATAACCTCCAGAGATGCCTTCCAACCTCAACTGTTCTGTGATTCTATGCAAGACTATTATGAAATGTAATGTTCTGACTTTATTTGCATAACGTTTGCAATTGAAAAATGATATCCTTAACCTGTTACTTAAATAAACCCAACAACTACATTGAACGAATTTGAAACTAAACAGAAGCTTGAATTATATAGCAAATATTTTAGCTGAACTATCATTATTATCTGGGTAATTCTTCTGACTGTATTTCAAATTTAATTTAATTCTGTGGTAGCATTCCCTGAATTTCACAAGACAGAGTTATTAGTGAGTTCTGTGTTTGAACTCTTTAGGGTCCAGAAAACTGACTTAAAAGGGGACATTTCCATAGAGACTCCTGCATAGAAAATATATTGGTGTTTCCTAAAGAAACTCAGTGAATTCATATGGACTCTTTATATGACTGTGTCAATAAAGCTTTTGAAGGAAGACTGTTCACTTAATGCTACTTTTCCCTGAACGTGGAAGCTATGGAAAATGTGTGGAAAATATTTGCAAAGTGATGACTGCAGCTATGTGCTCTGTATGTTGCTGTTAGTAAACCAGATGCTTCAGCACATAAACAGGAGGATTTGTGCTTAATGCAGGACCCGTAGGAAGACCTACTGTCTGGTACAACTGTTTCCCAAATCAGACAGGTATATTGCTCTAGTTTTCCATGAACTTCCTGTTACCAGTATAAAAGGTTGTTGCCTACTAGCTTGAAGTCTCTTTTCACCATGAGCAACTCTGAGTTAGCTGCTTCTCCCTGCTTTGCAAAGAGTCAGTCGCTGTGTATCACCACAGTACTACTGATGAACTTGATGGAAAGACCAGAAGTAAGTGTGTACATGTGTGCACATGTGAGGTTGTCTGGGGAACAGGGGACTAGGGAAGCAGAGAATTTAATGAACATCAGGTCCTTCAGGTCTCTGCTTTGCACAGGCTGGGATCATAAACTTGTCATCATGGTTAATAACAGCAAGTAGGAGGTATCCATGGAACATCCCCAATTCTCATGAATTGTGGAGGCAAGATCATCTTGTTCTTTTTCTGCGTTCTTCTGTACTAGAGCTTTATGTGTCAGTTATCACTACTAAAGCCCTAAACAAGCCCCTTTCCTTCAAAACACAGACAAAAGCAACCATTGGGTTTATTCACAATATTGCTTGGATTAGTTAAAGAAACCACATTCACCAACAGGAAAAGAGAAGTAAATTTCTAAGTTATTGAATAACATTGCTATGTTTGGAAAGGATTTTTCTTTTGTAATTCCCCCTTAATTTCCTCCCATACAGAGCTGCTGAGAGGAATCTGAAGCTAGGTTTTCACGAGTGACTCAAGGAGTCCAGTAACTGACTCCTGTTTAAAATCAGTGGTCCTGGAAATGTAAGGTAACATTTCCATAAACACATGAGTAATTTGGGGTTTAAGTTTCACTGAAAATCATCCAGTACTTTCAGCTCCCCAAATCAGACAGGGAAAAGGCAGACCAGTAAAATAATCCTTATTATCAGATAAGCAGGGATTGAATGGAGGAACATAAAGTACGAGAAAATGAGGAGGAAACTGAGGACAGAGTAGATGACTGTGTTCAACAAGTTTATACACTGAGAAGCATAAAAGGCAGTTCAACAGGAAAAAGGACAGACAGAAGGAATATTGGACTTCATAGACCGACCACATTACTTTCAGGCTCTTAGGTTTTCTTTTGATTTTGAGATATGACCTCAGTAAACCCACATAAAGTTGTATAACTTTATCACCTGACTCAGTGCCTCTGAATTCAGCACATTTTTTTGTCATTCTGTTCCCTGATCAGATTAGAAAGTGTCTGAAGTTAAACTGTGTGTTCTGGTAACCTTTCTGAATAGTTTTGCTTCCTTTTTCTTCGTTTCAGTTGTTGGTTGTGTTTTGTTTTTTTTTTTTAATTTAAAAAAATTATTTAAATACCACATTTGGGTGGGTAGTTACTACCATGACATTGCGTAGAAAACCAAAGCAATCTGAACCAAGCTAGACATTCTGAGTACATTTTTAAAATACTTTATTGCTTAAATAAAATAAATCCCTTAATCTAGCAATTACTTTCAGATGTTTGATTGTTTATTTTTAAAGAATTGTCATATCAGCTATTTAGAACTGACAAGTATTATTTAGTATCTTCATGAGTTTTGTCTACCCTTATGTTGGGAGCTACATACTCATCTTCATTGTCTCTTGTATTTATCTTAGTTTTTCTGTGTTTTATTTTATTAGAGAAAAAATGGCAGAGCTGTTTGTGGCAAGATTTTGTTACAGGAAACCCAAAAGTTAAGCCCCAGGTTCAGATGATACAATTAGGCTGTTGATTTTGGTAGTAGCTCAGGACTTCTATTGGACCCAAATGCCTTTCAAGTCTATCTGCCAGTTTATGCTCAAGTCTGAAACTTTTCTGTATTCTTGCTACAGATAGGGAATGCTACATTCAGTAGCATTGTATTCTTGATACAGATACTGAATGCTACAGATATAGAATACAGATTTCTGTATTCTTGCTACAGATTTGTTTCCTTGTAATTTGAAAGATATTTCTATCCAGATCTGATTGTTTTGATGACATTCTTCTCTATTCACTGGAATAGATTAAAAAAAAAAAAAAGGAAATAATAATATTTTCCAGACCTTTCAACCATCTCTTCCTCCCTTAACTCCCTGTTCCTTGATATCCATGAATAGTTGAAGACACTCTTTTCCTCAAAGCAATTCTGCCTACGCATGAAAAGTGGCTGATGCTAATTTGTAATGCTTAGCTTAACTGTTGCTTTTTTTGTCTAATAAGTATATTTAATTGCCCATATTACTGTTTCACCTCCTGTAGGTAAAGGACTCTAAAATACTGAACATGTGATACTTTCTTTAACATGATCTGTATTATTACAGAACACCAGAAAGTCTTTATCAAAAGGTTTGAAGAAACTACTAATAAAAAAAGCAGTGTTCCTATATAGTCTTTTCATCAACTGCTACAGAAACATTGCAGCTGAGTTATCAAAGCCCACTGCCATTCATAGATGAATGTTTTACTGCTAGGTGGACTGGGTTCTAAAACTTTCTTATGGATGCTCTGGGAGAGTGTAAATACTAGCTGGGAAGTGTTTTCTTCTCTATTAATATTTTGTGGGCTAGAGCCTTGGGCTATACAATTTCTTTTTTTAATTTATTTAATTTTTGTTTCTTTGTTAGACTTTATAGCACCCAGCATAGGGTGGGTTACAGCAGCCAACTCCAGGTGAAACAGTTACCAGGGACAGCTCCAGTGTCCAGTGGATTCTGCCAGAGATCCCAATATCCTGGTCCCAATATCCACCTCGCTGCCTGGAGAAGTTCAGTGCGTTCACAGAGTGGGACCTCTGCCAGGGCTGACAGTCTAGAGCTATGTGTTTTTAGTCATGTTTCTGTGATTTTAATAGTTTAGTGTCAGACAAATTGTGTAGAATTTCTCCACAAGAGAGAAACACAATAAAATATGCTGCTCATCCCCCTTAAAAAGATGTTCAGAAAGTTTGAGGAATTCATCTGATTAATTCTTAACATGTGGATTCTTTTAATTATCTAGAAAGCAAAACAGAGTGCAGGACACTACTGCAGTGCAGCTTGTTAAGCAATAATGCATTTTTGTTTCCCAAAGTCACACTTGATAACAAACAATACTCATAAGCATTGACTGCGGATACTATGAGCTAATGTCTCGTTGTCAGAAACTTTTCCATTAAGGCTCAGAATGATGTTTAAATATTCTTCCCATTATTGAGCTAAACTAAACATTGTATTAAACATGGATTTCCAAATTAATGTTACTGCTGTTTACTTTTACAAGTGCATACATATGGCAGCAGACACGTGTACAAACGCATTTTGGATGTCAAAAGCACACCAATAGCATGGTCCACTCTACTCCCAGGGTCTACTGCTTTTTGACATTTCTTTTTTTGATGAAACCAGTCCTTACTCTTTCCTGACCATAAAAATAGTTAGAATAAGATTCTTTAAACAAGCATGACATGCCAAAATTACATGTTCTCTCCTATTAAAAAATGTATGAATGAATGACTGAAAAGGTAGATTTATTTAATTACCTAGGAAAAAAAATGCTGCTGAGGATTATCACCAAAATTTATGTACCATATATTTTTCTACTCAAAATTCGAAAGCTTTGTTATATAAAGAACACTTGAATAGCTTTTCACATCTTGTGTATGATGTGACAGCTTTAAGACAACTTCAGTATTTAAGCCATTGTGCTTTGGTTTTGGCATTATGTAGAACTTACTTAGTATTTCAAGGCTGAATATACTTACATTTAGATTTCAGGAAAGGGCAGAAGGACAGGTTGTTTGCTTTTCACTTTAAGAGACCTAGATTTCCTGATTGTTTTAGGCCCGTTGTTACTTTGTTGATTTTATGTTGGTCCCTAAGGGGAAAAGAAAGCTTATAAGAAATGTATGAGCACACTATCCTTTTTTTTATTTCTTCAGAAATATTAAGGAATATTGACCAAGAACATCAAACACTGGGGCCTAACATAGTCTTTTAACTCCATATTCAGGCTTTGCATTCAAGGTCTACTGTTCAGAAGCATGAAAACCTGGCAACTCTTTCACTTTGAGTAGTCTGTTTATTTACTCAATGCTTGTAAAAACTTATGTAGCAGTTTGAATATGGATAAAAATCTGACTGGTGTTTTTCTTGGCAATTCTGTAATAATTATGCTGTAAATCAAAATATGGGTTTAGATTTTAAGAAAAGTGCCTTGAGCCTTGTTCCCACCCTTATGCAGAGACACTGCACAGCCTTTCCAGATTACTAGGTATAACATTTCCAGTTTGAAGGACAGCTGAAAACCCTTTACCTAATCTCATCTTTCTCCACGTGTTTTGCCCCCATGAAAATGTACATAGAAACCCTTCATGCAATATGCAACATAAAGTCTAGTGTTTCCAAGAAGCTTGTATTGATAAAATGTGCTTGGAATCGCCATACAAAGACCCAAGTATGACTGCATTTGTAATGTGAGGGTGCTAACAAAAGAAGACACAGGCAATGCTAATGTCCTATATGAATATAAAATATCCTTATCTATTTTATAGGCTAATCACTCTCAGACAGCTGCTACCAAGTCATATGTACTTCACCTGACCCAAATCCCACTGACATGACTGGGAAGAGTCTCTGTGATTTGGTGGGCTCAGCTGTCATTGAGATATTTAGGGTTCTGTGTAATAACGTCCTGGAGGGTAACTTCTGGAGACCTGTGCTCCTGCTGGATTGTGGGCACACACGTGAATGCTTTGCTAGGTAAGAGCCAGGGAGGCCACAGCACCCCTCTGCATAGCCCCTGTTCTCTGCTGCTGACAACATGCTCCATTTGCTGCTCAGTGTCTACGTGCATGAACCCATGAGCTACTAGAAAAGCAGCTCTTTGATAAGCAGAGTGATCCTCTTCACATGCTGATTGGCTTTGTGGTTTAAAATTGAAATATTCCTAAGATCTTCCTTGCCTGTGTTTTTACTCTCTAGCGCTACTGGTTTCCCAGGAGTCAGAGTAACTCCAGAGAGCCAAAAACACCCAAAGGTATCTCTCCATTTACTTTAAGCATTTTATCAGCCAGAGTAAAATGAAAAATGAATGGCAGCTCCTAACCTCCGCACAGCTGAGCTATACCAGGACACAGTGGGATCCAGGATGCTCTGCCTTGGGTGGCCTGGCCACCATGAGACTACGCTGATGTTAGAGACAGGAAGCATTTAGAGAGTAAAGAGAGCCAAAAAGGAGTACTGATTTCACAAGGGAAACCTGTGGGTAGCAGGACATAACAATACGCTTTCACAGAAGCAGCTTGAATATTGTAGACATTGTTGCCAACCAACCCCTGAACTTCTGGTTTCTGGCTGGAATTTGTTTCTCCGTGTCAGGTGGCTCCTGCTGCCCACCCAGCCCTAGCACAGGCTCTGAGAGCTGTTGCATGGTGGCAGCCAGGTGGGTGCCTTCCTCACAAAGCCCAGAGCCTTTGCAGACAGTAACTGCTTTCCAGGCCCTTTGGTTTAGATTAGGGATTAGATTAGGGATGACAAAGCTTTCTGGTTTCTGGTGTCAAATATATTTTAAAAAAATTTCTGTAATGATTGCTAACTCAGTTCTCTGCTAATACCAGACCTGGCCCTCAATATGCCCTTGTTTCGGTAGATAATCCATGGTGATTTTCTCTTGATTCCCAACATGTCTCACAAGAGGACCCTGTTCAGTTTGTGGTGCAGTTTAGAAGATGCACTGCCACCTGGGGAACCAACAGGAGACAATGCAGTCAATTTTTTGCAGTTGGTTTCATCCAATGCACCTGAGCTATACAAAAAAATGTGCATTTGACACCTGTCTGAGAGGTTCTGAAGCCTGGAGAACAAAAACTGCCTGGCATTATGCACAACCTCATTGCCATTGCCGTTTGCTTCCTATTTTTATGAAGAGTAGCTTTTTATTGTTCATCCTGCCAAACAGGCCTTCTCCTTCAAACAATGAGTCAGTAATACAGAACACATCTACACCCATTCAGCACTTCCAGAGATGGGTCTGAGCTCTAGAGTTCAGCTTTGGATACAAACTTCTCTGCAGCTTGCAGGTGTTTAGGGGCTTTGGCTCACCTGCCTGTGTGGATGAAGGAAAAGTTACGAAGTCAGAGAAGTAGCTTTGAATAGTTAGCAAAATGGAGAACTGCCACACTGAAGGGGATAGCAAGCTACTTTGCCTGAGCTTGAAGAGAGCGGGATTAGGCGTTTCAGCCAAACAGCTCATTGCTCCCTCCTGTTTGTACCATCCATGCTGCTGTTACTGACTTTGTGGGATTAGAGAGAACCTACACAAATAATTTTACATAGCTGCAGCTTCCCTGTAGTCACACGCCAAAATAGAGGATAGAGGATATGAGAATTATTTATGACAGATGAGTCACATTAATATTTTGTTCAAAGCCATGAGAAAAAAAGAGACACAAGGGGTAGGAAGCAGAACAGATCAAACCCCTTAGTGCTTTATGATCCAAACCCACAACTATCTATTGAGGTGCAAAATGTTTTTTCAAATAATGTGTGAGAAAAACAGAGAGTTTTGTACTGCAGATGCTGGCAGCACACAATGTTGCAATTATTCTCAATGTTTCGAGATGCTTGAAACATAACCAAAACTTTAAGCAACACTGGGGTAAGAGCATTTTTATATTCCTTCACAAAAGAAAAAAAACTAAACCAAAAAAAGAAAAAAAACAAAAAAACCCCAACCAAAACCAAAAAGAAAAACAAACAAAACCCCCAAAAAACCCCCAAAAAGCCCCCACAACATTGAGTTTGTCATGGTTGTCAAGTGCCAAGAAGATTATAAGGAGGTATTACTGGTCCAGACAGAAATTTTGCCAGGCCTTCAGGACAGAATTATGTATCCCTGTGTGTTTCTCTCTGGTATGTTTCTACACCATGAACTTGGACAGAATTTCAAATTTATGATGAAGTCTAAGCTGTGTTAAGTCTGCTGAATTTCAGTCTTGAAATTTTTCCTTATTCTAACTAATACATTCAAAGATTTGCTAGTGCCAGCCAAAACTAGCTATTTGTGGGAGAGGTACCTATAAAAGGAAACATTAGGTGTAAAGTGCATGGTGTAATTTTATTCAGGTTATTTGTGCATGCCTCTTAAAAAACAAAAAAAAAAAACCCCAAAAATAAACTTTCCAGTTCCTTACCATTGCCAAACTCAACAAACCAATTCTTTATCCATCCTGGAATTTTTAGCAGCTTAGTCTCATTATAAAGAAAAATGAAGTGAAATGCACATTTTTAATATAATCTAATAAAAAGTCAGAATGCGTAACTCGCTAATATAGGGTGCAATGACCAATGTGCTCTATTTACTCCAGGTATAGGTAGTGTTACTTCCCTGGATTGGCACCAGCCAATTTTTGCTGGTTTTTTTATTTGTTTGGCTAAACTCTGAACCACACCACATCCTTTAATGTAATCTGCCTTATAAAATGGTAGCCATAAGGACTGTGCTAACTTCTGGATATCCTATTTGAAAGGATTGTTACAATATAAACAGAAATCTAAATATAACAAAATATCAGAGCAAAGAACATCTTTGACTGGCATCTGCCTACTCTGCATAGGCAGAAACAAAGAAAAGTAAATTCTATCATCCATTGCTGATAGCAGACAACAGAATATTTGATACTCTACCTCCTTGATCTTCGGCAAATGGAAAAGCTTAAAGCAAAATAAATTGCCAAATAGTTTCTATGGTAGCATTACAGAATCTCACATCATCAAAACTTTTCAAGTCTCTAAAGTACTGAGTTGAAAAGTAATTAAACATCTCATTTAATTTTGAGAGTATTATACATTGAGTTGTGCACATGATTAGTTCCTTTGCTGAATCAGGGGCTCAAATTAAACTGGTGGAAATATCAATTTCAGGAAAATGTGTGTGTGTGTGGCTTTTTATCAATATTTTTCTCTTAAGTAAAATCAAAGCAATGAAACATGCTAAAACAGATAAGTGTTTTCTACTCAGGTTGGGATGAGGAAATGAAAAAGAACATGGTCTATTATTATTAATAAAAAAGTAGAAATATTATATTTGTATATTTTATCTAAAGTAAAATGCTTCCAGGTTTATAGAGAAAATTACCGAGAGTATGTTCAAAATGCCACCCTTGAAAGTAAAATGCCTCTGTGGACTGCAAAGTGTGATCTCCCCTTCATCTCCTTAGGGATTCATGCTGTTTGTTGTCTATTCCTTTTAAGGCAATATTTTAGGAGTTTCCCATTACAGGCAAGCAGGAGAATTCCTCTCCATGGTAATACAGTACCCAATAAGCTTATGCCAGTGGCTTATTTAGTTATCATTACAGTAGTACCTAAATATTCACATATTTATCTTCCCAGTAACTTGTGGAGTAGAGAAGAGGCACTGCTCCTATTTTGTGGCTGGAATGAGGATAAATCCCCCCCATCAAGGTTGGCCAAGAGGTGTATGAGATGTGGGACATAAGAAGGAAGTATTCCCTGACTCAGTGTAGTGCCTTAGTCAGTGGGTCAGCCTTCATTTCAACAAGGAGTTGGAAGCCTTAACCAGGGACAGCAGCATAAACACTGCCTGTGTGTTTGAAGAAATCATGACACTGTGTTTCTCTTAAGATCTGCCCTGTGGGCTCAGCCAGATCTCATGTTCCCCTGCCCTTTGCCTCCCTAACCTCAAAAAGCATAGCCTGCACTTTTCCAAGTATTGAATTATTTTTATCCCATGAAATCTTAGCTGATTCAAACTTACAGTACACACTGTGTTTCTACCATGATTGGAATTTCTATTCCAAAATTTTGTCACTTGATGTGGCTATATAGGTGGTATTTACATATGTGACTCTAGTAGACCCTGAGCTGTACTGCTATGCAAATTAAAGGCTTTAAAACACAGTTATAAGGTGAGTGTGTGACAAGTCAGAAATGATGCTCAGATGCCATGTATGAGTAATGAAATAAACATTTCAAATGCCATTGAATATATTTAATTAATAAAATGGTCTAGTAAAATTGAGAACATTAACTAATGACTTTAAAAGAAGAATTTAAAGATTTTCTCAAATTTGTGTAGTAAGACACAGCACAAGGACTGCAAATTACAGTAACTACTTCGACTTAGCTGAAGTCCTAAAGACAACCTAGAAACAGAAAGAACATTTGGATGGAAATATAACTAAGCAGAACTTCTAGAAATAATTCAGCTATAAAAAGCCACAGGAGTCCAGGCTTTGATGAATTTCTGAGACCATTCTATAAAGAATAAAAAGATATATTAATGCTAATTCTATGGAAAGATATCTCTTCGGAGTTAGATAGAAAGATTTTGAGCATAAGAAGGTTGCTAATCATCATCCTAAACCTTCTGAAATTATGAAGGTGTGTAGAAAGTACAGATCCTGAATTAAGATGGATTGTATGATACTGACAACATTCTGGCCAGCAGACTGGAAATAATCTTCCCAAGTATAAATCAGATCCCAAGTATATAATGAAATTTAGATTAATTAAGAACAAGTTCATAAGGATGTTAGTTCCTTGATTTAATTTTACATTTTCATAAATACAGAACTGAGTCTAATGTTTGCCTTTTCTGGAGTTGGCAAGAGGGATTTTGATATAGTGGGATGGATTGGCTAAATCCAAACTGTTCTCCATACTGTAGCTATCTGAATATGATAATAGCACTTCTCTGTTCTGGAGTTTACACTGGAATTAGTACTAAAATCAAATTAGCTTGCATACAGGAGAAGAACTATAGGAGTTAATCCCTCTTTTTTATATTCGTGGTATTTTAATCTTAAGTAATTTGAAATTATATGATATGTCAGTTATAAAAGCATTTTCTAGGTAAGTTCCAGCTTTCTTTCAGATGACATCAGAGTGGCACCACAGTAAAAGTAATCAATACAGTCGTAACTTCCAGGATGGATCTACCATTGCGTGTAGATAATTGACATGTTACATGTAGTAGAACATGATTTTAAGAATCTACATATCAAATACATGGTAGATCCTATTATGAGACTGAAAACAAAGATAGGGGTAAATTGGGCAGAACATGTAAAGATACATAGTCAGCTTATCTTCAGCAGCCTAAGAGCATATGAAAAAATGTCTCATTACATAAAGGATCCAGCTTCTATAGGAGTCATAGCAGCCAGCAGGCAAGTCTTTTAACAGCTCTGTGCTAATTTTTCTCCATCTGTAACTATATTATTATTTAACTACCTCACTGTGGAAGCTGGAAGAGCTTAATTAACATGTATAGTTATTGAAAGCTCTTGGATTGAAAGCTGCACTAGAGGTCCAAAATAGTTGTTTATATTATTGTTTCTATACCCAGATGATTTGCTCACATGTTTGCAACATGCCAGCATAGAAACCTACTGGATGCAATGCAGTATTGGACAGTTCATCAAATGAGAAGCTCAGAGGCATAAACAATACTGTTAACGGGCAGGGTGCTTTGGAAGATCTACCTATCTTAAGGTTTATTGCAACTCTTTGGCCACACAGAATAAAGATCAGCTTCAATTTATGATTCTATTAGCTCCAAAGCTGCTAAGGAACAGAGAGCTAGAG
Source organism: Psittacula echo (assembly GCF_963264785.1). Taxonomy (NCBI): domain Eukaryota; kingdom Metazoa; phylum Chordata; class Aves; order Psittaciformes; family Psittacidae; genus Psittacula; species Psittacula echo. The sequence goes on along the minus strand of NC_137736.1, from coordinate 21,033,703 downwards.
TCTGGAACAGAGCCAGGAATTCATTTCAGTAGCATAAGATATCATTTGGGCAGATGTCACAACCTCCACCTTGGACTGAAAGCTGAGTGTGAGCCAGCAGAAAATACATATTTAATAGGCTGGATAATAAGTCAAATGCTGTTCTTTGAAACTGCTAGGAAAGACAAATGCTGACAGCTGGCATTAAAGGCAATGGCACCTGCTATAGACACATTGCAGAGGTAGTCAAAATCTGATCCTCGCCAAGTTAAGGAAAGTTTTGCTATTGACTTCAAACATGCCAGAATTTATCTTACATAGATTAATGATTCATGCATATATATACAAGGTTATGGGTAGTTTATGAAGCTTTTATATACAGGCAGAAGTCCATAGTGTCAAGGGGATGCTGAGATACCAAAGGAGTGTAATTAGCATAATAAACACCTAGTAAAAAAAATAGATAGGTCACACCTTGCGCTAAAAATCGGTTGATTCCAGAGTTTGATCATCTCATGCAAAAGTCATAAAACAGACCATTCAGTGGCATTGGTGGTTGGGGAAAAGCACTTTTCAATGCTGAGATGGTTTGTAACTTCTAGTGGCAGGACATTGTCCAAAAATCTGGGGGGGTAGAAGGAATTCCTGTACATCCTATGAATCACTTTATGAAGTAAATAAATTGGCTCTCTCCTTTTTAAATTTATGCAAATCCATGGGCTTTGATAGAGATCAAAAATAATAGCTCTGAGGAGAACCAGCTCTGTTTTTTGCTTGACTATTTTGCCCAGTGTTTCTTTCTTACTCTGTATTTTAGTATTATCAGTCTTCTGTGTCTGTTTTTTTTCTTGAAATTATATTAAAAAAAGAGAAGCTTTTAATAACCTGCCAATAAAACTTCTGCAGCTGAGTCTGCTAAAACACCCATGTTTATTCTCTTAATGGGAGCAAATTTGCATGCAGGTTTTTGAATGTGCTGAGAGAATATTTCTGTTGAAGTAATTTTTTCCAGTAAAATCCCAAAGTGCTTGTTCAAGAGGCTGATCCGACAGATGAACTTTCACAAGCTGAAAAAATTTAGATTGGTTGTGTGCTTCCAGTGTATATATTATTAGCTCAGCACACGGACGTGAGGCTTTTATGCAAAGCCTGGAGACAAGCCTAATACCTTGTTTCAGACCACGCACAGTCATCCATTTATCTGCAGCAAGAGGCAGCCAATCTGCTATAACATAGTATGGACCACAGACAAGTAAATCAATGAGAAAGCACTGTTGGGCTCTTCCTACTTATGCTCCTTGTATAAGAGTGTCTGGTTGCTTCGGTGTGGTATAATTTATATCCTGGTAAAAAATAATTGTCTACCCTTGAGAATTACATCCTGAAAGGTTAAGGTGGAAGTCATACAACTCCCCTCCTGCATCAGGAGTCGGCGGCAAACATTCTCCCTCCCAGTGCTTCAGAACTCAAAACTATCAATACCTTCTGTGCGTGACTGTGGCATTTAGGTTCTCTCTTTTAGGCCGAAGATGGAGAGATGCTGGAGAAACTACGTATCTGCTCTACTTCTACTTAAATCCTGGTTTTGGAGGAACTCACCAGGCAATACCACGATACTTACAAGGTACTTCCATATTTGGTGATCAAAACAGAATGAAAACTTATGTTCACTTGAGGAACAGAAACTGAATTGACCTTGAAAATTGTTTCCAGAATTACTGTTGCAAAGTGATCCCATCACTCAACAAAAGCACTAGACTAGATAATCTATGTTGCTGTGATTCCTCAGGAAATGCAGCAGCTGCTGTTCTGACACAGTGAATGTATGGCAGATGAATTCACCAGTCCAGTTTCACAGAAAAGGTTGTGGGTTGTCTACTGGTGTTTAGGAAAACATAGCATGGTGTTTTGCAGACCATAAAAAGGGACAGGAGAATCCTGTGACTTCCGTTTTCTTCCCCTAACGTAATTGGTGGTGGTGGCCAGCCAGGTTTTAAAAGGTGACAGTGTTTTAAAAGAAAGTGTAACTATAATTGTCACTTTGCAACATGCATTACATTGTATGTACAGGTAATGGTTCTACCTGCTCTTAGCTGATGCAATCACACCACATGTTGTAATGTCTTTTACGTTTCAATAAATATACTGTTTAATTTTTTTCTGCTTTATAGTATTTTCTTCCTAAATCTGCCTCTAGATCCTAAGTTAATACTCTTAACATATCTGCAAATCTACTACAGTAGCTACTTTATTTAAATAACAAGACTACCCCTTCACTGAGGAATTAAGCAACCTTTGTTGGAAGCAGTCTGGTAGGGTGCTTAATTCTGAAAAGGTGCAAAACCCAGGCTAAACTATTGAAAGAATGTTTAAAAAAATCAGAACTGAAGGTTTGCTGTGTTGCAGAGCAAATAAACTTACATTAGCTATGCAAAGCAGACCTCATTCTTCAATGGCTCTGAGGCAGCTGTTGCTTTCTCAGCAGAAATGTGTGTGATTCAGTTTGAACTAGTCCTCTGACCTTTTTCATTGTGAAAAGTAATATCAGCAGAAAACTCTGTTCTCCATCTGACTAAGAAAGCATTCTACAATATTTTAAGTAAATCTCACTTTACAGCAGAAAACTATCAGTATTGCTTACACTATTTTTATGGTAGATATTGGGTCTTACACTGAACTGCAGCCTACTAAGTTGAAAATCTTTGGTAAACAGGGAAGGGACAAAACAGCCATCTCAGCCATATCTTAGGAAAGTATTGATAGTTCTGGGGACTAGAGCTCACGGCATCTACTGCTAATCTTCTAAGATACTTCTTTGAACTGATACGCTGTAGCATTTGATCTTGGTACCAGTGACTATGCAATTTTACAAAAACACATCTTCAAGATACTTGGTCAGGAGACTCAAAGGATGCGCACAGTGCATTTCGCAGCATGCAAGATATCTGTCCTGTAGGGTAATTTGACATGGTCTGTTCTCCCATCTATCTGCAGCATGTTATGTTGCAACAGCAAGGTGCCATATCACCAGCAAAAAGGCAATATGGTTTCTGCAAAGGTAGCACAGGTAAGAACATATATACTGTGGCCTATGAAGTAGGGGTGAAGATAGATCCACAGGCAGTCAAGAACAGACAAGGGCACTTACCAAGCCAAAAGATTTTCATAGAAGCTAAAGGACACATTTAGCTAAGAAGCAGTGTAGAGAAGAATGCTGAAAAAAACACATCTGCATCAGCCTAAAAGAAAAAGAAAAGAAAGAGGTAGAGCGGTGGGGCAAGAAGGCAAAAATTGCAATCTCTCAAGGAAAATATTGGAAGCCTCATGCCTCAAGGTAAAAAGAGTAATTTCTGCTAAAAATATTAGAAAGTGACTTAGGGAAGTTATCCCTATTTGGCCTAAGAGATCTGCTTGGTGTTTTGCATTTCTGTATCCTACACATGGATGCTGTTGCTTCTCTCAGCCTGAGATTAATTAATCTCAGTGCCACTCATGAAAGAACTTGGGGAGTGATCAGTATAATCCAGCGTGAGCAAGAGGCACAAGATCAGTCTAGGTCTCATGAATTGTTATTGCTCAGGCCTATTTGGAGACAAGTATCTTTGTTCAGAGATATCTCATTCCTACTCAGCCAGTGGAAAAGCCTGTGAATGGACAGTATAATAGCAAATGTATGTAAAGGTGGAAAGAGCCCACTGAAAGGAGCATTAGCAGGTGAGACTGCTGTTTTCCAGTCAGGGTTTAGGAACAGCTGCAGGTGGGTATCACTTCATTTGGGAGCATGCTGCAGTGCCACATCTGGAGAAAATTAAATGATGTCTCTATTCTCAACAAAATGAAGTGCCTGTCAGACAATTTTTTACTAATGCTTTTTAGAACTGAAGAACCATTAGCTTAGAGCCACCAGACTTTCTAGGGCAAGTATAAATAAATTTTGTCACTACTGTTTAAGAGTTAGGAAAACAAAGGAAAATAGAAAGAATTGTTTGCCTGAAGGTTCCCAGCAAGTCACTGGCAGTGCCAGGCTTTAGGTCTCATGACTTGTTGCTCATCAATGTGTAGAGGCAAGTATCCGTGTGCAGAGATGTTAGTAGCCCAAGCTCGTTCCCACTTACTTGGTGGAAAAATCCAATTCATCTTAATTCATATTTAATTTTGTAACTTGGCTTAGGTCACAACTAGACACTAAGTAATAAATTATGGTGAGTTGGTTGTTTGGTTTGTTGTTTTTTGGGGTTTTTTTTATTGTTCAATTCTGTACTAAAATGCTGACTCAAACTTTATGTTTAATATAAAGTATGGGTAAACAACTGCATATATGTGTCAGATCAGTACACATGCAAAAATGTCTCAGCTTTTTAATTTTTCAAGAATTTGAGTAAATCCCTTATTCGTTGATATGCTCATCAGTCTCTCATTACCAATGTTTATACACAGAGAATACAAATAGATTACCTTATCATTAAGAAACGATATGTACGCCACTAAGATAATTTTAAAGGTGCAGTAATTTGGAATATTTATACCATGCCTAGTTTCCCATCAATTTAGTTTAAATTCAAAGAAAATCCTTAAACCTTAGTTGCCTTTCCCAACCCTTTCCAAAAAACGAAAGCCTCCCTTTGAAGAGCTGGTGGTGTTGGATATTAGGAAGTTAAGCTGAGCGTGCTTGGTTTAAAGTTGTTAATGTCTATCTCATCTGGTCTCTTCTATCATCTTCAATTTGTCAACAGCATGTAGTAATATGTTTGATTCATTAAAAGTGAAAAAGGACAGTGAAAAAAGTAAATACGTCAGTTAAGCCCCACAAGTATTAAGTCACCTCAATTTGTTTGTCTGGTAAAAACTGGCCTCTCATTGGGTGAATTGAGGCCAGCTTGATTCACCACCAAAATGTGAATCTGGAACTGACACTGAATTTGCAGATGTGCATAAGAGAAATCCTTTGAGTTTTGAAATAATGGACTTTAAGGAGAGGCAGGAAAACTGTAAACAGCATTGTTAAGCAGACTGAAGTTAATCAGTTACTGTCATTACTACTGAAATCAGTCTCAGTTTGACATCATGTTGATTTTCTAATTATTTTGTCTAAATAATTTGTTTTTTCAATTCACTTAGATCACACAAATGCAGGATATTTCTGAACAATCTTCTTGCTTATAAACAACAAAAGGAAGTGATATCATACATGAGATTAACAGCTGAGGAGTGAAGCTTTCGAGTATGCAAAAATTTTCATTTTAGAGCTTTCAGGGGAGAATGAGGTATAAACACTGAAAGAAATACAGCATGAGTTGGAGTGCAGAGTGCTGAAATTATCAGGCATATATTGAAAACACTGAGCATGTAATTACATGGTATGCTTGTAGAAAGGGCTCTCTAATTGTAAGTTTAGGCTTTTGGAAGCAATCATAAAAACAATGCTGTAGTGAAAAAAAGGACGTCTTTCTTTTTTGCCTCTCTGTTTATGTAGGCTGTCATCCAAAGCTGTCAAAGAATCAAGCTCTTTTAGCAGAGCTTTTCCAGGTGTTTTCTGTCTAGTGGAAGTTTATATACAGGCTGATTCAGAAGTACAGTGACTACAATTAAATTACCAATGTTCAAATTCATTTATGCTTCCACTCTCTGGTATTCCGTTGAGCCACGGAGCATCTTTTGGGTCAGCATCAGTCCTTCTAATGGGATTGATGTACTTTACATGTCAACACAGACTAACTTATCTGGCTCATATTTTCTTTCTTGGAATGCAAGACTTAAAATAGATGGCATTGTAATACTTGGCTTTCATTTAAAGACCCATCTACTGATGCCTGATGGAAACATTTTTAAACACTCCATTTAGAGATAGTTGTGCTCATATGTTATAGATTTCTTCTATTCCTCTTTCTCCATCTTCAATTGGCAGGAAAATAAAAGGATTTTATCTGATTAAGATTTCAGTCTTTATGATGCTGTCACAAACAGAAAATTGCAACCTGTTTTTTTTAAAGCAGTGAATATTTATGTCTCACCTTCCTTACTGTTTTTTGGGTTTTGTTTTTAACAGCAACTACAGTATAACACCTGATATATATGATGATGACATGACAGTTTTAAAAAGCATTTAATCCTCAATTTGAGACACTTTAAGGCAATCTTGTTCTCAGAAATGGGTGGTCAGCACTTGGTGAAGGTTGGCCTTGCTGTGCTGTCTCCAGTTGGCAACTTGGAAAGCCAGATATCCAAAATCACTCTCTCCTCTGAATGCGTATTCCAGTCATCTGATATGTGTGGAATTCGAAGCAGCTAAATTTGTGCCTACAAACTGTGAATGACTGACTGAAAGAACAAAACTGGAAATCAGTTTTATACATTATCACTGATTGTTCAAATGAAAAATAAGTTACATTTTGAGGTCTGAAACTAAACTAAACTAAATAAAAGATTGTTAAGGAACTCTGTAAACATAATTCTGCATTTAACAAATGCAATCAGTTTTATTATCACTGTTACCAAGACTGTGGCAAGTGGTCAACAGAAAAATACTGTCTTGAGTTAAAAAATCTAGTGAAAACTACGATGGGTAAAGGGATATCTCTGCTTTTGCAGGGACAATGCCTACAAATTTTAAATGAAAGAACCATTTGCTGCAAAAGAGAAACAAGTCGAATCTCAAGTAAATAGGGTACAGTTACTGTCTGAGCCTTTTGCTTTTTTAACAATTCTAAAAATGTTTTTGATGATTGTCTAATAATTGCTCTAACACCCCTTCCATTCTTCACAGTGCTGCCTATCATGTTGGCAAATGCATAATTTGAGCCCTGAGGTGTATTATAAAGGACTTTGTGTATTTAATCCATGGAGTGGGAAAAACAAAACTTGTGATGCTTTAAAAAATAACACAAACAAGTAACATCAGCTATGGGTACCTTTGCACTTATCAGTCATCACGTGGACTCCTCTCAGCAATCGCAAACTAATGTTGAATTGGTATCACATCCTCCTAATCAAAATGCTCCTTGTCTGTGTGTATCTCAGTGTTGGTCTTCAGCCCACACAATGACTGCTTGTTTGCCTCGTGTTTACAAATTCCTTAAAAACATGATACCTAGAGCTTAACCAAGGAGCTTTGGCCAACATCTTCCAAGTGACATTGCCTAAAGCCTGCAATCATTTTGGAGATGCTGAGCTTCAAAACTTTCTAGAGACTTGGAGAAAGAATTGCTGTTGCCCAGCATTTTTTGGCTAAGTAGGTACTCAGTATTTATGTGTTGGGGTTAGGGGCCAGATGAAACTCTAAGCTACAGAGTTTCTATTACATGCATACAAGTCAGGTGAATGTTTAGGATATATTAATGATCAGTCTTACCTCTGTGCCTGGCAAAATCTTGGAGCAGATTCTCCTGGAAAGCATGCTAAGGCACATGAAAAACAAGGTGGTTGGTGACAGCCAGCATGGCTTCACTAAGGGGAAATCCTGCTTGACCAGTTTGGTGGCCTTCTATGATGGGGTTGTGAAACTGATGGACAGGGGTAGAGCAGCTGACGTCATCTACCTGGACTTGTGCAAAGCATTTGACACTGTCCCACACGACATCCTTGTCTCTAAATTGGAGAGACATCAATTTGATGGGTGGACCACTTGGTGGATAAAGAACTGGCTGGATGGCCGCACGCAAAGAGTTGTGGTCAATGGCTCAATGTCCAGATGGAGACCAGCCAACGAGTGGTGACTCTCAGGGATCGGTGTTGGGACTGGTCTTGTTCAACATCTTTGCCAGTGACATGGACAGTGGGATTGAGTACGCCCTTGGCAAGTTTGCTGATGACACCAAGCTGTGTGGTTCAGTTGATATGCTGGAGGCAAGGAATGCTATCCAGAGGGACCTTCACACACTTGTGAGGTGGGCTGATGCCAACCTTATGAAGTTTAACCATGCCAAGTGCAGGGTCCTACACCTGGGTCGGAGCAATCCCAGGCACAGCTACAGGTTGGGCAGAGAAGAGATTCAGAGCAGCCCTGCAGAGAAGGACTTGAGGGTGTTGGTCAATGAGAAAATGAAGATGAGCTGGCTTCATTGTGGGCTCGCAGCCCAGAAAGCCAACCATATCCTGGGCTGCATCAAGAGGAGCATGACCAGCAGGTTGAAGGAGGTGATCCTGCCCCTCTACTCTGCTCTCGTGAGACCTCACTTGGAGTATTGTGTGCAGTTCTGGTGTCCTCAACATAAAAAGGACATGGAACTGTTGGAACAAGTCCAGAGGAGGGCCACAAGGATGATCAGGGGGCTGGAGCGCCTCTTGTATGAAGATAGGCTAAGAAAGTTGGGGCTGTTCAGCCTGGAGAAGAGAAGGCTGCGTGGGGACCTCATAGCAGCCTTCCAGTATCTGAAGGGAGCCTATAAGGATGCTGGGGAGGGACTCTTCATTAGAGACTGTAGTCATAGGACAAGGGGTAACGGATTAAAACTTAAACACGGGAAGTTTAGATTGGATATAAGGAAGAAATTCTTTACTGTGAGGGTGGTGAGGCACTGGAATGGGTTGCCCAGGGAAGTTGTGAATGCTCCATTCCTGGTGATGTTCAAGGCCAGGCTGAACAAAGCCTTGGGTGACATAGTTTAGTGTGAGATGACCCTGCCCATGGCAGGGGGGTTGGAACTAGATGATCTTAAGGTCCTTTCCAACCCTAACTATTCTATGATTCTATGATGATAACAGTAATACTCTATGGAATATTATCTGTGGATAAGGCTAGTTTGCCTTGCAGGTATTTTGCATTTTGACTGTCTTCAGAGGAAATAGTAGGTGCTAATTACCTTTCAGGAATGAGTTCATGCATAAGGACAGGAGTGCTTCAATGGCAGCATGATTTCATTTCTGGTGGTAGAAGGAGTGACTGCCAGTGCCCCGGCCTGAGGCCTGCTGTCTTGGAAGAGTTCTTGTATTACCTAAAGAGAACATCCTCTCAAAGTCACAAAGTAGGAGTAAGCACCTTGGAATAGTCTTTCTTCAGACACAGGTTCTTATTTTCATTCAGCTTCACTGATCTGATAATTCATTTGTTTGTCCTTCATGTTCTACCAGTAAAGTGGCCCCATCACAGGAAAAAGATCTAGAAGACATGTATGAAGTTTAGGACCTCCCATGCTTAGGTATGTTCTGAGTTCAGTGTAGCATGAAAATTGGCAAGACTGTTACAAGATTTTTTTTCCCTCCACTGTCCTTTTTTTTTTTTTTTTTTTTTTGTGGCTTTCTCTTCATTACTGGTAAAGCCAAGCAGCTATAGCCCTGAGGGGCCATCTTGGAGCTGGCTGAGCTTGCTACACCTCCTTCATCCAAATGGTAAGTGCTGTTGATTCCTGCTCTATTTTTTTTGTTGTTTTTTTGTTTTTTTTTTTCCCTGTGTCACTCTTAAAGAGACAGTGAGAACAGAAATATGAATTTCTGAACCAGAAGGAATCCTAAGGCTTTTGAAGTGGGTTTGTATTTGTTAAGTGTAGTTCTTCTGGGGAAAAGTAATAATGAGTGCACATATACATAAAAATGGTTCTAAAGATTCATGCTGTTAACATTTTCTGCCATACCACAGTTTGGAAAAAACCCCACTAACTGAGGAAAGATTTTCTTTTAATACTTGGAAATATATATTGTATCTCTGTGTCTATGAAATGAACTTTGGTTACTTGGGACTTAGATGTATATGAATAAAAGGGAATGAAAAAACCAAATTTATTTGCTTGAGTTTAAAAGTGCTTTCAAATCTCTCAGGATTTATTTTCAGGTTTTTTAAAATGTTGATAGTTAACCTTCCCCCCCCCCCCACTTTTTCTCTATCTTTAGCCTACTAAGAAGTTCTGTGACTTCATTGGTTCTTGGCTGTGGGTTTATTTTTCCTTGGGGGGGGGGGGGGGGGCAGGGAGAAGGGGGAGTGGGGTGGGTCAGCAAGAGCAGTTAACCATTTCTGAATTTACTTACCAACTTTACTGTTCTCTATTCCATGCACACATACATGTATAGACTTCCCCCCCACACCTTGTACCTGCTAATAAAATGAAGGTAGAGATTACAAAGGTATTGCTTAGCTCCCCATTTCCTGGAATCAGGGGATTACACTGGAATTCTACATCTTATTTAGTAAATATGCTTATGAACCTCACATTTCAGGAAGGCCTTAAATAACCCTGAAAAATATGAACTGTAACCCAAATGCAATAGTCTTTGAGCAGGTTAGAACAACAGCTTTGAAAATGGTCAACAGCTTTATAAATTTTGATGACATACAAACTTCACAGACATTACCAGTGCTACTTCAGCAGGTGATGATAGAGGATAGAGCAAGAGAGCTAAAACCTGTTGTGCTTACTTGTGGTGTCTGTCTTTTGCCAGGGTTGGGAAGAAAAGTAGCTTCTGCTCCTACTCTGAGGGGTCTCTTACTAACCTTTGGGTAAAGTAATATACCTGATGTTTCTCATGGTTTTCTAGGCTGCAGAGGTGGATTTACAAAGCATGAAGAGTCATATTGCACTAAAGACTTTTGAAACACCTTGATTTGCTGCCACCTGCCTCCTTCCTTTTCTCATTTGAGTTTAATAACAGCAAATACTGTGATGAAGAATAAAACATTCGTAACTGTAATGTTTCTGCTTTTAAGGAGTTAGTTTAAAGGGCACAGTTCTCTGTTTTTGTTTTTCATCCTCTTAATATTGCTGTATGGATTGAGATTGTGTACCTGACAATAACCTCAGGTGGGAAAGTACTTGTGGATATTGTGAAAGGTGTCTGTATCTCACTGTTCATCTTAAGCAAAGCTCCACTAAGTAAATAGGAGTGTCACCTGAAGGCTAAGTGTTAAACTGTGCCCTATGTGGATGGTTTTCATGTGTTAGTGAAAGCATAAGGACTTACTACAAATGTTTGAAAATTCTGAAACATGCCTGTGGTGGATCTGGTTTAGATCATAGGCCATAAAGATCGGACAGAAGGGACTTTGACATTTTGTTAAAATAAAAGGTATGTATTGCTGGAAGAGTCAATACTGCTTATGACAGTCTAAAGACCACTTCATCTTTTTCCTGCAGTCCAGCTAAACTCTCTGGCAATTATTTGTTTATCTCCAAATTTGTGGACTTCAACATTTTAAAGGATGTTTTACTATTTTATAAGGCATTCTGTTACTAACTCATTTTGCTTAATCCCAAAGATGTATGAGTAGAATGGAATAAAAAAACCCAACATAGAGTCTGTTATTTTAATAGTACTAAATATAGTTGATTGAAAGATAAAACTTTCAGGTTTCTACTACCTGTACAATGTTTTTTTGGCAAGTCTGTCTTTGGCAACAGAGCAATGATTCCTTCACGTGTTTTTTCAAGTAAAATAGTACACAGTCATCTTGTTGGACAATGGTTGATACTGGAAACTGTTTCAGTGGCATATGTGTAGCCCAGACTGACATTCGCTCTCATTTCTTGTCATCTGGTTCACTCCAAATCCAAAGTGCTTTAAATTGTCTGCAGATTAGAATGTGTTATTACATGGAAGGTTGTGCAGGAGGAACACCAAATGAGCAGTGGAAAGGACTAATTCTGCTTTTAAAAAGGCAAAATATCAGGTTACTCTGCTTCCACAAATTCTATATTAACATCAGACATGTTTATAATAACATCTGACAAGTACCCAGGTGACGTGTCCCTGATTTGCTGTGGTGATGATGAGGCCAATATTCAAAGGACTTCGTGTACAGAAAACTAGCTGAATCGCATTGCTAATGATGAGTGAGCAGTGGAAGGACCAGGCACTAGTATGTGCACTGCAGAAGAAAAAAATAATTAAGAGGATCTGAATAATTTCTATTTTCCCATACCACTTCAGTGGGGTTTGCATGCCATTGAGGCAGGATGCTGGATGCAGACAGTTCATAGGAAGTGAAGCTAGACAGGAACGTGGCTATTTCAGAGTAATAGCAACAGTGTGGTATTTATGTTGGATATACCATTTTCAGTGGTATTCTTAACATGACAACCATTTTTTTTTTTTTTATTCAGCCACCCTGGTACATCTGTCTCTCTGAATAGGTTGGTTTGTTTTTTCTCTGACTTAATATTTCACTATTCTGTTAACTAGTCTATAGAAAAAAAATCCCAAACATCCCAGAACTGTTCATCTGAATTCTTTGACTGTCTTTAGGCTTCTTTGCTTAAGTTCTAAAACCCGAATGTGTTTAGTGGATGTGTTCTTCATAGCAGCCAGTTCCAGCTAAAAGCAGTCTTTTAAACATGTAAGTGCAACTTCTGGTTCTTCAAATGAGAGACTAAGCATTCCCTTACTGAGTCAAAAAGAAATTATCTTTGAAATAAATGTATGCCATAAAGACAACTCATATTTTGAAAGCAAATTATCAGAAAGAACAAACAGTGAACATGCTGATGACTGAGCACTACTTAAAATTCTGATTGCAAACTGATTGCAAACACTTTGTTAGCAGTAGGAAATAATCTAGTATGTGTGAAGGGGGAAAACTTCCCCCTTTTTCTAGCTAGGATTTTTTTATGGGATTCCTACTTTGTCAAAGTGTTTACACAGAATGTAATAGACCTAGAAAAAGTTTGGGAAATTCTGACCACTAAGGCAGCTTTGAACACTTCTCCTTTCCCCATAGGACTCAAGTTCCTATAGGTCATAGGTTTCATCTTTCCTCAAGTAAAAGAATACAGAGTCAAAACTAGGTGTAGTGGACTGAAGCTGGTGAATTCCTCTGTCGTGCTCAAAACCAATGTAACGTCCATGAGGCTAAAAGCTTAATCCAATTTGTGAGCCAATGATACTAGAAAAAGGTAGTTTCAAAATAAAATATGAACTCCTATTCCTGATTTATTTTTTTTTTCAAACGACAGTGTTCCTAGAGTTTTTTTCCCTTAAGACAAGCCTGTTCCTAACTCCATTTCCCAGCTCTCTTTTGCTCAGTCTGGAGTCTAACTGTAGAAATGTTTGCTTTGTTAATGAAAGTTATCTTTAGATGACACCCCAACAGCAGTAGTCTGAATTAGCCAACAAAAGAATCCTGGTATGATTTTACATGATGTTAGGGCCATGAAAAGTGATGTAAATAACCTTTTTATTTTTTTTTTCCTGTGTTCAGATCACTCCAGAGTGGAATGCTTGCTAAAACTGAATTATGTGTTTACCATTGCTATTCAGCATCATTGGCCTAAACTAGGTCCTTGAGGGATAGCCTCTTAAAGCAGGTATTCCCTGAGTAACATTCTATTATTCTGGAACTTGTAACTTCCCTGTGACACTTCAAAAATCCAACAACCAAACACAAAAAACCCAACAAACTGATATTTGATAGATATGGTGTGGGAGAAGAATGTAAGAGCAAGCTCTTAAACTGTCTTGTCTCATTGTATTTCCACTGAGGCTCTCTTCCTACTTCAATCGATAATGGAGGAGCAGGGTTGGATCCCAAATGGTTCCTTTACTGTAAAAACCAACTGGATTGTCCAAGTTGCTATGTTAGCAGCAAAACGTATGAGTTTTGATTTCTTCTGGATTTGCATTCTTTGCTTTCCTGAGGCCAAACTGAATGACTAACAGATGAATCTTGTCTGCCTTTCCCTCTGTGAGGATGCCAAGTTGTGTCTTTACCCACTGCTCGCACACTTATTTTCAGGAACTTGTGCAAGGGTATTAACCTTCTCTTAGAGTCTAGACCTCTTTCAAGAAGAGTTTCAAATTGCCCAGCAAGGCCAAAAGTTAATCGGGGAGAGGGGAGGAAGAGATGCATAAACATAGAAGCATAATACTGAGATAAACACTGCTTTCCATAAAAAACAATAAAGGTAAGCCCTGCATGTGGTACTTCTCAAGAATAATATTGTTTGCATCAGCATTAGGGACTTCTTGGATAAAAAGTCCTGCAATCCATGTAGAAGACTGCAAACACTAGGAATGGTATGTGGCACCAGTGAACACATGGGCTCAGCCAAGGTAGCATATGAACTAAGCCTCCTTTAGCATTTTTGGTAGGATGGTGAGGAATTACAGATCTTGCTGTTGGAAATGTGTGTATACTGTTTTGAATCACACCTACATGTAGAAGCATTCCAGATCCTCAGGTGCCAAAATTTTTGCTATCTAGGCTGAAGGATGAATCACTTCACTTTTCTCTCTAAAGTAAGCTCTTGGTTTAGCTTGCATATACTATACAGTGATTTAGCACATTTTTTAAAGCTATTTTTCTTAAACATATTGATGTAATTACAAAAGCATATGTGTATCATATATTCCTTTAGACCTTTCCACTGAACTGAAAATATTAGCATTTCTGCAGCCAACCATATGATCACTTTAACACTGCATATATGAGGGTTACTGCAATAAATCAGATGACTTGTTGGATATCTTTCCCTTTGCTTTTGCTTCAAAATAAATTCCTAATGACTTCAAAAAGATGACAGTATATGCTTACGAATGCAATGGATGCAGTAAACAGCTGTTCTATTAACATATTTTTAAAGGGTTGTTTCAGGTAAGGATCATTTTAGTCCTGTTTCTTATTCCACCTCTACAAGATAGGAAACCACTGCCTTGAGGTGGTGAGTAAATGCAGTGCTTCTTAGGACTTCAACTTCTGTCACAACTCAAAATCTTTCAATTGTGGGAATGTATTTAGGGGAACAAGAGACATTCAGAACCTAACACTGCCAGTAAGTTACTCGCAGAACCTAACTTACTTACTTACCTCTACTTTACAGAGGCACTGGACTGCGACTTCCTACACCATTCTTACCCTGGCCAAAAAGTAGGGATGAAGTAAAAAGTTGAAATCACAAGACAAAGATTTTGAACCCATCAAGGGCCTTAATTTTGACAACTAAATAGCATTTCATGACTTACTGTAACCTTTTCTCCTTTTAGTCTTTATGTATGAATGTGTAACGATAACATCTGGGCAAATAAAAATGCTGTAGGTGTATAATGATACCAATAGAATTGCTGGTGCTTATCCTTTCTGCTTCTGTTTTTGTAAGTACATAAGCATGAATATGCTGTAGGGAATTAGACCCTTTCAATTCCAGCTTCAATTCCCCAGCTTTCTGGGGAAGCTGGTGTAATGCTATCTATCTTTCAGGACTAAAGCAGTGGTAGATGTTCATTATGTTTGCAAGGATCTCAGAGATAAAATGTTAAGGGCTATTGATCAGCCCATTTGATGGCAAATGTCTTTCTGGAATCTCAGTTTTGGTGTCCTTACTCATCAGAATACAGGATGGCAACATGAATGAATTCTTTTGCTTTTTGCCTTGGGAATGGATGTAATGTTATAAAGAGAAGTAATTATCTCTTTCTGGTAGCTGAAGAACACTAGAAGTGATTGTGAGAACGACTACAGTTGGTGTTTATTTTCTGTTATCCTACTATTATAGCATTTTTAGCCATCTATCATTTTCTTTTCCAAGATGTGACTCACTGAAGTATGTTTCCTAGCTGTACTGCAGTTTTTGTGGGTACAAAACAGAAACAGAACATGTCTGGGTTTTACTTCAAACTTCATCTAATAAACATTGTGCAAAGACCCCACATAAGCACCCTAATTGAGTTAGCATTTAAACTCACCATAGATTTATCCTTTAATAAATTTAAGATCTTAACAGATGCCAATAAACCAGTCTGGTTTATGAGCAGACCAAACTGAAGTCTGGGTAGAAATAAAAAAATGCTAACATTTTCGAAGGCTTGTTATCTGTAAAAAACTGAACGTTGCCCCAAAAAATGATGTGAAAACCATTGTCTAATCTGCAGCTGTCACATTATGAAGATGATGTTTGCCTTCTCTCAGGCAACACTTCATAGAATCACAGAATGGTCTGGGTTGGAAGGGACCTTTAAAGATCATCTAGTCCAGCCCCCCTGTGTGGGCAGGAACATCTTTCACTAGATCAGTCTGGTACAAGCCCCATCCAACCTGACCTTGAAAACATCCAGTGATGGGGCATCTACAACTTCTCTGGGCACACTGTTCCTGCGTCTCACCACCCTTATTGTAAGACTTTTCTTTTTTATGTCCAAACTAAACCTATCCTCTTAAAACTTTAAAACCATTAGTTCTTGGCCCTACCAGTATGGGCCTTGGTAAGAAGTCCCTCTCCAGCTTTCCTGTAGGCTCCCTTTAGCTACTGGAAGGCTGCTATAAGGCCCCCTCAAAGCCGCCTCTTCTCTAGGCTGAACAACCTCAGCTCTCAGTCCTCACAGGAGAGGTGTTCCAGCCCTCTAATTGTTTCTGTCAAAGTGGGAGCTGCACTGTTCTGGTTTTTTGCTACTTATATTAGGAAATTACCTGAGTATCTGCTAACAGGTTATTTTGTTTAAAATGCAAAAAACCTTATCCTTACTTTCAAGATTGGTTGTAACATTGACAGGTTTGTGAATTACACTGGCATCTTATGGAGGGCTAAAGGATTTAGTATAAGTGTATAATAAGAAAGCAGCCTCTGAGTTAAAGGGCTCTATATTCTACCATGCCATAAAGAAGTATTGATCCATGACTGAAGAGTCAAGTATTACTGGTTTTCAAATATTTCCTAGAATTTAATGAATTAAATTCTCCTTCATGGAAGATAATGTTCATGTGCACAGAAATTACATATGCTCCTTTTGTTGCGTCTTATAAATATTTCCTGCTCTGTTTTGCATTCAGCAGTGGAGGCAGATAAACAAGCTTGTTCCCTTTTGAAGATTCCCCACCCCTCCCCAAGGAAGCAACTCAAACTGAAAATGTGTTGGCAAGCCCAGTGACCTGCAAAAATTGGTCAGAAATCTGATAAATCAGCTAAGGAATTAATAGCAGGAAACAAATTACAAAATAATAAAGCCTTCTCACTGCTGCTTTAGCTGTGTTTCTGCATGGGAAACTTCCCATTGGATGCTTGTAAGAAAAGCAGAATCTGATTTCCCCTACAAAACCAATAAAGCAAATGTGGACTATCACAAATGAATTTACACATAATTTAAGAGAAACACTTCATTTGAAATGTTCACTAGACCTTACCATGGAAGTGGGAACCTACTTTAAGAAACCGTATGTCCTACCTCCACAATAGCTGACCCCTACAAAACTTTGACATGAAATCATAGGATAAATCCAAGATAATTTTAAAAGGAAGGAAAGAAAGAAAGATGATGACTTAGTTGTGTGAGAACAGGTTTGGAGTTCACTTCTGTATGTTTTTATTTTGTTATGCTTTTTAGAGAACTGACATCTCAAAATACTCTTACAGAAGAGAAAAGAAAGCAGTGTATTTAATAAATATGTCCTCCTGATGAACGTTCAAGTGAGCGTTCATGTCAAACGGACAACACAAAGAGGGAGTCTAAACATCATGTACCCAAACACACTGGTATCTCATGAAATAACTTTATTCTGCAGAGACTGTGTTACTCATGGCAAAATAACTGGACAATATTACTACATTCCGTGTAAGCTTTGGTAAATTAGTGAAAGGAGATACAAAATTGAGGTCTTCCTTCTCTGTTAAAAAAACTATAGAGTTTTTTTTCCTCTTTATTTGGAGAAACTCTGTCTCGATAGCATGAATGGGGGGTGGAGCAGAAGTGGAAACAGTACTCACTAGTTCCACTGCGTATTTATTTTTGCAATTAGGTGGCTGGCAGAGCTTAAGTGTCAGGTCTGACAGAGGAGGGAGACCAGGTGTTATTAGCAAATTATACTACATTTGCTTTGTGTGGGAGTTAAAAAGTCACTGGATTTTTTTGTTAGAGGACTTGGCCAAGACCTCCACAATAAAAATTTGCCCTCAGCTCCTCACAGTTAGGTGCTGTCATAAATAATTTTACACCCAAAGAATGACAGTGGTTTGTGTTGCTGTATACAGAGTTGTTAGAACTATGGTCTTAGTAGCATTACTAAAATATCTGAAAAAGCTTTTTGGGCTGAGCTGGTGCTACAATGGACAGCACAAATAATAGTGAAATTTTCAGTAGCTTTCATAGCTTCTCCTGCTTGCCAAAAAACTGCACTTCTACTAAGTTTGTTTCCATGATGTAGAGCAGCTAAAGGAGCTGGGATGAGGTAGCAGCTATGAAATAAATGTCATGGAGTATCAACTGAAGCTTAAATGGAAATGGTTTATGTCAAGCCAGCTTCTGTTAGCAGTCATACTAACAACTGCTGAGCCACAGAGGTTTTCAATTGCTCTTTTCAGTGTAAAATCCCCAAGGCTTATTAAAGAAGGTGGATTGCATGTGTGTGAATACAGAATCGTGAAACTCCTGAAGCTGCTCACAAGTGAGCACCTTGCAAGTGTTCTGGCTTGTGAATAAAGATTCTTTTACTGGCTGGAAAGGGAGTGAACCAGCTTGTAATCTGGCTCTGCAATGAGTATTTCCAGGAAGAACATAAAAAGTGCAGTTTGTTATATTTACTTGATTTCATCCTCTTCACTGGACTGTTTCAAGGCAATGCCAGCAATGAGTTTGGAAGCTGTTGCAAAGTATATGTTAAGATGCCTGATGTCCTGATTCATGGGAATTTGGACTTAGGAAGCTTTTTTCCCCCTCTGCTTTTATCAAAGTAGTAGTGTAGGCTGTTAAATTATCTGTCCCAATTTAAGAAGAAAGCTCAATCCCTCTCTAGTCTAAAGTATAATGACAGGAAAATGGGAAATGTACCTCAAGAAAGGGTTCCTCCTGTTCTAAGCGGTGACAGGTTACCTCTTAAACAGGCTCCATCTATTTTGGATGTGCTAGGGTACAAATCAGGTAGCTTTAAGCAGTGTTATGTTGCTCACCCATATCTCTGTTTTATACCTGCCAAACTGATGATGGTGTGTTTGGGGATGTGTGGTATCTGGGATTTTTTGGGGGAGCTGACTTTTGTTTCTTTTTTTTCTGATGATAAATTAAATGAGCAGATAACACAAGTTACTTGAATATTGTGAGCATAAAGGTCTAGAATGCAGAAAAAAGAAGCTTTTAGGTTTTGTGGATGGGAGGGGAAGGGATGCAAGTGCCAAAAAATCATCCTTTTTCCAATTTTGTGCGCCTTGCACAAGCTAAAACAAACATCTGACTGTTCTGGTGCTTACAGAGGAGAAAAAGCTCTCAAACCTGATTTCTCTCCCTTCTGACTTTTCAGGGGAATTGTGCTTCTCTTACCAAGTTTTCTGATTGACTATGCATGTGACTGATAGAAATATTACAGAAGCTAACTTACATGCATAGCTCTACGGAAAAGAGTATTCCTTTTTCTTATTTTTTCCCAGTTGCTGTGACTGTTGATTCAACAGAAAGCATTTTTTTCTTTCAAACTTAGGACAAAGCATTGCAAATAGAGAATACTGCACAGATCTTAAAGACCTTGCAGTATTATTGTGCTGTCTTCACCCTGAAGCTACCTCAAGCTCTAGGAGGAGGCTTGCCCAAACTGCAATCCTATCCATAAACATAACCTTCTCTGGAAGTCTATGGTTGTTCTTTACTTGACTGCTTGTTAGGGTGTAGACTGAAACTTAGTTTAGGATACCTTGTCATTTGCTGTCAGAAACACCTGTAGCATGGATGAAACTTGCCCCACTCAAATGGGACAAGCTTTCCACTGCCTTTTCATGGCTTAGCATGAAAGAATTCACGGAAACCTAAATTTACTGCCAAGTGTAGCAGCACAGATGTGCCCAATGGGCCTCTACTGCCCCTTCCCAGAATTGCATCACTGAAAGCAGGAAGTATTGTGTGCTGGTGTGAGCAATGATTACAGTGCTGCTAATTTGTGAATGCCCCTATGTTCAGCATTGCTAAATATTCTGTATGACTTTTCCCACTCTTAAAATCCACAAGTATGTATTTTTCTACTTGTGTCACAAATAAAAAAGCCCCTTTTTAAGGCTCATATATCTTAAAAAGAAAAATTTAAAAAATTTGCTGTCAATTGATGATCATTCAGTTTTCTGTAGCTCAGGACAAACACCTTGCATTTCACAGGACTTTTGTTCTGCTTTTCTTCTTCTTGAATTGTTCCTTATGAGCCACAGCTTTTCAGGAACTGCAGAGGGATCTCTACGATTCATAAACACACATAAGGATTTCACGATGCTGAGTTTTCACACAGCCTACTGAAAGGCAATATTTATTTTCCCGCAACTGCTCTGTCAGTAAGACAACTGTACGGAATGAGCTGTTGTGGGTTGCTGCATCTATAGGATGACTGTAATTGTTGCATGTGAATATTGTACCTACATGTGATACTATCCTGAGTACATTCATACAGCATAGATGGTTAGTTTTGTATGCAGTCACCACTGGGTCAAAAACATGTCTGTATGTTTTTCTGCTCTTTCTTCAAGCCTCTTTCTTATGTCTGCTTATTTAAAGAGACAAATCACTAGTGACATGGTATATGGTGAACTTCTTGTTATTGTGGGACATTCTTTCAGCAGTCCTTCTAACCAGATCTGAGTCAGTCAAGGCTTGGTTTTAACAGATACTCTCCCTGAAGTTCATACTGAAAAATTATCATATTAAAACTGTTCGAAGGTGGCTAAGCAACTTTCAGATGCACTCTTTCCCTTTGGTACACAAAGTACTGTAAATAAAAGGAGGCTACTACAATTTTCTCCTAAAACTGTCTGCTACAGACTTCCATACTGTGAAATATCTGTTCCTGCTGGCAGTGTCCCTTCTGGATTCCTGAAGGGCCCTGGCACCAACCAGAGCAGTAATTCTTGAGTGGAAGAGGAAATAAGAAGGCAAGAAATGCTTGACTGAATAGAGGGAGAAAAAACCTCCCTGACAGAGTGTGCCAGGATGTGTTCAAAGGAAACACTGGAATCTCCCTTCTCAAAGGACTTCAAAAACTAAGCACTAGAAAATGTACTGGTGGGAACAATACTGCATTAGCAGGAAAGTGGGCTGGATGATCTAATTATTTTCCATCTTTAACTTGTCTAGGTCTATGAATGATCCAGATCTCTCTAGCTGCTATTTTTCTTACTAATTTCTAAAATATTGCAAGTTGGGAATAATTCCTTTTAAAATAAATATTAGTAATTATTACTTCTAATCCACCAGTACTAACAAATTCTGATCTTCCTGTAACCTGTTCTACTTTCCAGAATTGTGATATGCTAGGTGTAGAGCTAAGCTCAGGCAAAGATGAATAGTTACAGCTGGTTACTACAGTGTACATCTGTGGAGTTTTGGGAGCAGTCATATGTAAGTTTCTGGTGGTCTGGTATTAGTAATTCTCTGCAAGTAAACCTGTAAAGGTTGGATATTAATGTCTGAAAAGCCCTGATGTCATCAATTCCTGTATTCCCTCGCAACCACAGACTTCTTTTTCCTGATAAAATGATAAGTGTCCCAGTATCCCTATGGATGTGAGTGAGTGTGAGCAGAGTTTGCTAAAGGCAAGCATACACCATCTACATCTCGAACAGACTTGGTAGTATTCATTCATTTAATAAGGGTACAGCAACATAGGTGGTATTTTTGTGGAATTGTAAATTTTATGGGTTTTGTGTTGTACCATTCACGTACAAGGTTTAAGATAATTTACTTGTCCAAAGAGCCTTCCTCTTCCTCTTTCCTATCCCTTATTCCTACAGCCCAAATACAGCATAGTTTGTATTGTTTCTATATGACTTTTGATTTTACCTGAAATGTTTTATAGCACCTTTCCCCCCAAAAGAAACTTTTATATATGAGCATGTGTACACGCACACGTGTACACGCACACGTGTATACCTGCATAAATAAAAGATTCAGTTTGACAAATCAAAGATGCAATATCAGCAGGTACTTAATTCTGTCCCCAGTGTGAAAGGTATTACATAAAAGATTTACTTTAACTGCAGTCACTCCACTGACCGAGGTACCTGTAGCTGCTTTGAATCAGCATCATAGAACACATAAAAAGATCAGTAAGCAGTGTGAATGTCTCCTACAGTTGAGCAGCAATATTTTAAGTTATGACAGGATTCATATAGCTCTATTGTTGAGTTCAATGAGTATTGCTAAGCAGTCTTCAGCATGTCATTACTTCACAAATACTTTATCATCTTAACTCCAATGCAAAGGAGTATATCATCAGCATGTTTTCAGAAACATGAATCGAAGCACAGAAATAAAACTTGTACTCAGACTTAACACAAGCAGTGGGTGGCCTGACTCCTGTTCAGTGGAAGTATTCAGTGGAATTTATGTGCCTGAATAATCTGGGTACAAATCCTGCATCCAAGGCCTGCACTGAAATGTAGACTTTCTTGGTACATGTGGTAACTTGACCCCAGAAATGTCTTATTTTATAAATTACTCAGTAAATAAGATAGCTCAGTCTAAAAGAAAAATACTAGCACTAACTTACATTTAGAAGAAATAGTATTAAGAAAGTACATCCATCTAAGTATCCACCTGTAAAGAATGGTTCTCTTTCAGACCCAAGATATTACAATGACTTGTTATGATAGACTTTCAAGGCTGAAATTAATGCTGAGAGCCAGTTACTTTTGCTAAACTCATAAACTTACTGATGCCTTTGTGAATCTACTATGGAGAACTTGAGTTAGTCATAACAATGAGAAATAAACCTTTTGAAATGTCCATGCTAGAATTCATGATGCTATGAATTTGAGAAAATAAGCATTCAGTTAGCTCCTGCTACAGTGAAGATACTACGATGCACTCAAAACAAGAGCATTCAGCAATAACACAGTATGTTCTTCATCAAAACAAATTTACTGTGAGCCAGGGGGTCAATCAAAAAAAAGGAATAGGAAGCTTGCAACTTTCTTTGTGAGCTTGTATAAACCTGTCCATCAATATCTATGTTCAGCAGTTTTGTGTGTTGTAGTAGCACTTAAGTCACAGAATGGTTTGGGTTAGAAAGGGCCTTTAAGATCATCTAGTTCCAACCCCCTGCCATAGGCAGGGATACCTCCCACTAGACCATGTAGCCCAAGGCCCCATCCAACCTGGTCATGAAAAATCAAGTTCAAATTTAGCCTGTAAATGGCTGTTCTATATGCTGTAACTTTTCATTATTCATTTGTTTTGTATATTTTGTCTCTCTTAACATAATGTTATTTTAAATAGATGTAGCTAGGCAAAAATATTGTTTCTAGGCTAAACGAATGAGCAGTTAATAAGAAAAATGAAATAAGTGCTAACTCATCTTTCTGACTCAGTATTAATAAAGTCACATCTGAAAGAGTTGAATACCTGAAATAAAATTGCTGAGTCAGTTTCCACTAGGTTTAATTATTTATCTAAATCAATGAAATTTTTTCTAAGAAAACTGTCTCTGTTTTGTGCTTTGTGTTGGGGAGGATTCTTCTTTCGATTTGGAAATGTGTTCATTATTTTCAAAATTCCTACTACTATTGTGCAGCAAAAGTATCTATATTAACTATCCCGAAGCATTTCAGTAAAAAAAACACATTTCCAATTGGTTTCTACATATACAAATTTTAAAATCTATGCCTAGCCACCACAAAAAAAAAATGTTATTGGATGAAGGTTTGTGGGTTTTAAAATTATTATTATTTTGAGTAACAGATCTCTAAATCTGGGCATCTGATGGAAAGAGTGTTTCCTTTTTTAAATAAAAAAAAAAAATTTCTTTGAGACTAGCATCTCTACAAAGTAGAAGTCTTGCAGCCATTTCAAGCTATGTGCTTGAATTTCCAAGCATTTTGACAATCATATATTTTCTCCCTGCCCATGCAAACCCACCAATTTTCTATTGAAGATGTGATTTCAAGTTCACTTAGCTGAGAGATTTTGAGTTATAGATTCAAACCCTTTATGAATGTATTTACCCCAAAGAAATGTAGAACCTTCCTTAAAATGTGCATAAGACTACTAATATAAGGGGCTTGTTTATGTATCATACGCATATGAAATACTGAACAGAAATGAACTATTTCTCCAGCTCTGAAAAAAAGACTGCATAGAGAAACTTTGCCAGATGACACCAGATCATTAAGTGCTTTGTGGGAAATGTCTTGGCCTATTCTTGTTACTGAAACTTGCTTTCCACTTCAGTGAGGCCAAAATTTCACAGTTGGATGGTGCCCTAGAGATCAGCAAGAACATGAAGGAAAATTTCCCATCACCTCTGATTAATTACCCAGATTAACAAGTGTTCCCTTGGGCAACTTTGCATCTCAGCTATAGATAAGTACTGCTATGTGAATTTTAATGAAGCACAAACTCTGCAACTAGCAGGATAAATTCACCACTACACAATGAAGCAGTTTAATGTAACCAGCTGAGACTCTAGTTCGCAATGGAGTTAACAGAACATTATCTAAAAAGTAAGTACTGGTTTTGATTGTGCAGAGTAAACATACAACTTGGTGTTCACTGGTGGATTTGAGACAAGTAGTCCAATTGTACAATCACAGGCAAAGAACAGGCATTAAAACTGATCACTTTCCATTATGGAAGTATGTGAGTTAGTATATGCAAGCCTATGTGTGGTCACAGTGTAAGTTCTCTAGTACCAATATCCAGTCTATGCCTACAGTGATCCCATAAGCTCAGGGAAAAATGAACATGCTTTCCCACAGTCAATGTTAAAAGAATTATAAGAGAATGTTAGCTCTCTATATTGTAACGAACTCAAACTTTAAGCCCCATGTGTTCTTGTGTTCTTGTGTTCTTGTTGGCAGCCTGGTAATATAAAGCTAAAATAATAGTCATTGCTCTGTAATATAGTAATTCTAAGAACTTCAAGGTTACTGATTCAAGCATATTTTGGGGTGGGGAAGCTCTAACAGAAATTAATTTCATGT
This sequence comes from Psittacula echo, assembly GCF_963264785.1. Classification (NCBI taxonomy): domain Eukaryota; kingdom Metazoa; phylum Chordata; class Aves; order Psittaciformes; family Psittacidae; genus Psittacula; species Psittacula echo. The sequence continues at coordinate 21,008,933 of NC_137736.1, read as the reverse complement.
ATTGCAGTTATTTTTAGAGGAATGTGGGGAACCATATTGGCAGGAGTGTGGAATGTAAAAAAATACCTCTAATCCTGTCTATAGTACAAATATATATTTTTTTTTAATATTCCTATTTATGTCATCCTACCAGTTAATGCATTTAAAGTATTTATGTCAATGAGGATATGGAGGCAATTAATCAAGAACAAAGGTGTGGTTTTCATTTAGGAAAAACCAAAAACCCCAAAACCTCCTTTGTTATAATCATTCTGTTATGACCTGTAATTAACTCATGAGTATCATGATCACATGAGGTTAGTACATTGGAAACGATTCATGAAACTTTCATCTATTGGTAGATACAAGTCCTTCACTTAGTTGAACAAATCATTGCCTTTCCCAACATACCTTGCCTCCTAAAAGAAGAAAACAATACAAAGATTGGCATTAGTTTGACTACGCAAATGAAAACTCATTTGGAACATATTTTTGTTTTGCTGATTGATGTTTTTCAGTGTCTTCCTCCTTTTCAGTCCTAAGCTGAAGAACAGCATTTCTTAAAACTGATGTGAAGGATGTGCATGTTTTGAATCTCTTCCTTTGGTTTATTGTACAAAATGAGTTTGAGACAGCTGGAATAATGGAGACACAAGCATCTCTTAAAAATCTGTATAACTTTAAAATTTTGTGTGTGCACTTGTCTGTAATCCTTCATGAAGTCCTCTGTGATTAGGCATGATTTGTCTCCTTTTGTGGATAGGTAGACATAGGAAAAGCTATATAACTGTAAAAGCAGACAGATGGCCCCTAATCTTTGACATGAGAAAGAAGAAAGCAGGTTGGTGGTAGTGGGTGAAAAAAACCCCCATAAAACCAACAAAAAAACAAAGCAGACCATGCAAAACAGAACAAAAAACCCCAATGAACAATTGCCAGAAAACCTACTAGGATTACTACTGAGTTTATCCAGGGAAAAGTTCTGATGATTCACAAGTGGCTCTTGAGTTGCCAGTCTTTTCACTTCACTTGCTGTTCATGTAGTGCTGCCCATCACCTGTTGTTAATTATAATATCCTATAAATCTAATGTAGAAGACCAGCCGTGATACACAGTGCCTGCATTGGCTGAATAGACACTCTAGGAAAAAAATAGTTTTTAAAGAGATTGTTCCTGGATGAGCTTCTATGAACCTGGCAATGTTGTGGACTGATATTTCTATTAAGAAAAACACTAGTGGATGCCTTTAAACAAATAAAAGTCCTGGCGTTACACAACCATTGTGGTTTCAAGCACCATAACAAAAACAACAGTATGATGGGAAGCTATCATTTAATAAATCAAAATAGCTTGCTTGGTAATAAATATTTTTCTTAGAAACCACAATATTCTCTTTTCTACGGATCATATGACTCCCCAGTTCCTGCATTTTTTGACATTGCTGGAGTAATAAAGGAACGTGGGAAATAACTCACCACAGTGAAATCATTCAGTTTAGTTGCGCCTACAGTTTAGTTAGAATAACTTAAAAAAGGTGTGATTTCAGCTATAGATGATCAAATTCTTCCCTTTTTCAGGTAGACACAATTTGGCTGGACTGCACAATGCTACCTTTCTGAGATGAGGACAGTGTTTAGTTTTGACTAAATCAATTTAATTTCTCAGCTTTGTATTCTACAAAGCAGTGAGCAATATTTACATTCCACAGTAGGGGCAATAAGTTTCTTTCCTATATGGGCTCTGAGCATTAAAAAAACCCAAGCTCACAACAAACTGTAAAAGTTCCATGAATCATTGCTGTTGACTCTGTGTTCTACATTGGCTGCTGGTCAGATAACTTCCACTTATTGATCAACTGGCCTTTGTAGTTAGCAGTGAAAAGAAAGCTATTAAAAAAAAAAAAAAAGTATTCTCACATGTAGCATAACTTGCTGATATAAAATACCAAATTGAGTAGGACCGATCTATTGGCATCACTGAAGGATGGTCCAAAATATTTAGTAACAGACTTAAAAAAATATATGCACTTGTACACTTGCCTGTATTTGTACATGATATCATGCATAAGTTTCACTTAAAGAATATAACCAGTATGTACTTCTCCTGTAAATAATACTGCTCTGTTCAAAGTCCTTCAAGTTTTCTAATGTCTGATAAGAAAGTCATAAAACGTTTATAAAAGTCTGAAGATTCAGCTTGTTTTACTGGGATCCCTTTTACAATGCACTTCTCATGCAAAGATCAGTGTATTCTTCCATTTATTTGATCCAAAATTATTTAGTATTCCACAGCAAGAATTTTTGTGTTCCTGGGTGTGAGATCCTTTTTATAATGAAGTGCAATGTTGGTATGATTGTATTTATATAGCTTCAATGACTTACTGGCTCTGTTTGCTAGTAAAAATATGGTTTTGATTATCCTTAAAACTCCTAATTTAACCTACTTTGGGAAAATTGAGCTATTGTTTTTTACTGTTCATACGACATACTGTGCATTCTAGCTGAAATCCAAGGTACTGTACAGTTGACTTTCATCAAAAGAGAAACTGCTGCAGCAAACCTTGATTGGAAGATGAAATGTAACTTAAGGAATACTAATAACAGGAAAGTATAGAAAACAGGCTTCTGGTTTTAGGCAAGCAATTACTCAGTGGTTCACATGATAGCTTAGGAGACAGGACAAAAATTGCTGAAAGTATACAGGAGATATTACAAATCCATGGAAAAAAAACCAGAGTAATGTTTGTTTAACAGGCAGGCTTTAAATGACCTCAAAGAATTATGTGAGATGTTGGTTACTGTCTTGTAAGAGAACTTCATTACTTTGAAAGCAAATGTGAAGTCTGAGGCAGCTTTATTAGATATACTACTAAAATGTAGCTATCCTCTAGATGATCTCCTGGTGCACCCTTCTCTATATTCTTTATTCTCTGCAATGGTGATTATATGATAACCCATTTAAATCTTCTATCTAAATCAATTAATTTTTTACACTAACTGAGGTTTTCTATTTCAGCTGTATTGGTGAGTATTTCTAGAAGCTTTTTTTTTTTTTCTGTTTTTAAATTGGGGGAAAAGGAATCTTAATATACTGTGAAAGGTGTGCACTTCTATTAGAGCACTGGACAGAAAACTGACAGTACCTTGATTACTGATATAACTAGCAAAGGTGGGGATGCATTAAAGCCGGGCGACGGTAGAAAACTTTCTTAAAATGTACCTTAGTTCTGAACTTGATTGCATCTCTGCATCCTTATGGGCAGGGGCCAGTCTCAGGGCCACTTACTTTCTTTTTTTTCTTCTTAATACAATTCTGCAACTGACTGTCTTCCCATCTGTGCCCTTTAACATAATGTGGCTACGTCAGGCCTGTACTGTGTGCAGCTCTGCTCTTGAGGGAAAACATGAACCCTACTAATCTGTGACTGGTAGGCTTTCATAAATGCAGTTTTTCACGCTGAGTGAATCTATTTATGAAATAACCCATCCCACTAAGCAGAAACTTATCTCAATGTGTCTGAAAAGCAGCTAGTGTCCTCGTCAAATTCACTCTCTCAGAATAATACCCTGACATCTTCTGGCTTTGTGAGTGGAGTTCACTCCTTGTCTTGGGCTTGGGGCAGGTATTTTCATGTAGTTTCTAGCCTTTGTCTGTTAAAATTTTTGACATAATGGATCCTTTTCAATGGCAGTTTTTCCCCAGGAAATGAAACTTTGAAAGACTTGTTAATTTGCATTGTTTCAGCATTAGACTTTTTCATTAATTATACTCTCTTATCCTCAAAGTCTTTAGCTCTTAATGCCAATGCAGCAAAGAACGCAATCTCTGACATATCCATAATGGTTGTCTTTTCATAGGCCATGAATCCAGGATGTTCCATCTATCATGTCACTATTCCCACTATGAATTGGAAGGAGCTGACGCTTGCAATTGCTTTCCAAACCTAGTGAAGTGTGGTCATCTTAAATAATGTGTTCTTGCTAAATTTATAGTAATGAATGTGGCATGAATCTCTCTGACTGTTAGCAAAAGCATCAGTTCTCATGTCTTTCACATCAAATGACTCTATATTGAAAGATATAATGTTCTGCCCAGAAATGTTTTTATTGGAACAGGTGAGTGGAAGGGCATCTTTTGTAATGCTTTAAACAATTCAACTGTATGAAGAAAATTACCTCAGCTTAATAGGAGAGTACTTCACTGTACCAGTTCTGATATCCAAACTAAACATGCAGTAATGAAGAGATCATAACAGTGCTGAGTATCAAATGGATTCTGACGATATGCATTTTCTTCTCTTTGTAGGAAGAGAAAGGAAAAAAGCATGTGTATTAATACTCTTCAAAATATTCAGGACATATTTTTTACTTTACGTGAATAAATAAGCTACATAAAGTTTATTTTATTATCCTATTTTATCTTTTTTTTAGGTAATCAAATGTTAATACATTAAATAAACATGAAACAGCGCAGGAAAATTGTGTTTAAAACTGTTGCTTAGGTTGCAAAGACATCAGGAAGGGCTCACATTTTGTTCTGGTTTATTTTTATGAGTAACATTGTCTGCATAGCTCTGTAATTTACAGTAAACTGTGTTATTTTCTCTTTGGACTACTTTATATTACAAAGGATCACTATTTCTATTCACACAAGGCCAATTTTTCTCTCCTCTGTTTCAAGCTTGTTGAGAGTTTTGAATATGCAAAAACTGGAAAAAATGAGAGAAAATTCAAATATGTCCCTCTACAGCGTAAACTCTTTGGTTGATCACAAATTACCAGACAACAAGTTGCTCAACCAAAGCCTAAAACCTAAGTTGTCCCGTTCTCCCCTCCTCCCCCTCCCCATTAACGAGTAACAGTCGGCAGCTCTGGAATGTGCACTCTTCTCCCATGAAAACATTTTTCCACTCTGCCTTTTCCAAAAATCAAAAGTTCAAAGCTAAACTACTACATGTTATAAAAGAACAAATTTACCATGACACTTAAACAAAGACATGAGTCAGTGTATTCAGCTTTCCTGAGGGAAGGAGTTATGTTTCTTGTTAAGGCAAGGTGTGCAGTAAAGAAATTATTTTTATAGTTTTATATATCTACTTTTAGTTGTTTATCCATATAGATGTTATATTTTACTGTACAGTTAAACTTGAAACTTGTGCCTTTTTTTTGTCACTGGTATATTAATTGAGGTTTACAACATTTCTCCTCAGAAAGCAAAATATTAACATCCTCGTTATACAAAAGGGCAAATGCAATCAGACATTCAGGCAGTATTATTTAGGGTACTCGTGGCAGTCTGGGAACCTCAGCTGCTCCTCTGTACTCTGGAGAGTGCTGCTTTTGTCCTTGGGATGGCACAAGCAAGATGAGTAGCACGCATGTCAAGGACAGAGACAAAATGAGATGGTTTCGGACTGCTGTGTACAACTTGTATCTGGAATAAAAAGCATGTGATTTTGTGTCCTCTTAAATGTGAGGTGTAGAACACAACATATTAAAAGCAGCTGAATTGCTCTGTGTAGTTTTTAAAGCTGTCTAGGAAACTTGGAACACCATTTCCATTTATTTGGAACAAGTGGCTGACTCATTTGTCTGTCTTGAAAAACCTCTACTTCTGTTCCTGACTGAAATAAGATGGATATTCTGAGAGTGATTCCTCTTGTACAACAGGAGAAAAGTACAAAAAGTCACAGCTTCTGCTAGTACTGAGCCTGGCCATCACTGAATGTACGGTCGATTTGGAAAATGTTAAAGGATGCAAACTTCTACTAGGTACTACAGTAGCTTTAATGTGTCCATTCTTTCAAGCAGATTGATATTGCAAAGTCTTATTCTTTGTGGGTACAAATTTAGGGTAGCTAGATCAAAGGTCCGCTCTATATTCAGACCTTTGAATGTTATATTCAGTAGGAAGGAACCAAAATAAAAAAAATCTTGAGAATGGAGAAAGCTGACATCTGCAACTATATTCCAATAGCCTAGGCACACCATCAGGATTCAGTTTTCCTTTATTAATATGTGAAGATGTATTAGGTCATTCTCCAAGAGAAGTGCTCAGCAACTGTAAAGATGATATGCTTAAACTGAGTGACACAATTGTTTTTCCTTCAAAATCGAATTTTTAACAACATAGTTTAGACATGAGGTATCATAATTTCTTTGGCTGCCTGTCTTTCTGTTGTTCCTGTAAGATGCCATGTTAAAGGACCTTATATAGTAGTTGCCTATAGTCATAGGTTTTCTCTAGCCTTTCTTAAATGCTGTTATATTTCACAGGGGAACACAGAGAAGGTGTAATGTAATTATACTTTTCAATTGAAAGGATCGGATTTTTCATTTGTGTGTTTTATAGGCCCCTAACAATTGTGCCATTGAATTTAATGCCTGTTATGAATGAGACTGTAAAAAAATAAAGGGACATGGTCTGTGGGAAGTGACCTGCTGTGTAGATGAAGCATGTTTTGATAACATCTTTTGATAAGGATGAAAGTGAACTCTGCTTGACAAATGATAAACTCATTTTATTTTCATTAATCACGTATTGAACTACAGAAGTACTAAAAAAGCCATACCAGGGTATGTATGTTGTTGAGTAGTAGGGAACAATTAGGAAGGCAACTGATTAATAATAAGCTAGTGGTAGGCAGACTTGCTGGCTATGTGCAAATGAGGGTAAGAAGGGGTTTGCTCCCTCCTTTCTCTGGAGCTAAGCATAGTCCTAGGCTACACAGCCTACATAGGCAATACAGTCAGTAATTCCATATATGTTCTGGAACAGCTAGAACCACAGTTCAAGCAAATTCAGTACCAGCCACTGTAATAAGTATCACATAGGGCAAATATGTATTCCCCTGGCCTGTGCTTCCACCTCCCACGTTATACAAGCAAGCAGGGAAGAGACTCTCACCAGAGGTTAGAAAAACTGTGATTTATAACATCGGTGGTAGGTGGAACAGGGGAGACCAAGAGAGCCAAGTATTTTAAGCATCTGCTATAGGCCTGTGCCAGATGCAGGATACCAGACAAGATGTGCCATTTGTCTGTTCTTGAATGGAATTTCCTATGTCCCTAATACCAAGCAAACTCTGTTTATTTATAATATAACTGCTTTTGGTTTTGTAGAGATGATATAAAGCTCATTTCATCTCTGCACTTTCACAGTAACATTTAAACACTTAAAAAGTGATTTATTTAGCTGTGTGAATTCATTCAGGCTTGAAAGGTGTTTTGCTTTGTCACTGGTGAATCTGTAAAGATCATAGAACTTTTCTGTTTAGGGAGACTGAATTGTGTAGTTTCCAGAAGTACAGTTTTCTCTAATGCTTGTCTGGGTTAAGAATGATACCCAAGTTCTTGTAAGACCTATGTCAGTAGGCAGTGATTTCAAGTGACCATTTTCATGGGCACAAAGAGAAGAATGATTTGGGAAGTACTGACTGTCCTCTCCCAAACGTGGATTTTTTTTTTTTTCTGCCCGTTTCTAAGTCTTTATCTTAATAAGTGATTCCAATTATTTCCCAAAGAAATAAGCAGTAATTTCTAAGCAAAGCTTTTTCTCAGAATATGCTGATTCAAAGCTACAGCTCTTTGGCAGAAATACAAGTATTAGTTGTAAAAGGAAACATCTCTCATTTCTAGCAGTGCATTTCTAGACAAAATTATACAGAAACATAACCTTACCAGAGTAACGGTATCTTATAATGAGATTGATTACCTGGGAGTTGAGTATCCCACCTTTAAGTCTCTGTGTTATCTCATTAATACCAAAGACATAAGCCCTAAACTACACTTAAGACAGGGAAGAAAAATTAGTGTTAGGGTATCTAAGCCTAGAAGGAAAACGCAACAGACCCACAATAGAAGACCTTGGCTCCAGAGTAAGCCAGTTGTATAGAAGGGTTGATCTTTTGCATATCAACCTTTGATAATGTCTACACCTTTTCCTGCCAGCTCTGGAATGCCCATTAGATCTGCTTCAAAGGCACATCAGGCTGGACTGTTGAGCATGCTAGACTCTTCCACGGGCCCCTTCTGATGCCTCTCCTCCAGCGCCATATCTCCTAGTCCTTTACCAGCAGGCTGTGTCCTGATCACCTGGCTACTCTGCAAACGAAGACCTTGAGTTCAGAGGAGGTGACATCCAAGACAGACTTCTCGACCTGGGCCCTCAGCCGACCCTAGCTTTTTCATAAAAATGCCTTGGCTTCTTCCAAGGACAGGACAAGAGAATTTAAAATAAATAAACAAAAATCTGCAGGATGGAAAAAGTGAGAAGTTGTAGTTAAAAATTTGCTGACAAAAACATGGAGGCGTACAAAATCATTAATCATGATCCAAGTTCCTTCAGTGATATTCCCTATTATTTTTCAGGTCACAAGGAACACTAAAGCATGTGCAATTAACTATCTGCATAAACAAGCTGCATGATCACTTTCTGCCTCAGTTTTTCTGTTTGTAAAGCTGAGGCTGTAATATTTGACAGGAGTATCGCTCTGAAATCCAGCTTCTGACTAGAGCTGTTATTGCAATAATTACTGCAGCAGATGTCAGAATCAAGTGAAAACACTGTCATTCAACTATTGAAGCACAAACCACAGCCATCACTTTCCTTGTGTTAATACAGGTATAGACCCAATAGAGCAGAAAACAGATTTCACACTTGCTTCTAGATGTAAACCACTGTTTGAAGAGTATCTCCTCCCCTTCTCACCCCCCCCCCACCCCCCCCGCTCCCCCAGTCAAAGTGCACTTAGCTGTTTCTAGCTGTAGCTAGAAAAGATACAGCTGCATTTTTTGGCTTATATAGCTTGAGCTCAACCCTCAGCAACAGCATAGTCTGAGATGCTTTACAAAACTATTTTTCTGTAAACATTTTTGTTCTATAGTTATCACATGATATCTGTGGTCCCTTAAAACACACTAGTGACTGGGTGCCTTATCTTTCCGTTACCAGACTGGTCAGATACTAACTCAGGAGGTGGTCTGAAAGCTGGGGACAGAGGTGAGACAGAGATCACTTAATGTAAACTGGATTCTAAGCTGGGAGTCCTGTGATAGTCTGATAAGTTGATGCTGAGCAGCACAGAGGGCAGCATCTCGAGTGGCAGCTGAAGATATGGTCAGCCTGGAGAGTAACTTCTAAACTAGCCTTGAGCTCACAGCTTTGGAAACTGTTGTTTGCAAATGGAACTCACACAAACAGAGCACAAAATACAGGATCCAGCCTGGGTTTTGGGGGTCCTGCACACATTTGAGTAATTTGGATTACTCAGAATCTAGAGGCAGGTCCTTACTTGAGCTTTAGGACAATCTTTAATGGAGCTAAATCATGCCGCCTACAGAGGCTGCTGCAAGGAGGCTGCTGCTTCCCACAGAGGTGAAGTCCAGCCAAGAATAGCATGTGTTTCCTCCTCTGCATCTAGCACAACTGCAGCTAAGTGGTTGCTTATGTTCAGAAATGAATGAAATATTCAATTAAAACAAGAATCTTCACTGACGCGACCACTGCTGCTTAATCATTACACAAAATAGCCTTGTCTTGCCCAAGCATGCCTGGCTCTCTAAGGATAATGGAGACAGTATGGTGTTTGGATAGCTGCTGTTTTTTGTGAAAAGTGGGGAGGGTGTGCCTGTGTGAGGGCATGTTCACAAGAGTTTTAGCCCAGAAAGAAATAGGTACATCTGGAAAGAGCATAATCCAGGTTGCCAGACTCTGGCACTGCTATGACAAATAATCCTTTGTCAGGAAAGTACCAAAATGTGGCTGTCTGGTATCCGGGCATTTTTCTTGGCAGGCAGGGGTACTGGCAGTTATTTGCATTTTGATTCCTGACCCAACTTGTGTCTGTTCTTTCTTTGCTGAAGATGGAAGGATACGCCTGTGGTTAAATCACTGGCCTAGGGATTAGGCAAAGTGGGTTCTGCTCAGATTTTAGTCTGCATCCTTGGCCAGGTCACTTAAGAATTTTGAAAAGTGCTCAGCGCCCACAAACAGGATCAGGTTTTTCAAAAGCTCTCTCCTTCCACTGAGGCAGTGACCAGATGATCAAAGGAACTTTTCTGAAAATTTGGCTGCTGGTGTCATTGAGAGCGCTACTGGGTGCTGAGGAGTCATGAAAATCTGGTTCTCATTAAGGTGCCCAGATGGGAACCAAGCTCTCCAACTAGCCCCCATCATGATGGGAAGACACTTGAGAATCTGGCAAGAAGCTATCTCTTGAAATGCTACACCAGCAACTTTCTCTGTGCCTCAATTTCTTCTAAAATGAAAGTGATGCTGCCAGAGTGCTTGTAAGGATAAATTCATTAATCTACTGTATGTGATGTACTTGGATGCTTCTGCAGCCAGGAGAGGGAGGTGATGCATTTGTAGTATAACATCTTTCCAGACATACCAATCATCTGTGTAAGCAAGAGTGTGTTAAAGGGACTGGAGTAGGAGGCCAAGAGTCAGCTTCACTCTATGTACAATTTGCAGGTCTTCACGTTCAGGAGCTGCTGCTCTTTGTCTTAAACAAAATCATGACTCAGGGCTCTGCCATGCTAGGGGATGTAACAGATCAAAAAGACTCACCCTGAAAAACCTTTGTGTTAAACAATGTGGTACAGGGAGAATATATTGAAAAAAAAAATTATAAAACTGTTCCAGTCAGCTGTTTGCCTTCTGAACTCCCTGCCTGTCAAGTACAGTAGTTTTATAATTTTCTTTCCTCACATGATATTCCTTACCATTCCCACTAAGGCACTTGGCATTTTGGGGGAGTTTTAGACTGTTAGAATTTCAGCCGTTACTCTCCTTATACTAGATAGCCATATACAGCAATACTTTTTGCAGGTGTTTGGGGTTGTTTTTGTTTTAAGATCAAGGAACACTAACTTAAAAATGGACATTTATATATATATTTAACTTACAGTGGCCTCGACTTTGCTTCCAGATGGGGAAATCTGAAAGATCTCAAGCCTCCCATGGTGCATGCTGGAGCAGCCTTCCTTCTCTTTCTAAGTAGCCTCTCCTCACATGACGCGACATATTCATTCCAGCTAAGAGTGGGAGCTCTCCTCTCCCCCCCCCCCCCCCCCCCCCCATTTTTGGCCTTCCAGCACTGTCCACATCTGTGCAAGCTAATGCTACCCAGATCCTTCTCAAACTGGCACTGAGGGCTGGCACGCAGAAGCAAAGCCCCCAGGCTGTATCTCCGAAACCCAAGAAACCTCAAACGCACTGTGTTTCCATAAATGCTCCTCAGCTGACTGGGCTGTGGGGAGTTTCTGCTCTTCTTCTCAACCCTTGCCTCTCCTTTGTGAATGAGAAGTGCAGACTTTCAATCAACTTTCTGACTGTCTATGTCCAGAAAGGGTATTAACGTTAGAGCAAAGCCACAACATGAGGGGCCCTGCCTGACTGACGAGGAGCCCCTAACCGCAGCTGCCCTATGGCCCGGGCCTTGCTTGCAGCCCAGCGAGCGTGAGCTGTCGCCACCCCTTCCAGCCACGGCGCCTTCCTTCAGGGTTGCAGTGGCGACCGCGCGGCCCAGCTGCGGCTGGGCTAACGCGGGCTCGCGCCGTGTCTGTTACTGGCAGGTAAACGGCCGTCGAGCGGGGCGGAGCCGAGCCCTGAACGTGCCCCACGGCTGAGGGGATGAGGTGGCGGCCGCTTCAGTCATTCATACTCGCTGTAGGACCTGCTGAACACAGGTGCCTAACAGCCACTTCTTTTACAGCGTTCTAAACAAAAATGGGGGTTTTGTCGTTTTGAGTTTTGTTTTGTTTTGTTTTTAAAGTAGAATACAACATTACAACTAAATTGAATCCACTGACACAAACCCCTGGTATCTTCACAGCTTTTGGGCCTCAGGTACAACAGTTCATATTTTTCTGGTCTCACAGACTTACAAGCAGTTGAGCAAGCAAAAATATTTTCCCTCATCATCTTTGGTGGCAGGAAGGAAGTCTTGTTGTGTCATGAGCAGCAAAACCTGTGGTGGTCTGTGGTATTGAGTGCCCCTGAAAACACCAAGTTACTCAGTTAGGTTAAGCTCTGCTGGGAGCTGAGGGAGCAGCTATCAGTGTCATGGATGCAGTCGTTATTTTCATAGAATCATAGAATAGTTAGTGTTGGAAAGGACCTTAAGATCATCTAGTTCCAACCCCCCTGCCATGGGCAGGGACACCTCACACTAAACCATGCCACCCACGGCCTCATCCAACCTGGCCTTGAACACCGCCAAGGATGGAGCATTCACAACCTCCCTGGGCAACCCATTCCAGTGCCTCACCACCCTCTCAGTAAAGAATTTCTTCCTTATATCCAATCTAAACTTCCCCTGTTTAAGTTTGAACCCGTTACTCCTTGTCCTGTCACTACAGTCCCTGATGAACAGTCCATCCCCAGCATCCTTGTAGGCCCCCTTCAGATACTGGAAGGTTGCTATGAGATCCCCACGCAGCCTTCTCTTCTCCAGGCTGAACAGCCCTTCTCCAGGCTTTTGAAGGATAAGGCTGTGTGTTTTGAGTGTCCATCAAGTTAAAATTCCAGCTCTCGAAATACGGTTGATGGAGCATTGAGTCACAGAATCACAAAACTGTCTGGGTTGGAAAGAACCTTAAGATCACTCAGTTCCAACCCCCTGCCATGGGCAGGGACACCTTCCACTAGAGCAGGTTGCTCCAAGCCCCATCCAACCTGGCTTTGAACACTGCCAGGGATGGGGCAGCCACAGCTTCTCTGGGCAACCTGTGCCAGTGCCTCTTAAAAAAAATTACTAGGTTTCTGTTCACTTATTTTTTAAATACTAATTTTCATGAGATAAACAGTAGAAAGTCAAAATCACATGTAGCAGAGAAAATGTCTCTCAGCAGTCACAAATTGAATTTGTTTTGCTTGTGTTTCATAGTCCTTTTGTATTGAGTTCTTGAGAGCATTCAGCATACGAGTGACAGATGTGATGCTGAAAAAAGGGTGTTTCAAAAAGAGTAAGATACTCATTGCAAGTGAATTCTAAACTCAGTGTAAGGCTGGATTTTATTCTTGAAATCTAAATCTAAGAGCTGTCTTGCCCTGACTGTGGAACAGAGATAATGCCATAGGAATCACATGCCAAAACTAATCAGTAGCTTGGATTTTAGATACTGAGTATTGCAACTTGCTTAAGAGCAACCTAGAAGTGAAATGCAATGAAGGTGATATTACAAAAGACAACTGAGCCAAGCGGAATTACTTTAAACTACAACTTTAAAGCCATCTGATAATTTTATAGTAGTACAAAAATAAAAAATTTACTGCTGAAATGAGTCTTTAATCAAGTCTTTAATCAAGCAATCTTTAACGCTAAACAGTTTTCTTTATTTCCAGGATAGTATGAACAGTGTTTTTAGCTGAGGCTACTAATGCAAGCTCAAGGAACAGTCGTAAACTTTCCATGATTCCTGATGTAATAAGTTATGCCCAGATGTCCAAAAGATAATAATAGCCTGTAGGAGTTCCTAAGCAAAAGAACTAAGAACCCCCCTGCTTGGACTGTACTGCATAGACCTCCTAAACTGAGCTATGCTGGTTGGAACTGGAGAAGAGCAGGAATTCCTGTAACAGGCACGGAACATCCAACTACTGCGCCACTTTCTTTTGTGGAAGACAGAAATTGCTGTTGCGTCTGCACCTATATGCACATACAGAAAATCACTCTGGAGATCTTACTGCCCAGACTTGCATGTAACTTGTATGCACAGTAAGAACTCAGTATATCATGAGCACCTTCATCCATCACCAGAGCATATTTTTGGAGCTATTCATCCAGAAGGCTGGGATAGAATGGGACAGAATCCTTCCAGTTGTTGCCTTGTTAATTTGTGTTGAGAATTACAACTTAATAAACAGGCAGGGTAGCTCTTGTGAACTGACATTCAGCCTGTGAATTCTGTATTAAAGTACTGAGTCTTGTCCAGTAATCTACAGCAGCATATCAAAAATTGTACCCACAACAAGTATTCCAGTCTTGGAATACATTTGAGTGAAGCCTAATAATGATTTCAGTCATTTTTGAAAGCACAGCTAGATTTTGCTAAGCTCTGCCCACCCTCAGCAAAAGTCTTTCCATTCATTGGAGAGCTTGTGCTCTGTTTGAGAGCTCTTTTTTTATCCTAAGTTATCCAGAACTTGGCTTTGGCCCTTTAAATCCTTCTCCCTATCAACTCGGCAACCACAGAGGCAGTTTATTACTGAAAAGAAATCTTAGAATCAGTTTTGGCCAGCATTGTCTTGGAAAGTGCATTTTATTAACATGGTTTTGATTTTATTTCAAAAACACTTTGACAAGCACTGACATTTTTGGAACCAGTAAAGCACAAGAGACTTACTCCTAAAGGCCTAAGCTTTGCATTTTTCTGCAGCAAACAATGTGATGTGCTACTATGGTAAATTCAGTTCAAACCACTGACTGAAAGGAAATAAGTACTGAGTGTTCTCTTTTTTCCTTCATTTTCTAAAATACGTTTTGTGTGAATGCTAGTGCTTGTGGGATGTACTTGCTTAACTACTCTTCGTTTATTTGCTTTTTATCTAAAGTGTGACAAATATATCAATGTTGGCAACATAAACTTTCCTTACAAGCCTTCTTTTATTGCTCAACCTTGACCTCAAGTAACTACCTCTTGACTTTTTGCTGAGATTTGCCAACAAGGGTCCTAGTTGTGTGTTTTATATTAATGTTCATCAACTGAGAGTTGTTCTAAGATCACCTAATTCATTTACAAAGAAATTCTGGGAAATAGCTGAACACTTTTTCTTTTTCTTTTTTCTTTTTTTTTTCTTTTTTAAGGCATGCTGAAAGAGAGTTTCTGGTTTCTGAGCCACGTAGAAGAGCATTGTTGTGATATTCTGCATTCACTGGAGCTCCACACAGGGTGGGAAGAATGGAAGGGCAAAACAGAGGTAAGTCATGTGCTGGGATAAGCAGACTTGACTGAAGAAATCTACCAGTGGTAAGTTGATTGTATTTGGTGTGAGTGTCCCTGGGGCTTTGCCATCTTCCAGTCTGTCCTTTTGGAAATTATGTCGAGTAATTAAGAGACAGTGTAAGCATCTCCATTTCAGGGGCTGTAGTGTAGTATATATATGTGGTGGTGTTTCACATCATAACACTGGGTTTTTTTAGAAACGTGTTTTGCTGTCTGGAATTTTAAATTGTGAAAATGGCCAAATGCATTGCTTGAAGTTCCCTAGGCAAGCCCACAGTGAGCTACTGTCCACTTCTCCTTTTCCTTTCAGAGAGAAGAATGCAGCAGTATGTTGGTCTGGAAAGAGTAGTTGCTTTTTTAGTCAGCAGGAAACATATGCTGCAGATGCTTCAGAAATCTGGCTTTTAATATAGCTTTGATATCTAGTATGTCAAGCTGTTAGTTATGACTCATTCTGCCTTTAATAGAATAGGTTATGTGTATCCTATATGTTGCTGTGATGAATACTTAGGAACTGAAGTGGATTAGCATACCTGTGACCCAGGAGTATGTTATTTTCAGTACTATGGATATCTATTTAAAATAGAAACTCTGTCTTAAGTTTGTAGTATCTTTTTTTCATCTCAGCTTTATTTCAGAATGACTGCATAAATTGTATGTCCTGTTTCTCCAGTTGCATAACCAGATTATATAGGCCTTTCCCTATAAGAATGGAAAAGAACTTTTTGTTTTGGTTTGTGATTTTTTTTTATTCTTTTTTTTTTAGGGGAGTGTTTAGGGGATTTAGTGGTGTTTTTTTGGGTTGATGTGTTCTTGTTAGAACCATTGATCTCTTTTTTTTTTTTTTGTAAATGTGGAGTTCCCAGAAGCTGACATTCTGAAGTGTTACAATTTGGGATTGCCGAGAATATTGTCATAACTGGCCAGCTGTTTCTAAACTGAATGTAATGAACACATACACATTTTTCTTGGAGAAGTGGAAAACCCAAGATGTGCATATGGTGTGTAACAGAAGGACACTCTAGCTGCTTAGCATTATGAATGGCATAGCTGCTAGCATGCTTCTTAAATCCTAAGTGGAAAGTTTCTTACCTCCCAGGAACTCCATATTATTTTTGAATGCCCTCATGTTGAACTCAGTGTAGTTGCTGATGAGACCCTATAAAGAATGATGTCCACATACGTGCACAGACACCACAGTCATCAGTTTACCGCATGCACACAGCACTGGGAATAGAACTTCAGACCTTCGCCTCCGCAAACACAGCTGCTCATCTGGCTATGGGCTTTGTAGCCAGCAGAGGGAACTGATAAACACTCTCGTAGGGCTGCTTTATATGTATTTTTCTAACCAAGAGAGGGCACTGACTCTCACTCACTTCTGAAAAGGGTCCGTTACAAGTCACCCCTCAACAGTTTCACCTGCCATTCAAGAACCAACATGCTTACATTCATCTTGCTTTTGCTATAAAACACGGACTTGCATGATCACCAAAAGATGCCCCTGGCCTGCATCGTGGTATTAATCCCCTGCAGTGCAATTATGAGACATTAAATTCATTACACACCAAGACAATTACAGAAACACATCCAACATTTCAGGAGTACAGAGAGACCAAACACAATTGTTTACTGATGTGTACAGAGAATAGGCACAGTTACTGCACAAGACCCACAAAAAGCTTCAGAACCAGGATGCATCAATATATTTTTAAACGCACATCGCTCCACAGCTTTTGCTGAAGGAGAATTCTGTTAGTATAAAGCATAGGTCTCACTTTCTGGACTGAATGCCACAAAAAAGCAACATCACTTGCACAAAACACTAGAAAGTGTAAATGGCAAAAGTAAGAAACTTTTGTACATTCAAATACAGGTACTTGTTGGTTTTAATCAGACAGAACAAGCCGTCTTTAATGTTTTTTGTCTTTTCTTGTTCCTCGCTACAATAACTCAATTGAACCACTGCTCTTTTAGCAATATGACACTAGTGAAAATTAAAAATGATCTCCCTGTAAAAGGGAAGAATGCTCAGCTTAGAATAACTGAAAGGCAAAAAAAGCAAGGGAAAATATAGCAATATTTTAAAGCTTCAAGGATAAAACTTAATCTTTCCTTCCCTGAGATATACAGAAAGACATAGAATAAGTGGGCAGAAAATTCTGCCTTGTAGATATGCTCATGGATGTATAAAAATTGTCCTACCTTCTATGGTAGGTAGTGACAGGATGATTTTTAGAATCTATTCAATGTTTCATACAAGACCTACGTGAATAATTTTGCTTAAGCAGTAAAGAGATTCTCTTTGAGCTCTTTACTGCTACTGAATTACCAAGACTGAATTCTTAGTCAGATGTTGCCCACTGTTTCTGGTTCATAGCAGTGGATCTCAGCTTGCTTATCCTGCCAAGAGTGGACTGGTCTTTAACCACACAGGATAAAAAAGAGGTGGTCATTTAGTTGGTTGGTTGGTTGATTATTTACCACCTCCAAGAATGATTTGCAAATCATTCTTGGGTTTGTAAAAGGTTTCACACAGTATCACAGTATGCTAGAGATTGGAAGGGGGAAGTTTAAAAGTGTTAGGAGGAAATTACCTCTCAAGATTTGCCACTGGAATTCTCCCTGCTCCTTCAGCCCTAAAGAGTCATGCAAAGACAGATCAGCTGCAAAGGGGTGTGCTTTATAAGGCTGAATACAAAATGAAGCACAAATTGAAGTGCTGGACTGAAACCTGGAAGCTAAATCTGACTCTCTACAATGTATTTTCACTATGACCATAAGAAAAACTGTCCATGTATTTAATATCAATATGGTCAGAGGAAAATGTATTTTTGCTTCACAGAGAGGCAAATAAATTCGTGAAGATCAGAATGTCTCACAAGCAGTGGTAGTGGCAGGCCTATGGAGAGAGAAGCAGACAGTGATGTGTTTAGCCTGTGTATCTAAGTACCTAGTCTAACACTTTTGACAGCAGTTGGAGTTTTATTAGTGGCTTAAGTGTCACCAGTGTAACTTAAGCAGCTAAATGAACACTTGAAGAGCCTAAGTGCAACTGCCAGGAGAAATGGCTGAGCATACCTGCTTAATTCTGAACTGGTCTGTGGCTGAAAAAGTAGTACAGTCTCTTTACCTTTATTTTGCTTTTTTAAAGTGTTATGGTCATTACTCAAAAAAATCTAAATTCCTTGTTCTTCTGCTGTTTGTTTTATTTTTTTTTAATTGCAGTTGTAGCACTATTTTAAGATGACAGTATTTTTATCTTAATATCTGTATGCTTTGATCTTATAAAAAGGAGTTACAGATCAGCACAGAAGTCAATAAATGCATTCCTAGACATCTGAGTTCTCTTGGAGACCTGCTGGGTGCAGTTTCCCTTCATTCCCGGCTGCAAAGTGATGCTAAGCTGAATTATCTACTCAGCCTAAGAGAGAAATTGCTCAGAGGAGATTCTGATCTAAATTAAACACATTCCTTTGAATAAGGTTTTCTTAATATGTCCTGCAATCCATTTTTCAAATGCCAAAACATTAAATTTCACAGCAGGCTTTAATAAAAGGTATCTTGCTATATACACATTTCTTGTGTATAATGACAAATGCAATTTTTAATGTGTTGGGGTTTTTCTTTCCTTGAAAATTGCTCTGTTAGAGATTTTGATTTATCTGATAGATTAAAATTCTGTGTGAACAATGAGGCCTTATTGCCAGATTGTAGACCTAAATTCTGTATGCATTACACTTTAGAATCACATATCTGTGCTTTACAAGAGGGGTGTTTATGAAGATGGAAGGGAGGTTTGCTATGAAAATAAGACCTTAACTAAGGAATGAAATTTTGTAGCTCAGAGATAAAACAAGAGTTATGAGGAAAACAATTGAGCGCTATTCCTGTCTCTTAGAGTCAGTTTATATGGTTTACCTGGATGCAAAAATAGTTTTACTGTAAGCCTGCTTTAGAAAACACTGCACTTTTTCTTTTCTTTAACAGTTGCATTTGTGGTGGTTTGTTGTGTCTTTTTTTTTTTTTTAAGATACTTATGTAATCTTCCAGGAAATTAGCTGAAGGCAGCATTTTCACTGTTTTCTTTCCCCCATTATTTACAATAGATAACATGCAAAATAAAGAAAAAATTTTAGATACAATAAGCAGGAAAAGGCACTTTGAGCAGAGTTCTGCTGTTATACAGTACTGTAGCTTAAAATGTTGCAGCTGATGTGCGTACAGCTGTATGTGGATATAATTCCTTTTTTTGAAAAGACTTTATTTGGGAAAGAACAAAAAAATTCAATTTAGAAAGAGCATTGTTTGTCTACCAAGAAGAAAATATCACTCAACTGCAGAATGTATTACATAGTGTACAAAAGAACAATTGAGAGACAGCATTCACTCCTTCCTTTTAGTAGTTCATACTTTTTCTCCTCTCTGAGCACTGGAGAGAGGCATTCTAGGATTAGGATTTCTGTGATGGAATTTCTTTAAACAGGTGACTGTGTGTTAAAAGTGCAGTGACTCGCACAATGTGAGAAACTGGGACTAGTCACAAGTAGATTAATCTCTGAGGATGGACAGTGCAAATACAGTTTTGAAATCACACTTTGTTTCAACTGTTCCAGTAGCTGTCTCTGAGGCACTTAACTATTCCTTCCTCTAGCATTAGAAATGCCTATGTAGGCAACTGTAGATAAAATATAATTCAAACTGATCTAGAAATTTCATAGACACACAAGGTCTGTTGTTCCAAGAAACAGAACTTTGCTTGTGAAATGTGTACTTTAAGACTGACTGGTGCCAGATAGTGAATTCCATGAGCCTAATTACTGTGCTTCTGTGAGGGCTTAAGTTCCATCAGACTTTTTATAAAGGCAATGAAACCTGTGATGATACACTTAAGTCCCAAAATTCTCTCAATCTGCCTAGTAAATAGTAATAAAAACCAATTCCTTCCTTAAATTAGATCTAAGCTTTTTTTTTTCTTTTCTTTTTTTTTTTTTTCCCTTTCTCTTTTTCCCCTCCCCTCAAACAGAATTTAAGGAAGCTTTAGAGTGTAGTTTGTTTGATAACTTTGGCTGGACTGAGAAGGAGACTACTAAGAGGGGTAATGAATTGTTAGAATTGATCTGGGTATACTAATTTCTTCAAAATCAGTCAGAAAGGGAGAGACCTTTTTCCAGCCACACAGCTTCCCAGCAAGGTCTGTTTTTATTTCATTGCTAAACCAACAGACTATTACTAACTTAAATGTCAGATGACACTACATCTGAAAAAAAAAAAACAACCGGGGGGGGGGGGGGGGGGGAAGCCAGCACCACCCAGCAAGGCAGTGCTAGAGTTCACATTAAGACTTCCTCACAATAGCTGGTTAGATCAGAAACCTGAAGTAGCAGTAATCTTACCTTGAGTATACAAGATCCAAGGAGAGAAGATCACTGGCTCAAAACAGTGGAAGACTGAGAAAGTGCTCTGATCTGCTGCTGGTAGCATGCACTTGGCTTTTATGTGCAGGTGGGAGGAGCTGCTCCTTACGGTAGGTGGGCAGTGAGGATAGCAGGCAGACAGCATTCAGAAGGCATTGTAGAGTAGGTTTTTGCTCTTTGGGGACAGAGAGATGGAGAAAAAGCAAGCTGGATTGCGTTTACAGGAGACAGAGTGATGGATTTATTTGTTGGGTTTTTTTCTTTAAATATTTAGTTAACTAAAGATTTTTCTACTGTGTGTGTTTCTGAATCTCTGAATTATTCCAGTTACAGTCATAGTTACTGTACAGTCACTGTTACATTAGTTACTACTAGGTCTCACTTTGTCTTTTGGAAGAATTTTTACAGCAGTGAGATACAAAGGCTGCTCTTTCATTTTCCAAGAAGGGAGAGCTATGAAGAAGCAGCCCTTGATCCTAGAAGTTGTCTGTTTACTCAGGGATTGAACTTCCTTTATATTCCAAATGTCTACTAGATCTCAGCTCTGGAATCCTTCTAAGTTTCCATTGTGCTGAGCTACCCAGCTTCTCATTGACGCAGCTGTAACATGTTCCATCTACACACTGACTTTCTAGCAGTTTAGTTTAGAGCAGTTTTATTGTTTCCTATGTCTGAGTTCTAAACAATTTTCCTAACTGGTATTCTCAAAAGGCAAATGTATCCAAAAAGACAAACCAGTAGAAATATGCATTCCTGGTGGTTTCTGTGTAAAATTACTCATTGTTCATTTTAACTCATTCATTGCTTTCAGGGCACTGAGAGTGGGTGGCACAGTGTCCAGATGCTGGCTTCTGCAGGTGAAAGAGACAGTTGTACCCATCTGGAATACACTAATTCTGTATTTCTGTGTGTCCCTACACAAGGCATCTGGGCCTTTATTTTTTTTTTGTCATAATACATGAGTAAAACCTGTATCATATTGGAACATTAGTGAGTGGAGAAAGTTAGAACAGGAAGGGGGCGAGGACTGGTATGAAATCAAGGGTGAGGTCAGAGGTACATACTGATTTAAAATCTGGGAAAGACCAGACAGAAAAATGAATGAGAACCTGAGTTCACAGAGTTGAGATAAGCAAGTTTGTAGTGAAGATAACGGAGAGGCAATATGATATATGCTGCTTCTTGCACTAAAGGGCCAAACTGGTCACTGGACAAAGAGGTATAAGATGCTTATAAAATCTGGGAACTTCTGTCACTATCCTGACTTGACTCTCAGTGTTAGACTCTTGTGTCAGTATTTTAATATCTGAATATATATATCCTATGATCACTGTAAATAGGTCTCAAGTCACAAGACATTTATGATGGGAAAGCTTATGAAGTCTTAAGATGGATTCAGAGTAACATTTCCTTCCTTATCTTCTCCTATTCTCTTTACTATGAGTGTTTTTTTTATTTTGGTTTGGTTTTTGTTTTGTTTTGTTTTTTAAATGTAGTACTGAGTTGATCAGAATCATAGAATGTTTTGAGTTGGAGGAGACCTTAAAGATCATCTAGTATCAACTCCCCAGATACTTAGTTGCATGCAACTTTATTTGGATTTGTCTTTTTAGAAAAAGGCTTACAAATCAATTGCCCATCAACTTGGTGATAGAAGTAGCTGCCTAACCTTGGTGATATTAAAACTGTCAAGCGGGAGAAAGGACTGGCTAATTTTTGTTACAGGTATCATGTTGCTATCAGGTAGGGCAATTCTACACTATTGCAACTGATTGAGGAAAAAGTGTCATGTTATTTTGTTATTTCTGCAGCACTCGATGTATTTTTAAAGTTCTTGTTAAGAAATGAGTTTCAGTTCTGAAAAGATTACTGTGTGCTTTTAGGAAAGCTTCATGAAGTAACGGTAACATGGGTAACAGGGAAAGCAATGGTACAAGTTACTGCAATAAGTTTATGTAGTTGGTTTAGTTATGACACCTTGTAATGGTTCAGTTGATTAAAAGATGTATATAAACTGGAATTCTACTCAGCTAACATCTAAACAATCAGATAGGTTTGTATTTAGAGAAATCTAGGTCAAGATTTTCAGAAATTAGAAAGTGAATAGTACCCATGTCCTTATGTGATGATTAAACTGTTGTTACTCCCTCAAAATTGCTGAGCTTTCTGTAGGTTCCTTTTAAAATCAGTGGCTACTTCTATAAACTCACTCCCTTCTAAAGATCAAGCTGTTTGTGCGCACTGATCATGTGTCCTACTATACTGCAGACTCAAGGGTAGCCTTACCTTTTATACTTCTAGAATAAGAGAATTAAAGAAGTTTTTATTTAGTTCTTTCCTTCAATGAATGTTAAAGCACTTTATTACAAGTATTAAACCTACCAACACACAAAATAGATAAAAAGTATTAGACCTATGCTAATGCTTATTAAAGCACCTGTGATTTTCTAGTTACTGGATCACTTATCTTCCCTAATGAGATTTTTAGTAGATAAAAACTTTGCCAAAATATCTGTGGGAAATTTATTAGGTCAACATAGGATTAACTGGATTTCAGGGCACACTGCCAGGCTGAACAGTAAATTCACTGTGGATAGTGTGGCAGGAAGGGTTTTCATGTTCCTATGACTAGGAACAATGACCAACCTTTCAGTTTCCATCTGCCTATTAAAGATAAAGTTATTTTTTAAAGGGACACTTCAGTGCTCTAGCTCTCTTGCTCCATTTTTGCCCCAGAATGTCCAAATTCATTCACCGTGAGCTTCCAAGAACTGTTTGAGGCATCCTGTGCTTTTCAAAATCTGTATCAGGTTTTTGCTTTACTTAATGTTATGGCTACACTTCTAGTGTAGAATAGAACTTTTTGTAAGGGAATGAGCTTCATGAAGGTACCTTAGACTCGCATAGACTGTTTTACCAAACTTCTGGGAACCATGCACATTTGCTCTTCAGTGAGTCTTCTATTATATTAAATTTGTTTCAGCATACAGAGTATATGGCAAAAAAAATATTATTAACAGAGGTGGCATTATCCTTAAAACACAGATTAAAACTACAGCTGTACAAATGATAGGCATTTCACTCTCAGCCTCTTAAAAGGAGATAAGCCAAAATTCATAGAATCATAGAATCATAGAATAGTTAGGGTTGGAAAGGACCTTAAGATCATCTAGTTCCAACCCCCCTGCCATGGGCAGGGACACCTCACACTAAACCATGCCACCCAAGGCCTCATCCAACCTGGCCTTGAACACCACCAAGGATGGAGCATTCACAACCTCCCTGGGCAACCCATTCCAGTGCCTCACCACCCTCTCAGTAAAGGATTTCTTCCTTAGATCCAATCTAAACTCCCCCTGTTTAAGTTTGAACCCATTACCCCTTGTCCTGTCACTACAGTCCCTGATGAACAGTCTATCCCCAGCATCCTTGTAGGCCACTTTCAGATACTGGAAGGCTGCTATGAGGTCCCCACGCAGCCTTCTCTTCTCCAGGCTGAACAGCCTCAACTTTCTCAGCCTGTCTTCATACAAGAGGTGCTCCAGCCCCCTGATCATCCTCGTGGCCCTCCTCTGGACTTGTTCCAACAGTTCCATGTCCTTTTTATGTTGAGGACACCAGAACTGCACACAATACTCCAAGTGAGGTCTCAAAAGAGCAGAGTAGAGGGGCAGGATCACCTCCTTCGACCTGCTGGTCACGTTCCTCTTGATGCAGCCCAGGATACAGTTGGCTTTCTGGGCTGCGAGCGCACACTGCTGGCTCATGTTCATTTTCTCATTGACCAACACCCCCAAGTCCTTCTCCACAGGGCTGCTCTGAATCTCTTCTCTGCCCAACCTGTAGCCGTGAAAATTCCTCCATTTGTTCCATAAAGGAGCTAAGTGATGACTCCTAGTTTGCCCTGAGTGTAACTGAACTAAAGTAATGTGGCTGAATGTGTTAGTGGGGGATGCAGAAAGAATCACCCTGAATAGATTGGAAGGTTGAACCTTTGCAAATAAATGATGATTTCTGTAGCGCCACAGCAACAGCTCTGGTAGGTGGCTGCATGCTGTTTGGCTGTATTATCAAAGTAGGAGGGTCCCCAAACATTTAGGTAGCATGGTGATAGCAGAAGATTAGCTATCAAGGTCAAGGTGTCAACATTTATTTTTTTTGAAACACAAACCAGAAAGAATTAGAGGGAGACCTCCTAAGGTAAAGTGCAATAACACAGGTGAAGTAACCTCACGAGGTGAAACTTAACATTTAGGGGTTTAGTTGTGATGTTTGTTGATATAGAAATGTTTTGAACAGCCTATAGGTAAATTTCTTTAAACCTACACAACCCTCACGTAAATATATCCTTTCATCTTATTTGACTGTAGGGACTGTAGGACCAAAGACACAAACAATTTCTCCATTTGACTGGTAGTGTATTTTATTAACCTTTGGCTTCGAGCAGCATTGTGTCTTCTGTCATTCTTCCCATCATTGTAAGATTTATCCAAAGCCTTTCCAGCAAATTTGCCTTTTAAAGAATTAGATGTGACAAGGTTGTAGTTTTTATAGAGCATTCTTGTTTGGTTTTTGTGTTGGTGGTATAGGTTGTTGGGGTTTTTTTTTGTTTGGTTGGTTGTTTTTTTATACACTAAAGATTCACAGACCTGGAAGGAAGAGTAAGGGGAGAGAGTGAACAGTTTTCAAAGGGCCAGATCAATTACATTTGTTTTCTCTGTATGATACCAAGAATCTGTCTGATACTGTCTTTCAGATTTGCATTTGTAGATTAGGGCCAGCCAGGTGATTTGGCTACAAAACTATTGTATGCCAATCCAATGTAGGATACAAAATCAGGATCTATTTTGAAAGTGCAGATATTGCATTCTAGATAAGGGTACATCAAGGCCTGAATGTGCGTGTTGAGAGCACATTTAAGAGAAAAATGCCTACCTCAACGTTTCCTCCTATATGCCAAGGTTCATTCTTTAGTGCATTATTTGATAGAGGTAGAATTGAAAAAACAAACAAACAAAACCAACCCCACAAACCATACTTTTTATACAGCATGTTTTGTATCAAAAGAATTAGACCTTATAGCAGCGTTCTGATATTTGAAGGGGGCCTACAGAGATGCTGGAGAGGAACCCTTCAACAGGGACTGTAGCAATAGGACAAGGGGTAATGGGTTTAAACTTAAACAGGCAATGTTCAGTTTAGATAAAAGGAAGAAGTTCTTTACTGTAAGAGTGGTGAGGCACTGAAAGAGGTTGCCCAAAGAAGTGGTAAATGCTCCATCCCTGGCAGTATTCAAGGCCAGGTTGGATGGGAACTTGGGCAACATGGTCTGGTGTGAGGCATCCCTGCCCATGGCAGGGAGCTGAAAGTAGAGGTTTCAACCTTAAGGTCCTTAAGGTCCTTTCCAACCCAGACTGTTCTGTGATTCTGTAACTAATGCCATTTTGTGTGCGTCTTGGCTCAGCTGATTGTGTTTAGTATTGTGTCCATGAATGAAAAGGGAATGCAGTCAAAAGCTGCTAGTATTAGATCAATCAATACAGCCTACAGTTGCATCATTTATCTCCTGTATTTATGGAATTCCTATATTTGTGGAAGCTCTGGAACTTCCACTGGCATTCACTAGCTGATGTTGATGCTTACCATATCAAAGCAGAAAAAAACCCCAACATACTTTAACATAGTGACTCTTGGCAGTGTTTACTGAAAGACTGGATGTTTTTTTAGGTATATGAGATAGCATAAGTCATACTAACATCTGAAGGCTGGGGATTCACTTGCTGGGGAAGCAGTTCTGCTAAAAAGCAATGGCAGAGTCTTGCTAGACAGCAAACTGAATGTGAACCAGTAGTAGGCTGTGGCAGCAAAGGAGGACAGCAGTAAATTGGACTGTAATAGTACAAGCACAGCCAGTAGCTCGAGGAAAGTGATTAGCCTCCTCTACTCAGCACTTACTGGGCCATATTTAGAAGACTGTTGAATGCTGAGCCTCCCACTGCAGCAAAGATAGCAATGAACTGGAGTGAGTTCAGTGGAGGGCCGCTAAGTTGTCTTAGGGGCTGTAGCACTTGCGTTTTCAGAGAGACTGCAGGAACCACCCTTGTTCAGCCTGAACAGTTGGATTTGGGGAACCTAACAGACAACAGCTTCCAGTACCTGTGGGGAGGTTATTAAGAAGGTGAACCAGGCTCTTCACAGTAGTGGGAGGACAGCAGACAGTAGGCCTAAGATGAAAGAAGGGAGGTTGTGTCTGGATATGAGTTAAAATTTTTTCCATGCAAGAGCAATCAGGCAGTGGAGCTGGTTATCTGTTGAGGCTGTGCGGGCTTCATCCTTGGAGACTTTCAAGAACCAAGTAGATAAAGCTGTGAGCAGCCTGCTCTGACCTCATGGCTGACCCTCCTTCAAGCAGGGAATTGATTCGATTAGATATCTTCTCAGGTCCCTAACTATATTGTACAAAAATACTGAGTAAGTTTTCACACAGGTGAAATTGTACAAGAGTTCGTTAGCTGGGTTTCAGTTCATCTGTGTTTAAGAGATTGGGGCATTGGCCCAGGAGATGATCAAAGCTGATAAAGTGTCACTGTATTCAGATCTAGGGTTTCTGCATTTCTGAAAAATAACCAAGATAGGACATGGAAGTCTTAACTTCTAACATTTGATCGAGGATTAAATAAGACTTGTCTTCAATTCCACCAGAATGTGCTTGGTGGCAGTATTATGCATTCTGTGTGTGCCTTTTGAGTATTTTTCTTTTAAATAAGTTTCCTGAAAGTTTATTTAATGCAGCCAAGTGGCACACATTTTGGCTGTAATACATATTCTTTTAAAACTCTCTGCCAAAAGATTATATTGTGTTTTTTATTTTAGAAAGATAATTTGTGCTCTGTTTCAAAAGAAATATAGCATCCTTGGGAAAATATATTTCTGATCAAAGGAGATATTTGGCCCAGTGACACTGAAGTTAAAAAGGGAGTGAAATAGAATTTGAATAAAATTGTTCATGTTTCTGTCTCTACCACATAGGTCTTATGCTTTATTTCACAGATATTGCTTATTTTGTAGCTACACAATGAATCAGTTCTGATATTATACATATTTTTGCTATCTTACATCATTAATAAATTCTTTCCTCTTCTGCACAAAAAAAAAGATTTATAGAGACAAATTTTTTAGCTTCATTAATGTTCAAACTGCCTAGTATTATGAAGAAATCACTAAACCATTGGAATTTAATCCCAAACATCATAAGAATTTTTTCTTCAGGACTGGGAGAAAAGTAGTTTTATTGCATGTTTGGTCATTGGCAAAATTATTTTTAAATTCTAATGACTAAGGTTTTTTTGTTGAAATTCAAAATTACTATAAATGGAAATGGACATATGATAACTTTGAAGAGAACACCTAAAACACATCTTGTAGTAGCAACCCACACTTTCTTCAAATTGCATCAAATTTTAGGTTGTGGGAGACACAATATTATTTATCCTAACTCCTTAAGAATATGGTGTAAAGGAAGCAGGCCAGCTTCTGCTCTCAGTTGTATCATGGGAAAATAGGAGTGTGAGCACAGATGTGATTAGCAGTGCTCACATGGATTTTGGTGGAGTTGCATTTCAATCTTTCCATCTTTTTCAGTCATCTTAGATCAGAGCATGGTTTACAGAATGTTTAGCAAAGATCTATCAGCTCAATGCTGTTTGCAAGTGTTTCATAACTTCCATTATTTTTATTATATATTAAGTTGTAGTCAGTCTTCCTCTTACTGATTTTGGTCTAGAGCTCGGTGTTCCCATTACTCTCTTCTAGGGTAGACATTAAACTGTGCTAACTTGTTCCCAAGAGCCATAGGTTAAGTTCAAGTAAGTCAAGAACTACCACAGTTATTTCATATACTTCTTCCATTGTGTGTCCATCTTCCCCACCCCCTCCCCTTTTTTATTTTTTAGCGAAGTATTTTAAAAGTTAGTACTTTTAAGTACTGACAGAGCAGTCAGCTCTGGAAACAAGTCCTTTGAGTTCACATTATCGTGATGGTTGAGAAGAAATTTGAGTGCTCTGTCCAGCTTGTCTCTCTGATCTTTCATAGAAAATCACTGAAATCATTACTGCTGGGCAGCAGCTAGATCAAAAGAAGTTCTGGTATGGATGAAAAGATTTCCTGACATTGCTGGTGAACAGATATAACACTTGAGTAAATTTCAGTAGTTTTATTTTTTTTTAAAGAATTGGTTTATCATTAAGAAATTTGCTTGCCCCCAAGTTCACAAGGAGGGGAAAAGGAATAAAAACCAAGCACTTAATGACACATCAGCATTTCTGCATGCATTCCCAAATTTATATTTGATCTTTTTTTCCCCATGGTGTTTCATCTGGAAAAAGCTCTTTTCCTGTGAACATTCAAAACATTACCTTGAAAGAATTAATATTAAATGATAATTTTTGTGTATTATATTCTGGAAAAAGGTCTTTTTCTAGCTGTAGAAATTCAGTTAAGATAATTCTTTGAAGTTATAATAATTTCTTTGTTTTTAACTTACCTCATTTGGAGTAATGGATACTCAGGGTGTGCCCCTGCTCATGTTAAAACTGGAGGAGTTAGATCAATGTTGACTTTTTGATTTATTTTTTTTTCTTTAATTCTCTCCAAAGCTTTAAAACATTAGGTAGCCTTCATTAATGTGTTGTAACATATTCCATAATGCTAGACAAGCCTGTGACAAGAGAGTAAGTTCACCACTTAACTAAGACTTTTGCATTTAAGATGATAACGCTAAGATTTTTTTTTTTTCCCCACTTGTGTTCGTCTCTTAGAGATATTTCAGTAGCAACCCACTATCCAATCTGCAGAAAGGATTTTTACTTTCCTTATCGCTGATCCCACTTTGGACTAGATATTAAGAGTAGCTCTTACAAAGGAAAACAATATTGCATGTGATTAATCAGAGAATTCTTCTAGTGCAAACCAATAAACCGATTATATCAGTGTCAGGGAGATGAAGCATCCAGAACTGGTTTATCTTTGTAATAGCAGTGTGGTTCCAGTGCTGGAGATGGAAAGTAGTACATCTAGTATAGACCCTACATTCATGCTGTAAATCACTATCTAACCATGTGGTTTTCTTGCTCTAGAATACTTATGGGCTGTTTATCAAATTCCTTGTAGTCCCATTTCCATGTTGCAATTCAGTGTTATAAATTCTTAAAATTATAGAGAACTTGACATTGTTTTATTTCTGTGAGTGCTCAGTTGAGGGTTGTTTATTTTAGCAGAAGAGTTCTCCTAGCTAGGATCTGTCTTTCATACAGTTGCAACAAGAACAGGCAGGCTGAACTACTGAAGCTTCAACTTTCAGCATAGCATGTTATGTGAAAGCCTTTCTGCTCCATCCAAATACAAAGGCACTTTATATCTTAAAGCATTTATTTCTGTTTATGGTTGACTGGACAGAGTGTGCAAGTGTTGTTTTTCTCAAACAGCTCAATGTTAATATGTTATTTTTAACATTTGAATAAGTGCTAAGCCAAAATCATTTTCTCCCACAGACCTCAGATGAAATTTACGTGAATAAACCCACCTTTTTATTGGTTTGGTTTCAGCTGACTTTTTTGTGTATATTGTGTTTTATTTTGTTTTTCTAAATGAATGGAGTCAGCTCTGTATAGCTCCACTAAGCTTCTTGGTAACAATTCTAGAGCAGTTCTTCCAGAGATCTTTAGAAATGAACTATCAGATGTACACAGTTGAGTGTGGAAGGAAGTGGATTGTTTGGCAAGTCAGCTGCTGTTTGGCAGCTCCTATCTGCATATTCTTACCATGAAGCAGAGGTGAGGTAGCTGAAGAGACAACCAGTCAGGGAAGAGGAATTCAGTGTAAAATACTGACAAACTTGTCATCCTGCATTCATGTGTCTATGCCATTGTTTATAACAATTTTGTCTGATATACCTCATATAGAAATTTCAGGAGAAGTTCTGAGGTAAGTCCTTGTTCATTTTTTGGGTTGGATAGTCAGCTGAATTAGGAGATACTTATTTATAACATGTGATTCAGGAACAACGGGAATAGCTTTCTCACAGAATTCTCTCTACTTTTCTGGTGGTGGAAGAAATACCATGACTGCAGCATTTATGATGCGTGGTTTTGGATGAGCAGGACATTGTCAAATGTACTTAGTTAATGTTTTGGAACCATCATCTGGTTTTCTTCATAATTTTTCTGTAAGGACATTTCCATATTAATTTGTTTGCTTAGTTTGTAGTAACAGTATCACAGTATCACAGTATGTTAGAGATTGGAAGGGACCTCAAAAGATCATCTAGTCCAATCCCCCTGCCAGAGCAGGAACACCTAGATAAGGTTACACAGGAATGTGTCCAGGCGGGTTTTGAATGTCTCCAGAGAAGTAGACTCCACAACCTCCCCGGGCAGCCTGTTCCAATGTTCCGTCACCCTCACTGAGAAGAAGTTTCTTCTCAAGTTTAAGTGGAACCTCTTGTGTTCCAGTTTATACCCATTACCCCTTGTCTTATCATTGTTTGCCATTGAGAAGAGCCTGGCTCCATCCTCATGACACTCCCCCTTTATATATTTATATACACTAATAAGGTCCCCCCGCAGTCTCCTCTTCTCCAAACTATAGAGACCCAGCTCCCTCAGCCTTTCCTCATAAGGGAGATGCTCCACTCCCTTAATCATCTTAGTTGCCCTGCGCTGGACTCTCTCCAGCAGGTCCCTGTCCTTCTTGAACTGAGGGGCCCAGAACTGGACACAATATTCCAGATGCGGTCTCACCAGGGCAGAGTAGAGGGGAAGGAGGACCTCTCTCGACCTACTGACCACCCCCCTTCTAATACACCCCAGGATGCCATTGGCCTTCTTGGCCACAAGGGCACAGTGTTGGCTCATGGTCATCCTGCCGTCCACTAGGACTCCCAGGTCCCTCTCCCCTACACTACTCTCTAACAGGTCGTTCCCCAACCTATACTGGAACCTGGGGTTGTTCCTGCCCAGATGCAGGACTCTACACTTTCCCTTGTTATATTTCATCAAGTTTCTCCCTGCCCAACTCTCCAGCCTGTCCAGGTCTCGCTGGATGGCAGCACAGCCTTCTGGCGTGTCAGCCACTCCTCCCAGCTTAGTGTCATCAGCAAACTTGCTGACAGTACACTCAATTCCCTCATCTAAATCATTGATGAATATATTAAATAATACTGGTCCCAATACTGACCCTTGAGGCACTCCACTAGATACAGGCCTCCAACTGGACTCCGCCCCATAGACTACAACTCTCTGGCTTCTGTCCTTCAGCCAGTTCGCAGTCCATCTCACTACCTGATCATCCAGGCCACACTTCCTCAATTTAGCTATGAGGATGCTGTGGGAGACTGTGTCAAATGCTTTGCTGAAGTCAAGGTAGACCACATCCACCGCTCTGCCATCATCCATCCACAATGTTATTTCCTCATAAAAGGCTATGAGGTTGGTCAAGCATGACTTCCCCTTGGTAAAGCCATGTTGACTGCCCCTCATAACCCTCTTATCCTTGACATGCCTTAAGATGGCATCAAGGATAAGGCGTTCCATCACTTTCCCAGGGATGGAGGTGAGGCTGACCGGTCTATAGTTACCCGGGTCCTCCTTCTTGCCCTTTTTGAAGACTGGAGTGACATTTGCTTTCCTCCAGTCCTCAGGCACCTCTCCCGTTTCCCAAGACTTGGTAAAGATGATGGAGAGTGGTCTAGCAATGACTTCCGCCAGTTCCCTCAGCACCCGCGGGTGCATCCCATCTGGACCCATGGATTTATGGATGTCCAGATTGCTCAGCTGGTCCCTAACCCATTCCTCATGGACTAAGGCAAACTGCTCCAGTGACCTGACTTCATCTGAGGTCTCAGGAGTACAGGGCTCTTCAGGACTGCCTCCGGCAGAATAGACTGAGACAAAGGCGGCATTCAATAACTCAGCCATCTCAGTATCTTCTGTCACCAGGGCACCCATCCCATTCACCAGTGGGCCAACCTTGCCTCTGGTGTTAGTTTTATCAGCTATGTATTTGAAAAAGCTCTTTCTGTTGTCCTTGACCCCTCTTGCCAGATTTAATTCTAAGGAGGCCTTAGCCATCCTAGCTGCCTTCCTACATCCTCTAGCAGCAGCCTTATATTCCTCCCAAGTGGCAGCCTCTCCTTCCATGACCTGTAAACTCTCCTCTTCCACTTGAGCATACCCAGCAGTTCCTTATTTAGCCACGCAGGTCTCCTGGCCCTCTTCCTTGACTTCCTACGTGTCGGGATGCTCTGCTCTTGAGCTTGGAATAAGCAATCCTTGAATGCCAAACAACTATCTTGGGCCCCTTTACCTTCAAGCAGCCTTGCCCATGGGACTTCCCCTAGCAATTGCTTGAAAAGGCCAAAGTTTGCCCTGCTAAAGTCCAGGGTTGCAATTCTACTTGCTATTGTACTGGTCCTAGCACACAAGATCCTGAATTCCACCATCTCGTGGTCGCTGCAACCAAGGCAGCCCTCAACCTTTACTGCTTCGACCAGCCCCTCCTTGTTAGTGAGGATGAGATCCAGCAGCGCTCCTCTCCTGGTTGGCTCATCCACCATTTGCATGAGGAAGTTATCATCCATACACTGGAGGAACCTCCTGGACTGTGGCTGGGTTGCTGAGTAGTCCTTCCAGCAAACATCAGGGAAATTAAAATCCCCCACGATGACCACGGCCTGTGACTGTGAGGCCGCTCTCAGCTGCCTGTAGAAGGCCTCGTCAACTTCCTCACCCTGATCTGGTGGCCTGTAACAGACACCCACAACAGTATCGCCCCTGCCAGCCTGCCCCTTAATTCTTACCCACAGACTCTCAACTCACTCATCCCCTGTTCCTGGACAGAGCTCAGTACATTGCAGCTGCTCTCGCACATAAAGAGCAACCCCACCACCCCGCCTGGCTGGCCTGTCTTTCCTGAAAAGGACATAGCCCTCCATGACTATATTCCAGTCATGTGAGCTGTTAGTTCTTGCCCTCAAACTCGTTTCCTCTGCCCAGCAAAAACATTTTAATTTTTCATCCCTTTATACTGCAGGTGGTCAATTAGTACAGTAACAGCAATCACCACTGTGTGTTAACGCTTAGCAAAAAGTGATTTTATTTTGTGTTTTCATGGTGTTCAGTTCAAGGCCTCACTCACGATGAGGACCAGTTTCCATCAGACCTTTTCAGCCATCTCTCTGTAGGCCAGTTTTATAATTCTGGAACAGCAAATTTCAGGGTTAAGTTCATGAGGATTAGAAAAGAAGTGGGATTGATCAAAGCTTCTGCCTATGAAATAATCTGCCAAGAGAGACAAGACAGAGCCAGTGTCAGACAGCACTCCAGAAATTTGCTGATCCTATTATTTTTGTCATAACTCTTTTTAAAAGTTCATAGTTTTCCAGGATGACAACTTAAGGATTCAAATATGGCTGTACCTCAGAGATGGCTGATTTTTTTTTATTGTTGTTTCTTTTCATTTTAGAGATCACCTTGTGCTCTTTTTTTTCTTTTTTCGTAAATGGGTCTGAGCCTGTTGCCAAATGTTTTGTAAACTTTGCTAACAAATTTATGTCCCTCTCACATTTAATTCCCCCTCCAAAAAAAAAAAAAAAACACAAACAAAAAAATTCCCCAAACAGGATCAACCAAACAAAATAACTCCACAAACAAAAACCAAATAACAAACTAGGAAAAGGGCAAATCTTGAGGAGACATTGAGCAGTACAAATATATTCTCTGCAAGAAAAACTGATCCAGTCAGAATTACTGTATAATATTTAGATTCTGTAGTAATTCTGTCAAAAAACCAACATCAGTATATCTGTATAATGTTTCTTGTCAGTCAAAACAAAAGTCCTCATGTGCAAATCTGAAATCATGTTACTTTTTTTCAGATTTGTGAGAAGCAGGAAAAGCAGGAAATAAAGCAGGAAATAGGAGGCTCCTCAAGGGATTTCTTTCTTTTTTTTCCTTCTTTTTTTTTTTTTTTTTTCCTTCTTTTCCTTTTTTTTTTTTTTTTTCCTTGTTTGACTGTGCTTTGGGTCTTTAAGAAAGGGAACAGTGTATCCCAAGTGTGACTGACTGGTGGAGGTACTTCCAGCATATGTATTAATTTATTTACTTAAAAATGAGAGTTGGAAAGCAGTCACGATCTGTAGATTGGTTAGTGAGTAAACTGGGAATGCAGTTGCATTTAAGCCTGTCATTTTTAAGCTTACGCACTGTGCATGGTGGCTACAGGAGGATCAAGGGCGTTTACTGAACATGGACATTTAAATTGCTCAGTGCTCTCAAACAACATTTCATAGCATAATATTTTCCACATTCCTAAAGACAGTTGAGAGTAAATTATAATATGTATGAGGAAAGAATCTTTGATTTTTTTTATTAGGGCAAATATGAGGGTCTGAGTATTGTTTCCATCTAAATATTTGATTTAGCATTGGGGACTCTGTGTATTTTTACATATGCATATACATATGTAGCTGCCCTATACTGGGTTGATGCAGAATGGCTTAATAGCAAATCACTAGAGAGGTGGCTTATAATTTTCCTCCCTAAGTATTAAACACCCTGCTATTCTTTAGGTGGAGCATTTGAATCTTAGCTCAACAACTTTCAATGAAACCGGCATTGACTGGTATGGTCACAGTAGAGAAATGGGTTCAGTGCTTTTCCTTTTGATCAATTATTCATTAATTGTCATTCAGTTGGTGCTTAACAATACAGGTTGAATAAAGTAAAAGCATAGATTATGGATATTCAGAGAAAGAAAATTCTTGGTTTTAAACTGAAAAGACTAATTCTGTCTTTCACCATCTGAATATTTGGGGTATTACCTCTCTGTTCATATAACACACAGTACTTTTACAACATGACAATTTCTGCAAAAAGATGTCCTCCTAAATATTCATATTCTCCACAGTGTTGACAAGGGCCTGCTTCTAAAAATATATGCAGTAGTAGCAAAGAATTCAGAATATAGCAAGAAGAATGCTCAGAAATCTGTGGCTTCTTACCTGCAAGGGAATGTAGGAGAGCTGGGGCTGTTTAGTTGAGAAAGAAAATCTAGGGGGAACATTAGCAGCCTTCAGAAGTGTGTAAAAGAGCATTGCAAAGAGGAAGAGGCAAACAAAAAGTCAAAATTTGGATCAGCAAAGAGCAGAGTTTGCTATCATATAAAATTTTTATTTGCAGAAAGATCTCAGCTCACCTGTTTGTTTACGTTGGCACATTTGTACAGCCAGCTATAAAGACTTCTGTGTTGTTCTTGGAGTTATACAGACAGTGTGAGAAGCAGTATCAAACACTTTAAACAACTGATTGTATGCTTTGAATAGCAAGTACTTATGGCCATTGTGACTATGAAAAATCTGTGTGCAGTCCATAAAGTGGAATATGCTCACATAAAAAGTTAATTAAATAATTTTGAATATTGAAGTCTGCTCAGTGATTGATTCTGAACTAAAAGAGGCTAAATTATTCCTATGAACTGTCCAGTCACAAGCAGTACTCATTTTCACTTGTAAGTAATTCAGGATTATAGTTTTCAGGTTTTCCCATGTATTCAATCCTTAAGTTTCAGGTTATTTCCCCTGCTAGTACAAGCTTGCATTAATTTTGTTAAGAGTTATAAGGTTATTTTCTGCTGATGTTTTCAGTATCCCATGTCTATATATTTCTTGTTCCTTGTTGGTAAAGCTGCTAATAAAGAGTTATGCATTGCTTGGAAAAAGAAAAAATATGCTGAAGATCTTTTCCAAATTGCACTTCTCAGTGGCAAACAATGATAGGACAAGGGGTAATGGGTACAAACTGGAACACAAGAGGTTCCACTTAAACTTGAGAAGAAACTTCTTCTCAGTGAGGGTGACGGAACATTGGAACAGGCTGCCCAGGGGGGTTATGGAGTCTCCTTCTCTGGAGACATTCAAAACCCGCCTGGACACATTCCTGTGTAACCTTATCTAGGTGTTCCTGCTCTGGCAGGGGGATTGGACTAGATGATCTTTTGAGGTCCCTTCCAATCTCTAACATACTGTGATACTGTGATATTTCAGAAACATTGGCAAATTTGCAATTTCTATTACTCTCTTCCTGCCTTTCAGGTTCCTCCCTCTTCCTGAAACAATTTCATTCCCTCCCCCAAATCTGATTAATAGTGCTAGTAAATTAATAGACTAGATGTTATGAAAGAAAATGACTAGACTTCCAGATAACAAGTTTGACTAATGGTGACACATGCTTTTAATGAGAGAAGAAAGCAGGTTTGTTGTATGCATCTTGTGTCTTAACTAATGTGAAGATTTCCGGTAGATGAGCGGGATACTGCAAAACTAGGGTTTTCATATCTGATATTAATAACCGGATTGTAAGGAATCTAGGTGTAAAATGGGATTTCAGGATCAGCATCAGGAAAAAAAAGTATCACTGTGTATATTTCTGAAACAGCATTCGGTACTCTCTCATTTTGTAGAATAAGGTAAATGATCAACTGCCACAGATCAGAATTACTGTATGTATATGGCTGCTTGTAGAGATCTCTCAGCAGGACAATGTAAGTTAGCCTTTTGTTTTGTTTAATTGAACTGTCACATGGTTTCTGTTGCTTGCCCAGTAGCAAGGTAATTAAACATTAGAAAGGGAAACATTTTTGAGAAAGTAAAACTTGTCACTCCTCTAAATTTATGTCATAAATGTATGTCATAAATTTGTGTCATAAATTTAGACATAACTCTGGAGTATACATCTAAATCCATGATCAAACTTAGGGTATTTGGAAGTATAGTTAAAGTTTCAATTGTATCTGCAATTCAGTTTTCTATTGACTTATAACATTCTTTGCCATTTTATTATGTAAAGGTGGTATGTACTCACAACAAAATGGCTAACAAATGAAATCAGTATAAATACAGTTAAATAAGCAATGAAGAACCATTGAGAACAGATATTTGGGCCGCGTGTTTTCTGGTTTCTCACCGTGGTAGTGGGGCAGGAGTAGTGTTCTGTGCTGCAGGGGCTCAGAAGAATCACCATGGGCTAAGGAAGACATGCAGGCCATACAGAAAGGACTGCATGTCGTGTTCTGTGGAATTGAACCAGTTCCACAGGACCTGGAAGGTGCCTCTGTGAAGGGAATAAAGGGAATCTTTGCAGGACCATCAATGGGCAAAGTACATCTTGAGCTTCTAACTGACCATGTGATGGAGACTTAGATTTCTAGGTAATTGAAAAGGCTGGAAAGGCAGTTTAACAATTCTTTAACATAACTTTAACAGTTCTTCACAGAGTAGAAGAATTTTTTGTACAAAATACAGGGAGAGGAAAATGGGGAATATAAAACCATACAGAAATGGAAGCAATGCTAAGTCTAGAATCTGTAGTTAAGACAGAATTGAATAAAAGTTAGGGAAAAGGCTGGTAATTCCAATGGTCTGTCTGTGTATTTGGATTTTTTCTTTGTTCTTTCTGTCTTCTTCCCTCATTATCTCTCTTCTCTCTCATTGTCACTGCTATCATTTTCTGTCTGACTCACATCCTAAAGTTACTTTGTGCTACTTGAGAACATAAAATGTTGCATTTGCCATTATGACATAACCTACTTTCAAATATTTGAAGAATGATCCCTTGCCAGTGACTGGAGTGAATACTCAGAAGTTTTTTGTTGGTTTGGTGTTTTTTTGGTTTTGTTTTTTTTTTTTTGGGGGGGGAGGGTAGGTTGGTTTTTTTATTTCATTGCGTTTCAATTATTTTTTGACAACAGTGGAGTAAAATCTGAACTGATTTCCCAAAATGTCTGAAATAGTGATTAAATGGGGGAAAAGAGGGAGAAAAAACCCATCTTTATAAAGCACTGTGGAGATGTAGACCAGATGTGCTGGTAAAAGCCCAGGTGTACAAGGGCCCTTTAATTCCTGTGGAGACCTCCCAAATATTGTACTGGAATACCTGCTCAGTCTGTCAATGAGCAGAACATCTGTTATCAGGGGGCTTGCTGTCTCTGGTTTGTTGATTTTTTTAATTTTGTTTTTGTGCACTCAGGGCTTGCTTATCAGTATCTGATTATTTTTGTCCAGCTATTTTCAAGACATAAACTACACAAAAAGATGGTGTTGTGTTTTTTTTTTTTTTTTTGTTATTCTTGTTTGTAACTGATCCGAAATATGTCTGTTTCCATATGGCTGTCTTCCTGCAACTTGCCTTCATAACTTTGTCATACATTTCTTTTCTGTGCTGTGCACAGTCTTCCTACCTGATTAGCCATTTTAAAACTTTCTTGAAAATCAAGTTCTGTTTAACCTGTTAGAGACTTGAGTCTAGTTCTGTAATGTCACTTGTTGCTTGGAGGTCCACTTAGTCTCCCAAGTAAAAAAATCTGAGGGAAAGCATTTCTACACTTATGACTGGAAAAAATTTATCAGTTTTCTCCAGAGAGTTTCTAGCACATCATGCATATATTCCTGAAACAGATTTTGGTTTCCCAAATGCTTTTAACATTTCCTGATTACTGTCAGAACCACCCAAAGAATTTGAATTTGAACAACTATGCCCTATAGTTCTTATGTGGAAGAGACAATGAAGAGCAGTTACAATTTCCCTGTAAAAGTCACAACTTTATAAGCTGCTACTATACCCTCTCTTAGCTTTTTTTTCTATACAAATTCTGGCCTGTGCCATGTGTTCTGACTTCAACCTGAAGTTGATGTTTGTACACGGTGATGTGTATAGAGGTATGAATAAGGTAGGGTACTAGCTGACAAAACAAGCACTGACTATGATTTTGTGTGTTACTGGGAAGGCTCATAGAGGAAAACATTCTGTGCAGGACAGTCATTCCTGACCATCAGGCAGTCAGAAAGACTAGTACACTGGAAAATATATTATAACAACAAATATACACAAAAATCACACATGCAAGCAGTTAAGTGTAAGAAAAGCCCTGGCTAAAAATGTGTTTATGGAATTGTTACAGTAATGAAAATGTCACTGAAAATAAACTAATGAGCATTCAAGAGAGAGAAAATTACTTGGGCTTCTGTCTATTTCGAGCGTTTGCAGGGCTGCTATGCACCTAGATATGATGCTCACTAGTGAATCTGAACCACAAAATTGAGCATGTAAGGGAAGGGTATTTAGGGGCAAAATAGTATTGTTAGTAAGGGGGATGATGTAACTTGTGGCACAGTTACAAAATAAACAGTGCTTTACACTTCTCTGAGTTTACCCTGGCTTCTAACTGAGCCTTTTTGGGCAGAACCAAATGTCCCAGTTGCTGGGGTACTGGGGATAACAGGGTAGCCTTTCCCTACTCGTTTTCCAGCTGTATTGGTTCCATCAGTTTGGCTCCTGTGAGCCCTTTCATTGTGGGAGTGTAGGCCTGTAGCTAGGGGATTGACCCAGGGGACTTTGTTTTATCCTTTTGACATGTGTAGGAAAAAAGATAGAAAGAGTAAGATGATCATTTTGTCTGTCTTGTACCTTCAGCTTTCCTTGCCTGCACTGTAAATCCCTTTTATGTCAAAGGTTGGATATGCTCTTCCCGTCTATTTAAACCTCTGAAAGCCTGATCCCCTCATCTAAGCTGAGTTGCAGTTTGCTAGCCCCAGCACAACAATTAGCTGCAAATGGCTAGAGGGAAAAGATGACTTTTTCCTTGTGTCTGAATGCAAGAAGTACCACCAAGAGAAGGTGCCACAAAGGGAAGATGTCAAGCTGATCCTTCTTGCAGAAAGATTTACTAGCCACTCTGAGTCTTTTAAGTAAGAAATACAAATATTCTGTACTTTTTTGCCATGTTAGTCTAAAATAGACTACAAAGGATGATTTTTCAGGCAGAGTGAGAAAACCCTAGAGAGGATTGAGTGGCACTTAAACTTTTAGATAGTTCTTGAAAGCTGGTATCTTGCACAGTCAACTTGAATTACTGTAGCTGAAACTCTATGCTACATGTGCTAGAGGCAAAGATGTAATATAAGGCCTGTATGTTTAGTCTGAGGAACTGCAAATACTTTCTGGGGGCATGTCATTCCTTTCATGCCCCCCCCCCCTTTTTTTTTTTTAGTTGGTTGGACAGATTGTGGAGCTTCTTTCTTTTGTGTGGGAGAACTGCAATACAGGGATAGCTGTGGAAGAGGTCTTTCTCTGGATAGTTTCTGTCATCTTGATAGCTGGCTATTAATGCAGGCTGTTCCCATGCATAGTAAACTGTGAGTGAAAACACCTGTGATGTTCATACCAAATACAGGAGTGACATGGTAGGTGGTAAGCTCTCCATGATGCAGAAGTTGTCTGGATTGTTTGGTGGCTATCTCCAAAAATTGTGCTTTGTCTTATGAAAGAAAACCCTGTGCATTCTCATATAATAAAACCCGTAATTATTAGAGTTTGTCTTCCAACCCATATTTGAAGATATGCTTGTGTGCAAGGGGGAGGAAAAGCAATCTTTTTTCTGAAGTGACAAATGACAACACCTCTTCTTTTTTTCAGTCCAGTTTCCCAGGGATGTCTTGTCCAAGTGGCCTCACACTTTCCCAAAATAATTTCCTCTGGCTACAGACCAAACACAAGAACTTAAGGCAAAAAAATGGTTCTTTAAAAAAAAAAAAAAAGGCTGAAAGGTTATCTGTTGAGAGAGGGGGAAGATTTTCAGGCTTATTGTGGTAAAAATGGAATGATATATAATAATTTTTATTTAGCACTTAGGGTTAATAATTATGTGTTAAAACCAATTCTGATTTTTGTATGGCTCCCGTAGATTTTCTTCTGTCTAGCTGTGTGTATGCGTACAGCATGTAGGGAATATCAAATAGAAAGTCCTCAGAGTTATGTCAGACTTCTTCCCTACCAAATTCTGGCAGTGGTCTGTCCCCTCACCATTCTCAGGACTCCTTCCCAAGGTCTCTAGTGGAAGGAAGTGGCACTGTTCGGGGCTTGCTGGCCTCATTACTGTTTACTCACATGGGAACAGCAGCTGGTCCAGTAAACAGCACAGGGTGGTGTAACCCTTCAATTCCAGTGTTTTGATCACTACTTTGGCTGTCTGTCAAAACCTTTAAATTGAAAGACCTCAGTGGGTATAGAGTGCAGCAGTTGCTTATTCCATAAGCTTCCACAATAGCTGGATCCTCAGAATGGACATGTGCCAGTGCAAAGATGAGATTTATATTTTGGATTTTTATTTTACAATAATGCCTAGATTCCTGAAGCTAGATCAAGTCCTCTTCATTCTTTGCCTTGTGCAAAAAAAGTAATATGAAATCAAGCCATCCCCAGGGAAGTTTAAAATCTTGACCGATTTAGTAATCTAAATATCTAAGAGCACAGCAATTGCAATACTCTTTAGAGATTTGCTACAGAATGTAATAAAACACCTACCTCTCAGCCACTATTTTTGTGCAGTTGGGGAAGGGTGAGGGGAAAGATCTTGTTTGACAGAAAAAGGAACTTCCTGCTAGCTACAGGCTGAAATAAGGAGACAGCATTTAGAGATTTCTCTTAACAGAATACTGGTTGGTGATGAAGTTGCTAGGGGCTGGACTGGCCTATGTGTAGTCCCTGCGTACCAGCAATGTTAACCTTATAAACAGGAGCAAACCCATCTTTTCGATCAGTTGCTGCATCTCACGTGGAAGCTTTGGTTTTGAAAAATCCAAGGGAGATCAGTGGACACAACGTTTCTTTGCTTGGATTTTCTTTGCCTTTTAGGGTTAAATTTCCTATGACCTGTAGCTTTGCAGGAATGGTGTCTGTAGCCCTCTCCCACTTGCCGAAGGAAAGACAGACAAGCTCTGCCATCTGTCAGAACATGCTATTTTGAGAAACTGCACAAGTAAACATTCAGCAGCAACATTACAGTGTCAGGCTGCTGCATGTGTAAAGTGTAAAACATCGAAATTAGTAGTGTTGACCCTCATACTTACAATAGTTTTCTCCATATGTAAGCAATCAGTAGACTCGATTAATGATAGTATGAATGGGGTAGAGAGGACTTACACCTGATGGCAAAGGAAATTCCATTATCTAAGAAGGGGTATACATACATTGTGGCTTACAGTAATTTATTCCAGGTCTAAATGAGTATTCCATTAAAATGTGTAACTTGTGTGTCTGAGCTCCTGCCAACAAAATCTATTACAACTCACTCATTTGCTGATAGATAAATGCCGCTTTCCACTTATATTTCCCACAGATGTTATCTTTAGATGCAGCAATGTCCTAATTTGGGCATAAATGTATTTTCCCTTTTTAACAAAGAAGTTAAAATATTAAGCCAGATGTGGGGTTTATTTATTTTTTTTTTTCTTTGCCTGAGCCAGCCATATGATGTTGGTAACTTGCAAGATGCATGAAACCCTCACAACACAGGGAAGGCAAGTGATGCTAGTGGGATTAATTTGTAAGGTTTTGTTGTTGTTTTTTTTTTTAAAGGTAATAAAGTGGATCAAGGCCTGTCACTTACCTGAAAACTGATTACAAACTGAAGCAGACATGATGATGTATGTCACAGATCTGAGTATCTTCCCTGGGGAGCTTTCAGCAGTTATAAGGTATCACAATGGCATTATGCTAACAGGAGAACCAGCCCC
Organism: Psittacula echo; assembly: GCF_963264785.1. Taxonomy (NCBI): domain Eukaryota; kingdom Metazoa; phylum Chordata; class Aves; order Psittaciformes; family Psittacidae; genus Psittacula; species Psittacula echo. The sequence continues at coordinate 20,965,964 of NC_137736.1, read as the reverse complement.
AGTTGAAAGCAGCAGTAGGGCACGGGGGGTTCTGCCAGGAAAGAAACAGTCACTGGAAGAATTGCTCTCTCTATGTATTCCTCTATTTGTGCAACAGCAGCTTCAGGAAGGGTAAACACTGCAGCTCATGCAATCACTGCTATCTCTGGTGGGCTAATTTTGGTGGGTGTTGTAGTGCAGGCATTTGTTCTCTTGGAACTAGAAGATACAATTAAATGATATATTTTGAATGTGTATTCAAACATTTTCAAATAAATAACCGATTGTTCAGAGTTACTTTTCAAAAAACCACTTGCTTGCTTTAAAAATTTCCTGGGGCTTTTATTCATTTGTTTGGTTTTTCGAATACCCGCATCATCCTCCAGACCCCTCAGGATTCATAATTACTCTATAGCATAGCAGGAAAATCATTCTAGGTGGAATTCCCCCAAAATACCGTTTTGTCTAAACCTCAGTGAAAGTCACTGGGGCTCGTGCTCCAAACCCAGTTAATTTCCTTTCAAAATCCCACCTAATGAGAACAAATTATCACCTAGGTTTTACTGGGTAACATTTAGAGAGCCTGTACATAAATTGTCTCTTTAGTGCAGGGGGAGGACAAAATGTTTTTAGAGATCTAGCTTGAAGTAGGGATCATGGCAGTTACAGCAAAAGTAATTGGTATTTTTCACTTTAGTGTTTGCTGAATGAATGAAGCTGAAGATAAAGCAGTGGAGTGTATTCAGCTAAATGCTGGTAGCCATGGAGGGAAGCAGCAGCTAATTGAAATAACAACAACCAAAAAGTAATACACGAGTCTTTTTTGTTACACAAAACAGTTTTGTCCGAGAAAGTAGAAGGCAGGTGGTAACAATGAGTATAACTACATTTAATTTTTACTGTGAGATAGCTACAGTTACAAAATACTGTGCAATTAACTGCTTAATTCCAATATTAGAACTGCAGCAGGGCATGGTGGGAATATAGTTTCTTTAAACTCATAAATGACACACAGGAATCTAATTCTTGCTGTCTTTCAAAGTTTCTTCTTGAGTGTATGCTTTCTCTGGTAGCAGAGGCTTTAAAATCTGCCAAAGACATCTAACTTCTCTGACAGCTGTCCACTTCTCAGTCTGGTGCTGCAGACCCAAAGTGCCTATTCAAACCCTGGGTGTGATGCAAGACAGCAAATATTTGCCCCATTAAATCGAAGCTGGGAGAGGCAAGTGACTTGCCAGGTTATAGAGTGGAATCTTTTCATCTCAGCACTTTTAAATGGCTTTTGGATCTAAATGTTGACACTTTGATAGTGTGTGTCTGCAGAAAGGAGTAAGTGAAATTGAAATGGAACTGGACAAACATCTTGGTCAGAACTTTATTCATGAAAACTGTGAAAGAAAACATTTCATGGATAAACACTAAAATAGGCTAAGTTTTCTAGTAAAAATAAATACCTAAGGAAAAGTGACATAAAAATGGTAGCCTTCTATTTCTGAAGTTTTATAGATTAAACATATTAAATGAAAGCATTTCAGATAGAAAAAAACCCAACTAAAATATTTGCTAATGTTTTCAAAATCATTGTTATTCAAAAATCTCCTTTCTTTAGACAAAAAAAAAAACAAACCAACAAAAAACCAACTCATCATCCCTTTTGATTTGCTAAAAACTGAAGACATACATTCTTTTAGATTGTCTTTAACTTTTGCAATTACCAGCAGTTGCAAAAGGTATCTCTACAGCTTTGATCAGCAGTTCTTAGATCAGTATGGGAGTTCACTGATACAATAATCTCTCCTTAAGGTTAACGGCTCTGTGACAGACTGTGCTTATATTACTGCAGTGATGCTACCTACAGTTGCTGGCTCTAGCTTGGCTGTTCATCTGTCTGCCTGAAGTTGAAGCTAATATGGTGATTAGATTCTAAATGGGAAAGGAAATAAAATAGGATTTTGTGGGGGAGGGGTTTGGTTTTTTTCTGTAGTTTTTTTTTGTGGGTTTTTTTGTTTTTTTTTTTTTAAGGAAGTAGACAGCTATTGAAAGATTCCCACAAAGCCATGTGTTCTTTGAATTTTATGTAAGCCCTGTTTTAACAGCTTAAGTGGAATATGGGTTTTACTGGTTATTTTGCATAGAAGTCTGCTTTACCCTACATTAATGATTTCATTGCATGCAGTACTCAGCTGTTTCTAGTATCTGACATTAAGAAAATTATCCAACCAACAAATATTTTAAGTTTAAATATGAAAAGAAATAGAAAGCCTGTAGTTCTCATGTTGAAACATAGTTTCTTCATTTTTTTTTTTCTCTTGACAGTGTTTGATTGCATCCTTCATAATTTCTGACAGTATTTTAATTTCCTTTTTCCTTTACCCTATGCCTACAAAAATAAAGGGAGCAAAGTGACTTTAAAACAGGCAAGGCAACTGATTGGGAAAAAAAAAAAAAAAAGGAAGGGGTGCCAAACCAACCCCCTGAATTGAAATGCACCCACACAATGAGTTTTAAGAGAGTGCAGTTGTCCGTAACCTAACATCAAATATCTGGGCTCACAATCACATGTGAAGTTCTAATAGGGTAAATGGATTGATTGAAAATAATTTGTGAAGAGGTTGTGAGAAAAGACTTATATAGTAAGCGTGGCCAAAATTTAAGCCATTATTTCAGATGTGAAGCATTTGGTAACAAGAGATCATTTTCATGAAAAAGGAAGCCCTAGTTCATTATTTTTGATCTGAGAATGATTTGGTTCTTTGTTGAAATACTACTCAGTCCATCAGCAAACAAAAACTATATAAAAAAGAATGAAAACAATTTTTTTTCCTTTAGTCAAATAACAGAACACTCCAAAAGAAAGAAATTTATATCATTATTTTACAACCATATGAAGTGTGAGATATGATCTGATAATATGCAGAATTCATGAACCACACTCCCCCCCCGCAAAATCAGCCTTTTTGTTTCTGAGTAGAAACAGGCACAGTTTGCCCAAGTGACTATAAAGCTAAGTGGCATTGTTTATTATTGCAGTGCAGCAGAATTTCGACTGGATATATATGCTCAACTGATGCTACTTGAATGCAGAGATGTATATAGAAATAGATAGACCCACTCAGAGACTTAATTTGACTGTACAGCCAAGCTTTTCAATCTGAGCTTAATCACTTATCTGAACATCAAGACTTTCCTTCTCCCTACTGCATACCTTTAATCACCTTTTCATGCTAGGAAGCAGTTTGTTCTTTCCTTTTTTTCTCTCTTCCTTCCCATAGTACAATTACTACAGACTCCTGATTCTTCTTGCCTATTGTGGTACTGGGGTCTCCCTTCCTTGGCCAGCTCTTTTGGGAAGAGAATTGTTTCTTTGCTGGGCTGCGGTGCTTGCTTCATGGTACCATGGAAATTCATGAGTATTCTTTGGCTTCCCAGAGACTCAATTTTGTTTTGCTGGGTATGGAGGATTTGGTTACAGTAAGAGCCATGCCGCTGGGAAAGCAAGCAGACCTCAAAGGACATTTTTAAAAGCAGGAGCACCTTTGGAACAATAACACAAGCTCTGATAGGGTGGGGATAGAAGAGGAGAAAAGAAAGGAGCCAGAGAGATCCATGACTAATGCAGCAGTAGTCCAGACAGATCTAAATCTTAGGACAGATTTCAACTCTGCCATGCACTGGCTTAACTCTGATCCTGCTGATACCAGACTTTCAAGGAGTGGGAGAAGGGTTAGGCTACTACTGAGCAGTTTTATATCATTCTGCCTTTCAGTCCAGTTCCGATCAAGTGCTGGAGTGTATTCAGTGTACCCACAAATTGCATTTAGAAGTATTTTGCTGCTACTGCTGACAATAAATTTATGAAATAACATACATTTCCTGTGTCCTGTGTGTGCCAAGTTTGTGCATGTCTGCATTCAAACACAGATGAAAAATTAAATTTGTTTGGCTTGAACACTTTTCACTGACAGCATAACTGATTCCTCTTGAGTTCCTGGATAAGCTGTAGCTGAAACTATTTGTTCTGCTTTTACTGCCTGGTGCCTCAAAGCTGGGGTTAGAGCTGGCTTGCTTTAAATCAAAGCTGTGCTGAGATAAACCGACAGCTAGGACAAAGGCAATAGGCTGCGTCTTTCTCAGTCCTCCCAGTTCAGCCTCACTTCAGAGAAAGTCTTTAGAGAAGGAATAAACTTAATTGCAGATGGTATTGGAAATTCCATATGACCTTCAGTAATTACAATAAAATGTGTTCCTATGTATTATTTTTTAATTGTTTGATATTTTACAATAGTCATATATCTACATATCCTTCCTTTTTCACGCTGGAAAACAAAATACAGATTTGATGTCTTGCAATATTGTTAACTGCAGTGAAAGCATGTTATGAGATCAGGAACTGTAGATCCCTCTTTGTTGAAAGCATGTCTGGTTTATCTTGACAGCTAATTTAACCCAGCACTTTTCTGGTAAGAAGAGAGAGTAACTCCAGTTAAATGGAGACTCCCCCCAGCTGACAGAAATGTTAGTTAGCATTGGCAATTGCACCAATATAAAATACCATCTTGATTTTTGAAGTAGCTTTTAATTCTGCTTATTGATTAGATAGAGTGTCTGTCTGAGAAGGAAATCTGTGGTGATTTCCAGCTTAAGAATCTGTTTTTATAAGTGTTCAAAGATTTTTACATGCATATCTAGTAATTTCAGGACCAGTTCTGATTTACAATATGATTAATGGCATTACTCTAGAAGCATGAGTTGGCCAAAAATGTGTTACACATCAATTAAGTCCATATTCCAACCCTGTAGGTTGTGGCTGGTTAAAAAAGAAAAGTTGTCATAAATGACAGTTCATCATTACCAGTGTTCTGCAGCTGGAGTATTGGAACTAGATTATCTTTAAGGTTGCTTTCAACCCAAACCATTCTATGATTCTTCTTGACTAAGAAATTATGTTTGCTTAATATATGAAGGTATTTGCTTCTATATGATAGTATTAAGTGTGCTTACCAACTTTTTGGGTGTTATTAGTGCTTTGAGATGCCTCAGTTTAGGGTATACTCCAAAGAATATAGTTTTCAGAAGAATCAGAAAGGTGCCATATCACTTCAGGTTGTATCAAGTTGGTACGAAGTTATCAGCTGTCACTTTTGAAAGAGTGGGCACATGGATGCACAATTTTTAAATTCCAGGATTTGTACTGTGAATGTACTAAGCCAGATTCTTTGTAGCCTCAAATAATGCATCTTCTGTGCTTGCCTATTCCTACAGAAAATACCTTTTTATGACTTGCTGCTTCCACTGTACTGAATACAAACTTTTTCTTTGATATTGCAAGTTTTCCGAAGTACCAAAGTGATGGGAGTGTATGTTTTGCCAAAGAGATTGGCTTTGTCTACCCACATAGACAAGGTTTCCTGGATCTTTTGATCAGATCCTCCACCCTGTTGCAAATTTGGAACTCATGCCAAATATAACATCCAGCAGTGAGATAAATCTGAATTCTTTCATGTGAGCTACAGTGAGGTTTTTTTAACACTTGTGCTAAATATTCTGTACATATTGCTATCAAAGCTGGTCAAGTAATTCTTAAAATCATTTGAAAATGCTGTTGTTGCTTATTAATTAAACCAACTTAAGATGCATCCTTTTAATTTCTTAGTTATTTGCAAATACATATTGCTAGCTTTTATTATTATCCAAATTTTTAGTAGTTGGGAAAATTGAATTTTTACTGAAAAACGACATCTGGATATTGGAAAACAGAAAGCAGACAGGGTTTACTCACTGAAGTCAGTGAGACTCTTTCTGAACTTTCCATTTAGTGTATCTGACAAATGGGCCTAAATGCATCATGCTGCTTCAGTCAAGATATTTCCAACAACATTGCTGAGGAAATATTGTTGCTAATGGCTTTCATCATGAATACTGGGTATAGCTAAAAGTTACCTGTTACTTAGGAAGGTTGAATTCAAAAACAGGTGTAGAAAAAGTGCTCACATTGTCTGAGGTTGGAGGGATCCCATAAGGGAGAATAAGAAAGCCTGGCCAGCATGATCAGACAAAATAAAAAGAGGGATATGATTGTAGTCTATAAATATATTAGAGAAAGAAGTGCTATTTAGGCTGAGGCAAAGGCTGACACAAGAACAGATGGGTATAATCTAGCTGTATACAGTTATTCTGGATTTTAGAACATTTCTAATTCTGAAAGAAATGAGAATCTATGAGAATCTATCTCACTTTCCACTACGAGTACTAGGAGCAAAAAATACCAAAAAACCCAACCTCCAAACTAAAAAGCTGTAATGGATTATAAGCAGAGCCTGAGCGGCATATGAAAAAGATTATATGGCATGGTTGCCTGTAAAAACAAGGGACTGAACTCAACGACCCAAGAGTCCCTTCCAATCTGCTGTTCTTAATTAGGTATATGAGTATCATGGGAGCTCTTCTAGCCTCCAGCCAGTTCCTGCGAAGGGATCCTTTTATTTATGTAACTTCCCACTGAAATCCCTGCGAATCTGCAGAACCCCACTGACAGGTAGGTGGAATGGATTCTTGGATCAAATTCCAGGGAGGGTTCATGATCCCAGAAGAAAATTCTGTATCTGGCCTTTGCTTTCCTTCTTGGTTTTGCATGCAACTTCTGTTTCAGTTCCCAAAACTCCCTTCCCTTCATTGTTTCATTTTTCCTCATGAAGATAACTTTTCTCCTTGAAGAATTAATTAAATGATAATAAATCATATATTTATGATTTAAATCTGTGTGGATGGAAATACATGCAGAATACCTGTTGTCAACGTCTGAGTGCCCTTGTCACTGAAATCAGTGCAAATGGAGCATTCAGTGTTTTTCCTGACCCTTGAACCAAGATGATACCTTTGATCACTACAGGTCAGGTCTTGTGCCATGAAACTTTAGACACATACTTCTCATAGGATCAGTGGGTAAATGTTAAGTCTTTCCTTTACACAGGATAATCTGACCATTTCTGCCTGTTGCTTCACCTAGGAATTTGTGCAGTATGCTGAGAACTGAATAGATTTCAATGGATGTCTGAAGTCTCTGATAGAAAGTCCTACTTGTAAATTATTATTATAAAGAGCTTTCCTAGAAATTAAAGATTGGATTAGAAGTTCTTACTTGCTATGATGACAGACGGGAATGAAATGATTCCCACTAATTTGGGCTGGCTGGTAACAAAGCCTGACAACTTGAGTTACTGCTTTCAGTTGTTCAGTTTGATTGCTGGGCATACTCTGCCAAGAGGGAAGTATGGTACCAGGGCCTGAAAGAAATACAAGCCAGCATCAAATGCTGAATAAAGATGACTGAAATTTTCTACCCATTCCATCCTGAGAGGAAAGGATTGGATTCTAGCATTTTTCTTTAGCAGTGTTTTACCTTTGACTTTGTACTGAAAATAGTATATTTCTTCACATACTGGATGTTCTGTAATCAATAATCTCAGAATTTTATTACACTTTAAAAGATACGTTATTGAAGCAAACTTCTGCCTTCGACATGGTTTGTGCCCCATTTAAAGGTTTTTCAAATTAAATCCTGATTATTAAACCAATGGAAAAACCATAATACCAGTATTCTACTCTGCACAGCAGAAGGTGACTGGATATCTTGTCTCTGGGAGTCTAAGGCACAATGACTAATCTGTTCCGCCAGGAACAAGCTTGCAAGAAAAAAGCTGCAGCTGTAACACATACAGGCTAAGAGGTTTCTTTGGCCACGGGTTTGCAAACCTCTGTAAATGCCTCTCTACTCAGAACCTTGTAGCCTGTGAATGGAAAAGAGAGAAAATTTATCCAAAGTGAGGCAGCCTGAACTCCTGCTGTCTTTTAGTTGTAAAGTGGAAGCTGAAGTCTGTCAGCACCTGACATACTGCTCTATTGCTTGACCTTTTTCTCAATACTGCCTGTACAGATGGCAACCTGTAATTTCTAAGTAGAAGGAGCAGCAATTGCAGGTGACTTAAATTTAAGTGGTTAAATGTTTTAGAAATGCCAACTGTCTTCATTTTCTTGTAAGTAGAACTGAACTAATAACTATCAGATTACCATTGTCTATGCAGAGAACATGGGCAAAGGCAAGACTGTTTACCTGTGAGAGGTGTCAGGACGGCCTCCTTGCTTTATGTTGTTCATGCCCTTATTTGCCATTTTAAAATGCTCTATAAACTGTAGTGTTGTTCCTTCATCTTCACAGGACTGTCAGGAGATTTGAGTTGTTAATAATTTTTAACAGCATAGGGAAATGAAAAAGTGAAGTATAGGCATTAAATACTGTCATTTGGTCTGGAGGATATTTCAGTGGATATTTTAGGCAATTTGATTTTCTCTCATTTTGTTTTATAGATACGTACTGGCTCTGGCTTGGCCTTTTGCTGATGCAAGTAATTTTGAATTTCACTGAACAATTTTCTGCTTTGTTTCTTCACATTTAAAGTAACAAGTGTTTTGTGTCTCTAGGAGTCCTAGATTCCAACATTGGCTGTTTTTTTTTTCCTCTTCCTTTTGACTTGCAGGATATATTAATTGAAATGAAGTTTTGGAGGAATTCAAATTTGCCCATCTAAAGAAATGCATGAAAAGCCATAATGGAAACATATAAAGTATAGCCATTTGTCAAATCTGTTGTCTTGGAAGACACTTTGTGTTTAGTTCATTGGCCTTAGAGTTTACTTCTTGCACAGGTCACAAAGCTTTATTATTTGATGGAATTGGGTGATTGTGAGATATTTTGATTAAGATTTGGACAATTTGAAATGAGGAGTTAAAATCATTGGCTGCAATTTCATCTCTTAGATTAGCACCCTAAGCAGTCTTAGTTTGACATAGCTAAGGAATGAAATTGCTACTCTGCTCCTTTTGCTTTCTTTATGTCATCTGGATGTACTGCTCGTAGGATGTTCAACCCGTTCAAAACACTTTGGGAAAGTTAGTAACTTTGATTACAAAGTCTTCAGTAAGCAAGAAGTTAACTTTACCTTAGGATCCTTATATTCTGACACAGGGGTTCAACACTAGAGAGGTTAAAGTGGTCTGCAGAGCCACATAGAACCATCTTGAGTCTCAAGTTGAAGGTAAAGGGGGCAGTTCGGTGTTCTCTGCCTGTATTATTTCCTTTTTGTGAAAATGCCTATTAATTTAATCTGTATGTTATTCAAGCAGCTTGCAAATAGTTCCTGAAGATCTTTGATTGCTATTGTTTCTCTTGACCTGAGGCTGAATGTATTTGACAATTAACATAAGCTTCAAATTTATGAACCACCTTATGCAGTACAAAATGGGGGGGGGACAGCGGCAGGGGAGGTTAAAATTATTTTCCGTCACTTATGCAGGTAGCAGAATCTTCCAAGAATGTCACAAAATTTTAATTCCAATTTAAGCTTGTAAACTCATTATGTAAAGATTGTTAGCCCTATTTCACTGGTATGGAAAAACACACCAAAGAGATGGTACTGCTACCTGCTCAGTCTTTTCAATTTCAAACTTTTCAGATTGATATTCAGGAACACCGAAGGGTAACCTCTCCAGTTAAAGTTAGCATTAACATTTATGAACACCTTATGCTTAGCAGTCCTAAAAATTCAGAATTCTTTACATTCTGGCTATCCCTATGTTTGGGTCACAAAGCAAGCCATGTTACATTGCCTTGTAACCCAAAAGGCTGAGTACCTGCCCTTTGAGGATCCATGCTCCTTCTTTTGGTGGCACTTAATACAGGGACTAAGATGTCTCAAAGTGGACCCCCCCAAAGGATGAACATATTTTAGGAATAGAAAAGACAATAATTAAGACTTGCATCAGGGTTCACTGTAATTGTGGTTAGAACTGAGATAACAAATCAAGAAATAGTCACTCCTTATACTGTGATTTCTGTAATTCCTTTCCCCCCATGAAGCCAAATAGAATCTCTTGTCAACAAAGGCTTTCGTAGGTATATATGTTGTATCTGAGGCTGATAGCATGTGTCTGTAAAGCATATCAGAAACTTCTTGTCTGATCTGCTTTCTCTGTATGATCCAAAACATGCTGGCAATATTCTTTAGGTTAGATATGTCAAATTAGATAATGATGCTGACCAAAACCAGAATCTTGTATTTAGCGTCAAATAGAAAGAAGCCAAAGATTCCGCATAAGAATAGACTTTCAGCTGTTGATCTATTTTGCTTTACAGCCACTATGCCATCGCTACTGGGAGACAAGATGGGAAATAGTCTTTCAAATAGTAGTATCAGAAAAAGTCAGAGAGCTGTACAGAGATTTGTAAGAATTACTGATAAAATATTGCATTACTTAGTACTTCTGTGGATGCAGTCATAAGGAAGAAATGTAGATACAGGTGATAGGCTTCTGTAGGAAATGATGGGGGAAAGGATATTTTCTTTTTCTAGATGACTTGCTTTGTACTGTTCAGGGGCATAGGAAGTGTTTGAGAGGCAAAAAAGAAATCCCAAATTATGGTAGACATAGCATAATTTTTGAAGGGTGTATGGATTTCAGACTGGGACTGGCTTCTGTCCAGCCTGTTCAGAGCACAAGCAGAATGAGGTTGCGTCAGTCTGTACCCAGTGGAAGTAGACATGTTCTGTGTGGTGTTTTTAAGTGTGTATTCGTGTTATGTAAGGATGGAAGTCTTGGCAAACATTCTTGTATGGGTCTTCCACTGCATAAATCATTTTGACAGCTTCGCTGAATAAATCAGGATTGACTTCAAATAAATCAGGATTGACAGTCCTTGAACACTTTTCAAATGTTTTCATGTAAATGTCTTTGATTTCACAACCTGTTTATGATGATCTCTTGTGAAGCCATTTGGCTGTATTGAAGGCTTCACTCAGTGTCTATAGATGTAACATACCTCTTCAGTATTAAAGAACAGCAGTAAAACTTAGCAGCAGCACTACTGCAGCTTCTGCAAATGAAGTATCCTTTATACCAGCCCACTGTTAATAAGAATAAGGATGCATCTTCAAACCAGAGAAAAACTGTGGAATTTGATGAAATGGATCTGTGCAAAGGAAATCTGCATATGATGTATCACTATATCAAACATTTTGCTGTATGTGATTTTAAACCAAATATAGTTTTCCTGCACGTGTGTTTGTCACAGCTGTAATTTAAAATTCTTTTCTAGATGAAGAACTGCAGACAGCTATATATACCTTGGCTAAAACATCTCTCCTGTAGTAGCATCATATGTGGCCTCAGATTTTCCCAAACTTCTAGTTTGTGGCTAGGTGGAGAAAGAAAACTTTTTCTTGTATCTGTTTAGCTGTGAATCAATTGGATAAGAGTCAGTTCAAGTAACCAAATAATCTTTGAGAATGATGGAAAATAAATTTTCCATTATTAAAGAAAAAGGCTGAAGTCTTTTTGAACAGCTGTACTGCTGAGGTGGGTGTGGGTAGAATGTTCAAGTCTGGTGGGACAGTTGCCAGAAAGGGCTTTGTGCATTTGAATGTACTTAGGAAAAAATAGTTCTGAATTAATTAGTTTTTTGGTGGGAGGGTTGGTGACTAAAGCAGAATATTCTGCATAGTTTACTTTCCTCAGGAGCAAATGCTGTCACTTTGGCATGATTCAAGTCTGTGATCAACGCAAAGCTAACCTGCCTTTGAGGGAAAACCAGAGGCTGCTCTCTTTCTGGACTCATGATGCCTTCAGAAGGAGCCTGTAATACATGAAGAGAGCTCCACGGAAACTCTCCTTCACCATTGTTACACACGGGACTTATACACAGTCCAAGAGCCTGCTTTCTGCCCTTTTTATGGTAGGGCAAGCTTCTATGAAAAGAATTAGGAAACTGCTATTGTACTTTCCTGAGTTTGGAGAGAAAAATGCTTTTTACCATTTGGCTGAGCCCTAGGAGAGATGGTTCTTCTTACTTTGTACCCATCTTTATGCTACACAACAAGCAGGAATACAGAAACAAGGGTAAATACTCTCTTTTGAGATTCTACTTAGGATTTTCGGACAATCATGAATGACTACAACGTGTTGTGACATTAAATTTTTGCCTCTGCACCTCTATAGCAGTGTCCTAGCTACTGAACTTTTAATAGATCTTCATGTAGCACTTATCTAGCCTCTGTTGTCTTTCCCTCCTGCCACCCATCGAGAATGACATTAAATATTCCATATAATATATAAATATTCCATATATAATACATATATAAATATTCCATAGATGGTCCTCTGAACTTTTGAGTAACTTGGGACAGCAAAGGCACTCTAAAGTGTGTGTGTGGCACTTAATCCCCAAATTATTTCTATTACATTTCATGCAACTTAGAATTTGAGTTGAGACATAAACCATGTGTTTCTGGATCCTTCTAAGGTCAGTATTTTGAAGCCATACACTTATGTTTGAAAGATTGATTCTTTTGCACTCCAGCACTTTAATCTCAAGAGACATCTGTATTAAAGTAATTTAGTATCAGAGTCATAGGGCTTGTTTACATGGGGAAATTGACCAGCATTGCTACAGCAGAATAGCTTTACTTCAGTGTGACTCCCCCATGTGGATGTTGTGCTCTGGAATAGAACTGACTTCATTTTGAAATAATTACTCTTACTAATTGTTCCAGACTAGAGTGTCCACAGGAGGGAGTTATGCACAAATAGCTATAACAGAATAGTTACAGCTCAGCTGACTAAATTCACTGGGTAGGAATGCCTTGTGCAAGATTGGATTTACAAGGGTAAAAATCCAGTAGTTACAGGAAGCTCTGCTCTCGTTTACAAAGTGGGTTGCTAGTGTTAGTTGTTTCTCCTACACAAAGACTTGTAGTTTCCACAGTGCTCTGGGAAACTGCAGCAATTTTGCTTTGATAGTGTCCTCCAAATAACTCAATAAATTTAATATAAAATACAGCTTTGTCTTCCCCTCTCCTATCTCCCTCATGTCTTTTCACTTTCTAAATCAAATTTACTTTTGAACTTATAATTCTTGGGTGAAAAATAAGCTTTTTATTTTTTCTTACTGTGTTCCCTGACCTGCTGGCATTTGTCAGTTCACTGACTCTCCATGCCTCTCATTATGTCTGAGTTAAAGAATACCTTCTTGAAAGATCTTTTCACCTTGGTCACTGTATGGTCAGCCTTTGTCACTAAAAGGGTAGCAGGATGTCTGGGGGTTTTTGGTTATTTGCTTTTGTTTGTCTGGTGGTCCCTCCCTCCCCAGAAGGTCAAAGAGCTGTTTGCTGATACCACATTCTCTCTATTTGCTAAAAAATATATTGCTGATAGCTGCCTGAATTTCAAATGGCTGGGAAAAGAACCAAACAAACCAGAGATACTAAATAAAAGTAAAATTGTAACTTCTCCCATAAAACCTTCAGTTACAAAATATGTTTCCTGACTCCAGAAATCTTAAGGAATTGAGATTTTGTGCAGTTTTGTGCAAGCTGTTCTGTAAAGGTGAGAGTTGTATGTTTTAGTCATAGGTCTGCTGAAGAATCAGCATGTGGCCTTAGTGGAATCTCTTGTGTCACCATTTGCTATCTCTATGCACATAGACATGGTATAAGGCATCAGGTAACATGACTCATGCCACTGTAAGCACTCTACTTTTCATTGCTAAACATGAAAGTTGTTAAAGCAATTTTACAGAGAAGTGGCTTAAGAATAGGAGCAAAGGGGTGCTGAAACTCTGATAACCTGTCTGTGATAGATTGTGGGCAGTAATAAACTTTTTCTTCCAGTTCTTCAAACCAGTTCAAAGTCAGGTGGTTGCATTGGCCTGGAGATGAATCCAAGTTAATATGGCTCATTTTCCAAGACGTAGCACTGTGCTAACATAGTCACTCATGGTGCACTTTGTAAAATGAGGTCAGCTGGCTCACTGTTCCGAGTATAGCAATACGGATGTTTCAAAATAGTGATGACTATTGCCTTGCTATTAGAGCTACAATTCAGTTGTCTCCTCTAACATGAGACCCATATCCATCATACAACTGTTAACTCGGATGGGATGTTTCTAACTTGGATTAGGAGGTAATAGAAGCATGCAGTCCCCACCTGTATCTAGGGAGTGACTGTACCATGACTCTTTCCGAGAGTTTACTGTGGCAGCATATTTTGCTGCTTTCTTTCAAAGCAGTGTCTCAGCAAATATGAAGAAAGCTATAGAAGGAGCTATATGAATAAAAACTATAGAAGGAGCTATATGAATAAAAGCTATAGAAGGAGCTCAGGTAAAGCAGAGAACTCTCTTAATATGGCCACAAAGTGCTGATCTGTAACAACTGAGGCTTTGAGCACTTAAAACTTTTAATGCCCTTACTTCTGTAAGGGCATTACATCCCACAATGCCTCTGTGGGAAGTGAATTCTTAAATCTGCATTTAATTCTGACAAGTTGTACTGAGGCATTGAAAAGATTTTTTAAAAGCAGGATGTCAGACAGATCTCTTTCTTTGCCCAGAATTCTGAAGTTAGTTGTCTACATGTCCAGTGATATGATACTTTTCAGTCACTAGACAATTACCTCTGCAGAAAGAGAAGAGCGGAACACTACCCTGTGCTCCCATGTGTCCTCATTTCTCAGCAGATTCGTAGAAGACTAAAGCCATTACCAGCAGTACAGTGAAGCCTACTAAAATGGGTCACCCACAGCACTGCTGACTGCCGTGTTTCCAACACGTGGCATTGTGGCAGTGTAATTCCCTGATAGAATATATACTGAGATTGATTAGATGGTAACTGTAACAGTTAAACCAGTATGCTTCTAACATTGTTCTTCATTAAACTGAGAGACAGGATGTTCATTAAAAAGAAGAATGTTTCTTCTAAATTAAAAGAAATTGTAAATAAGATCGACTGTCTGCCTGCTAGACTCCTACAGCTGCTGTGCTGAAGTCAAGGAGATTGTTTGAACAGTACTTAGGTGGTCAGAATAGTCTTCCAGGTCCTGTCCCAAAGTACTGCACTGCAGGTGTTTCAGTAGCAACAACTCATATTCAAAGGTGTCTGGATATTAGGAAGAGGACAGTAGGCACATCATTCATCTGTGTCTCCTTGGACACAGATCCTGGCTGCCATACAGAGAATCCCTGTTTTTTCTGCCCCAGTCCCTGTACAACTCAGGCCTCTTGCCTCTCAACTTGCCATCTTCTCTGAATAGCCTAGTCCGATATGATAACCTGGGACATCTGATTTTGTAGTTATAAAATAGTTTGCGACTGTGCCAAATTAAACTCTCCAATGTGAAGCTGTCCTCAGAGGACTGCAGGATCTGATCAAGGGGGTAAAGATTGATTTTTCTAGCCTCTTAGCTTGGCATGTGAAGCTGTTTCTTAAAGAATTTAAACTATGTAATTGAGGCTCTTTGTTTTGTTTTGTATTTTTCTTGAAACAGGACTAATATGGAAATTTAAAGATCTAAGTGGTCTCTTCTGAAAGTTCCTAACATTGCTATCAGTATCATTCCTTTTTATAAACAGAACTGTTACAGTTCTAAGAAGTAAAGTATTCAAAGAATGCACTCATAAAAGATTACGCATACAATGGAATTTTTTAGCCTCAATGGGAACAGAAGGCTTTGTGAGAAGTGTGTGCAATGAACATAATGTTTAAATCAATTTTTAAGCCATTGCTAATGAAACACCACCCTTTGAATAAAGGGCTACAAGGCATGCGTATTACAGATGCAAAACATATCAGTTTCTGCCCGGCATATCAAGGCCCTAGGGGTTTAGGGTGTGAAACAACTGTTCAACAAGAACCATGTTAGAAGGGAGGGGAGCAAGGAAATGGCCCGAAATGCAGCTTGGAGTGATGTGAGATTTATTCTCTTAGTTCATGTTTTCCGTAGTTTCATCATATGATTTGGCAATTCCGCAGAGCTGGCGTTAAACACATTATATGGGAGCATGACAGAGATACTTCTGACCCTTGGATGAATGATAGACCTCACAGAAAAGTAGTTACATGACAGTTCCTACCTGTTCCACTTTTGTAGTCCAGTTTTTGTTTCTATTTATTGGTCTTCAATCCGTGTCTCTCATCATGTAACTCATCTGACCACACTTTCAGGGGTTTCTTTTAGTGGGGCACGGTGACACTGCCCCTAGTCAGATTCTTCAATGAATGGAGAGGTTGGGGGCATCCTTCAGCTGCATCTCCCTTTGCATATATTATCTGCTGCTAGAAGTCTTCCAGGCAGATACCCTTCACACCTCAACCCTGGCTTTGCTCAAACCTAACAATACAGAAATACAGTTTAAATTGAATTGGTTATTCTGAAGGGTTCAGTGAATGGTTTGATGGGTATGTACCTTCCAGCCCATGAATTGCTGCCAAATTCTTTCCTCAGGGAGCTGTGAGTGTTTGTTTCTTGAATCTATGAGGTTCATTGCCAACAGTATGGGTTCTTGATCTTGACTGGATAACTTTCAAGCTTAAAATGAATTTTCAGCCTGGGTATGCGAGTGTTTCCACTGCATATAGACCTTCTCACAAACGTCTACAAAACCTTGCCATCGAAATGTTCTCTTGCATACACATTCATTTCTGCGAACTTTCATGAATTACATGCAGAATGAGACACACACAAAAAGCCACTAAGTAAATCTGGTAGTTCTTTATTCAAGTGAATGTTTAGATCAACTGATACACCATAGCTGCCCAGAACTGCATGGAGCTAAGTATCTCTGGTATGAATTTACGTCTGGAATTTCCACTGGTTAGCAGAGCTTGTTACATACTCATTTAAGCAAGCATAACCTACTACAAAGCAAGCCACTGGGAAATACTGCATCTAGCTAGAGCTTTCTTTGGTCTTTTTTTTTTTGGTGATGTTTTTGTTTTACTGTCACTGCATCTGGTGAGCACATTCAGACTGAGACAAAAAAAACAAACAAAAAAAATCAGAGAGAGCAAGGGAGAAGTTCCAGTTCCTGGAATGTTACAAGCTGCTGTGCCACTGGGAATGGCAGGCAGGCAGGCAGAAAACTTCTCTCTCCAAACCTGACACTACAGTGGGAAAACGTGATACTTACTAGAGTGATGAATTGACTGAAGTCATAACTCTGAAAGAAACGCACAGTTGCAAATACTGAATATCCTGCTCTTAATTAATTTCTCTTCCCCTTAATCCTTACACCTTATGCTTTTTCCAGTATGCTTTCTGAACTGTATTCTTTGAAATGTTACGGTCCAGATGGCCTTATGTTTTGTAGACCTAGGGTCTACTGTAATTTTAAAACTATTTCAGTTGTTTTTATTCTAAAGTGATGGTCCCACTTAGACTATAAAATGGATTATTATCTAATTACAGTTGCAGGTTCCATGTGGGATGAAGCAAAGATTACTTTATGTGCATTTAAAAGAAAGTATTTCATTCTTCCACTGAAGCAACAAAGCTAGAGCTGTCCTGAATCCTCAGAGAAAGTGAAGCCTGGTTCCCATGCTGTCCTGTGCACCACGCTTCCCAAAGAATGCTGTCTTCTGAACATGCAGCTCCTTTAGCCTGCAAATGTATAAGCTGTTGTCTGAAGCAAGAGGAGGCATTGTCCTTAGAAAGACCAGCAAAGCCTGAACCATGAGAATGGAAAACCTCTAGTCTCCTCTTTCATACCTGGACTTATGCCATTATAAGGACTGCATAAGCAAAATACATCTTTTTCTAGTCTTTTTCCTTTCCCTTGGAGCTGTGCTCACTGAGAGCTTTTCAAAGAGGGGAAAGAAACAGCCCAAAACTTAAGGGGGTTGTTGAAGTGGTCTAGTTCATACTAACAGTGTCTAACCTTTCCTTGCCCACCCCTCAAAGGCCTGACAGGGAGAGAATTAGCCTTAAAATTTACTCATTTTTGGATGGATTAATGGCTTATGGCCTGACTTTCAGACCCTCTGAAGTAAGCTGAAATGCTTTCCTTAACTAGTTTCCTAGTAACTGAATTCATTAAAGGTTACCTCTCCTGACAGTTTAGGTATTTTCAATACGACTGTATTGCACGGTAAGCAACAATATTGCTTCATGACAGACAAAAATAATGTTATAAAGATTGAAACATCTCTCATTCCAGCCAATGTTCAACGTGGGGAAAAAGAGAAGAGATAAACAAAGCAGCAATCCATGCACACATACCTCCAGGTTTCTGTAATATTAGAACATGGGAACCCATCCTCTTGTGATGAGCACAAACTGAGTAGATCCAAAGATCCAATGAAGGCTGTAGAGTTCTGGTGGTGTGAACAAGTGTAGTCGTTTGGTCAAGTGTTGCTCCTCATCCCCCCTCTGCCCAAGTGCTAGTTTCAGTGAAAAAAGGAAAATGTTCTGGTTTTTAACCCAAGTATGATTTTTCTTTTTTTTTCTTCTTTTTTTTTTTTTTTTTTTTTCCCCCCACTAATGTTTTAAAAACCAGAACTGAGTTACAGTGGTTTTGGGGTGTATCTGCATAGTAATGGTAGCTCCACCCAAACTCTAAGCCACAGGGGCTCGTGACAGCTCAGAACGGCAGCCATTATGATGCACGGCGCTGGACTGGTGGCTCTAGGCACAAATCCCACCAACATCTGACCAGTTTACAGAGCAGTGCACATCCCAGCATCTGGAAACACAGGCACAACAAATTCACACGTCTGCACCTGGGTGCCTAAATATCCCCTCTGATGCTTTAATAGCCTCAAAATTTTCCGGTTTTAGTGGAGCTTAGCACCTCATCAAGAAAAGTTTGCAACTGCTTTTAGGGGAATCAAAGCACACTGACTTAATTTTCACATCAACTGCAGGCGGGCTTGCCAGCTTAACTGCATTTGCCTGCAAAGGGCTGTCGAAAGGAGGCTATGATATACTGATACACAGTGCCCTGGTGTATGATCCACGAGGCTGTGGAGCTAGCTGTTGCCTTTGAATAGAAACCTTTCATTTCTCTAGATGCAGTACTACAACGTATGTTACACCGTAACAAAATAAACTTCGGGAGGGAAGCAGTCACAAGGGAAGGCCTGGCTGGTCTAGAAACGGTTGGCATGTCCGTAGCTCCCAGAACTCCTGTTGCCACCAGGCTGGGTCACCCTTGGGGTTCAAGGAAGCAGTTTCACGTCTGTCCTTTAGAACTGCAACAGGCGTGGGGGGGGACAGCGTGGGACGGTACACATGAGGCAGGTTTGATTCGTTCTTTCCCGTTCTTACACAAGTATTTGGTCACATGGGAAACGTTGCCACTCCTATAGGTAGGAGGCAGTTGCGTCAACAGCCCCGCCTGCTACTGGAGCCGCCCAGTCGGTAACGACTCGCCGAGAGGTGAAGGGGGGAAGCACCTTCACATGCAAAGGCGGTGAAATGGGGCCAAAGAATGCGGGGTGGCATTCTGAACCCGCCGCCGGTGGGTAGCGGCGAGTGGCGGGGACGTGCCGAAGTCGGCGCTGCTCCCCGGCCCCGGGCAAAGCGCTCCACGTGCGTCCCACGCGGCGGCCCGCCAGGTGGCGCCCTCTCCCTCCCGCAGGCGGGCGGCGCGCCGGGGTCTGGGATGCTGATGCTGGCCTCCTCCCTCTCTCCATCCCTCCCTCTTTCCATCCCTCTCTCTTTCCATTCCTCCCTTTTTCCATCCCTCCCTCTTTCCCCCGGCCGGAGCGGCTGCGCATCTCGGGCTGGCGGCGAGTCTGTGTGCCGAGGTGGCGCAACGTGCCGGGGGCATTCCTTGGGGTAGAGGCGGCCGGCGAGTGGCGGGAGAGCCGCGGACCCTGCCTACTGGGCCGCGCTTCACCTGCCGGCGACTCTTCACGGGGGCCTGAGGGGAACTGTCCGCCCTGGCGAAAATTGTTCAGTGCTAAACAAATCCACAGTGTGAGGGGAGACGGAGAAAAAGGCTAAAGTAGCTATTCACGGTTATGTCTCATCTCCTAGTACCCTTACTGATTTAAAGGCCTGTGGGACATCCAGACGGGCATGCAGAGCGAAGGAAGGACTATGCATGTCTTTTGCTCCAGTTGGTGATTAGAGCTGGAGATAATTTTCAGCTAAAAGAAATGTTGTCCTGTCATTCAGGAAGACGCACACTGTAGAAACATGAATATTTCAACAAGTTTGGGGTTTTTTTGTTGTTGTTGCTTGTTTGGGTTTTTTGTTTGTTTGTTTTGTGGGAAAGATTTGAAGATGGGGGAAAACTGACTTTATGTAAGGACATGAGGATGGGGGATGAGCTTCATTCAGGTTCTTTTTCTGTCTGAATTAAGTCTCTGCTCAGAATCAGAGCAGGAGCACAAAACTGAAATGCCAAATATATATAAAAATACAGCATAATTTCAAATCCTGTCAAAATTTCAGTGAGATGTTTTGATAACTTCTACTTTTTATGAAATGTCACTTGGCTTTAATTTTATCTGAAGTTGCATCCCTGTGCGTTATAGTGGGCTCAGCTGTAAAATGGGAATCATGATATTTATGTGAGGGAGGTCAAGACTCATGTAAAATATGTGGCTGCAAATTCAAACCTTTAGGAATAGATGAATTGACCTTATGGTGTCTAGAGAAATAGAATGAAAACTCCACCCTTCTGTGGTGACTGATCCTGTTTCTCTGAAGCCTTTTGGAATGGAACTGGAGTATTTCACATGTACAGAAATCTACACAAAGGCTATCCAAGCTTGTAAAGTGTCAGAGGTGCCAAGCTCACTAAATATGTGCAAGATTCCAAAAGCACTTCGAAAAAATCTTATTTTACTTCCACTGGCAACACTGAAATTTTTGTATTCCTGCATTAAAATGCTTATCATGCTTTAAATTATTACTGTATGGCATTTATAAAAATGATTTCCTTCCTCTCATTACTCCAGAAAGAAAGATTAATATTATCTATACATACCAATTTTTACCATTGAAGCATTCAGCTTATACACTTTGAAGATCCTCTGATCAAAATATCATGTAAGAACATGATTACATTATTTGGTTAAGAGTAATTTCTATAGCAATAGATTAAGTAGACTCTTGTTTCCACAGGATTTTTGTATTGAGTACAAGGGTGGAGATGATGGTTTTCAGTTTAAAGTGCAATTATTTTTGTAACATACCAAGCTTCTTCTTTCAGATACTTCTAACTTTCACAGATTTCAGGCAGAATTATTATGGTTTTGCTTACAGAAAAGCAAAAAAATTATAAGGAAACTTTGAACAGAATGTATCTCCCCTTTTTAAGTCACACTGGTGCCAAGTAGAAGAGGGCATAGCCACAATGAATGCTTCTACTGCTCTTACCAAAACATAAATGGGCATGTGCCTATCTTAATAGTAATTTAGCCACGGATGCTGTAACTTGCCTTTTTTCATGGCTGTTGCTGAGTCCTAGAACTTTGCAGGATAGGTTTTATGATCACCTGCCTAAATTTTTCAATACCTAGTTATTTGCACATCGTGTCAAGGACATAGGATATACAGTGCTGTAGCATCATCTCTGTACTTATTTTACCTGGGCATGGTTGGCAAATTGCAAAAAGGGAATTTTGAAATATATCCCCTATCTTTCATGTGTTTTGATGTTGGTCTTCCTTCTGTAATATTTAGCTGTGATTCAGAGTGCAGAGAATTGCTTTTGTGCAATTTAAAGGTTACATTTTCTTTAAAACTTCGACGTGTTTTCACAAGCACTTTAGGAAATCTGTAAGTTTTGGTGCTGCTGCTGATATAGTCAGAAGGTTTAGAAGAACAAGTGTTAGGATGAAGGCTCCAAAGTTCTGTTTCCCGCTTGGTTATTATCCAGGCATACAAACATTTCTGTAACACATATAAATAGGCATCCATTTGGGTTGATTATTACAACCTTACCCAAATGGGAGAACTGAAGTTCAGGAGAGGATATGGGTTCACAGGAGTATGTGTGAGGAAGGAATCAGCATCTGAAACAGGATGTGGCTCCAACATAAGCAAAGTTTTAACGCCCATATGTCAGCTCTTTTTTTGCCTCCAAGCAAATTACTTTGTCAGTTTCTGCTTTCTTACCTGAAAATGGAAAGGAAAAAAAGAAGTGATTGCAAGATAATAACACTCAGTTATTTGATATAAAACTCTTTGCTTACTAGCCCTTTTATTCATTGACTATATGAAGATGCCTAAGGAAGACACTGTGGTAAAGTAACGCCTTATATAATGCAAAGTTCAAGTTCAGTAAGCTTCAGTACAGTCCATGCATTTTTCATATGTGGCTCTGTCCTCAAGTTTCAAAGAAATACACATGTAAGCCAAACTTGAAGAATTTTTTTTGGAGCTTTCACACTGAGAAACTTATTCAACCTTTCCAGAAACTTAGAAAGCCATGCTTTTGAAAGTTTTTAATGTAGGTTGCACTTGGATTGACATTATTGAAGTTGTTAATCATTGCTTTTCCTTCTAGTCTGAATGAGAATGTTGCCCTCTCAGAACATGCAGGTTAGTAACTACTGAGCTAAGGAGGAAACTCTCTTGAACAGTTATCCTGTTACTTTATATTCCTTCTGCTGTCTTTCCGGTGTCTCAAAAAATGTTTTTTAGTTACGCTATCTCTGCAGGTCCACCTAGTTTGTCCATGGGCTGAAAAAGATGAAGCAGGAACACTGTAATGGGAAACTTGTTTCTGGTCTGTCAGTCTGCTTCTTGTGAATTCAGCGACCTATTGAATATGTGTATGCCAGTTTAGTAGCTCTATGGCAGATTGGGTACCACACGTATCCTAGGAGAGCTGTCATAGCCTGTCCTTCCTTCATTTTGATTGTGCTGCATGTGTAATTTCATAAATAAACAATTGTTCATTGAATGTAAATTTGGCTGAATCATTCTGCATATGTGAATCATTTATTCTTGAACAGAGTAACTTTCTGTATTCAGTAACTTAAATATTATATAACCACTTCAAAACTTGTGCATTTGAAGGAAAAAAGAAAACACAATATTCTTCTGGCCTCTTTCCTTCGTTTCTGTAGAAACCTTTTCAATTGTGATTCCACTTTGAAACACAAAAACATCAGCTCCATTTTATTCAGAGCTTTAGCTTGTGTTTGTCAAAGGCATAGTGGAAAATAACCTTTTACTGCATTTTGCTTCTGTTATCACTTAGAGCTAACACTGCTCTGACAGAAGGACTCAAGTTATGCTGTGTCACATGCAGCATCAAAACCGTTTACTAAATTTTAATCGTTTACAATATAGGAGCAAACTCACTGCTAAAGACGTAGCAAGCGTCACTGAGTCACAGTAGGAATACTGGTTTGTGTGCTCAGCCCCTCTTTTACTGTCAGCAATATAGGAGAAAGTAAACACTTCACAGGATTTAAATAGCATAGCCTGTATTTGCGCAGTCTATAAATGATTATCATAGAATAGAATCATAGAATAGTTTGGGTTGGAAAGGACCTCCAAAGGTCATCTAGTCCAACCCCCCTGCAATGAGCAGGGACATCTTCAACTAGATCAGGTTGCTCAGAACCACATCCAGCCTGGCCTTGACTGTCTCCAGGGATGGCTGTGTTTAATTGTGAGTCACTGAATGCAATAAGCAGGGAGCTTCATGGAGACTAGGGTCCATTTTGCAAAACTAACTGCAGTGACTAGCTGCTCTTTGCAGATGTATCAATCTGACGTCCAGAGAAACCTTGGCAAACTTGAGAGGTGAGTCTGTGAGAACCTCATGAAATTCAATAAGGTCAAGTGCAGAGTCCTGCACCTGGGTCAGGGCAATCCCAGCACAAATACAGGCTGGGTGGAGAATGGTCTGAGAGCAGCCCTGAGGAGAAAGACTTTGGGGTGTTGGTTGATGAGAAGCTCAATGTGACCCAACAGTGAGCATTTGCAGCCCAGAAAGTCAGCCGTATGCTAGGTTGCATCAAAAGGAGCATGACCAGCAGGTCAAAGGAGGTGATTCTCCCCCTGTACTCTGGTCTCATGAGACCCCACCTGGAGTACTGTGTTCAGCTCTGTGCCCCCAACAGAGGAGGGGCGTGAACCTGCTAGAGAAAGTCCAGAGGAGGGTCACGAAGATGATCAAAGGGCTGGAGCGTCTCTCCTATGAAGACAGGCTGAGACAGTTGAGGTTGTTCAGCCTGGAGAAGAGAAGGCTCAGGGCAGACCTTAGGGCAGCTTCCAGTACCTAAAGGTGGCCTAAAAGTAATCTGGAGAGGGACTTTTTACAAGGGCATGTAAGGATAGGACAA
This sequence comes from Psittacula echo, assembly GCF_963264785.1. Taxonomy (NCBI): domain Eukaryota; kingdom Metazoa; phylum Chordata; class Aves; order Psittaciformes; family Psittacidae; genus Psittacula; species Psittacula echo. The sequence continues at coordinate 20,941,848 of NC_137736.1, read as the reverse complement.
GGGGGAATGGCTTTAAGCTGACAGAGGGGATCAAGATGAGATCTAGCTGAGATTCTAGGAAGAAGTTCTTTACTGTGAGGGAGGTGAGGCACTAGCACAGGTTGCCCACAGATGCTGTGGAGCCCCCATCCCTGGCAGTGTTCAAGGCCAGGATGGATAGGGTTTTAAGAAACCTGGTCTAGTGGAAGGTGTCCCTGCCCATGGCAGTGGGGATGGAACTAGATGACCTTTGGAGGTCCCTTCCAACCCAAACCATTTTATAATTCTATCATTTGCACACATGAGGCTTTATATTAGAACAATAACAATCAGACAAGAAGCTGCAGTCCTAGATTGTGGAGGGCCTTGTCTGATATAAGACAGGAAATTTGGTAGTTCTGTAGTGCAAGCATGATTCACTCATGCAAGCAACAGTGATCTCTGAAGTTGATGTATAGGACAACACGTGGAGGGATTTAAGTATCTGAGTGTTTAAATGTACATTTCCCTGTTATTTCTTCTTACTTCTTGGAAGTAGTATTTTGACAGTGTAACAAAAGACTTGCTGGAGGATCAGCTTTCCTGTGCTTCCAACCTATTTTGCCATGAGTTTGCTGTTACAGAATACGAAAAGCCTGGTAAGTTCAAGGAGGTGGGACATAGCTGTTCCCTTCTGGATCTCTGTGAGTGCCCACCTAGGCAAGTACAAGGCCTCATGCCTTCATCTTTCTTTGAATTTTCTCACAGAGGATCTGTTAATCAGTTGCACTTACCCAGCAGTCTCTCTTGTGTTTCTGGTAGCTGTTCTTCTTTTGGACTAGCAGATTTGTGACTGAGGGGGAATAAAGAGGGCAGTCTGTTTCAGCTAAACTGCTGTTTAATTCTAACAGCAGGGCCAAAGCATAGCATTAAAGAAATAGGATAGCAAAATTACACTTTGTGTGTACATAGTTCACCTTTCCAGAGGCCTGACTTTCCTCTTCCCAGGGTTCCTAATAGCTCTACCTTTCCCTAATTACTTGTATAGAAGAATCTGATTTCCCAATCTCGAGAGAGAATCTGTGTCACTTTCTTTTAAGTGTACCTTCTTGAAAAATTCCTGAATCCCTGGATTCCTGCTCTCCTTGCAAGGACTGCTTATCTCCTGGGAAAACAGAAAAAGAACAAACCAACAAAATCCATACCTCCGGCTTGTTTATTACAGGCTCTGTTAAGAAAAGGAAAAAAAGACTCTTGCCTTATATCTCAGATGTATGGTGTTAGTCCAGCCCAATCTGCATTTCCAGCCTGACTGCCCCAGTATTTGAGAAGTTCAGTGTCTGTATACAGTAAACAACGCAGTTAAGTCAGTAGAGAGGATTCAGGAATTTTCATGGGCAGCTCCAAATATATTAGAGAGGTTTTTATTTGCTTTGAGTCAAAAAAAGTAAATTAAGAAAGCAAAATGAAATATTATACAGAGGAAGTTGAGGTTAGATATAAGGAAGAAGCTCTTTACTTTGAGGGTTGCGAGGCACTGGAACAGGTTGCCCAAGGAAGTGGTAAATGCTCCATCCCTGGCAGTGTTCAAGGCCAGTTTGGACAGAGCCTTGGGCAATATGGTCTAGTGTGAGGCATGCCTGTCCATGGCAGGGGGTTGGAACTAGATGATCTTAAGGTCCTTTCCAACCCTACCCATTCTATGATTCTATGATTATTGGCATTCACTTTCAAAAATAAATCCAAGTAAATACTTACGTAGAAACAGTTTGCAGTTGTGATCTGCCTGAGGCCTATGCTCTGCCTCCCTGATATTGTTTAGGCTGAGCGTGGGATTTAAATTATCCTGGTGATTAAAGATCAAGCCTGTTTGAGTCTCAAAGGGATTTTGTGTGTTTGAGTCCTCTCTAGACACTTTAGGCTATACTGTTGTGCTAATTTTTTTGGTAGGTAATGATAGAAAACTGGAATGTAACAGCTTCTGTGAATTGAACTGTATTATCTGCTATGGTACTGCTGGTCTCAGAAAAGCACAGTAGGCCAGATGTATGTTTAATGTGGCTAGGCTCAACGATCCTGAAAATAGGATGTGGTTTGATCTAAAGTGAGAGATATTAGCTTAATTTTCCATCTGCGAAAGAGTTCCACTGTGCTGTTTACATTACTTCTCTGAGCCTTCCTCAGCCTGAACACTTGGTACAGTTCTTTGGGAGGGGGTAATTCACTTTCTCCCCTCACAGGATATTTCTCTGCAAACTCTCAGGTCTCTGTTCCCTGTTACTTTACTTTTGCAGACCTTGGCACTCTGCTAACTCTTCTTCCTGGATGTGGCTCCCAGCAGGGCCATTCAACGCTGCTGTTAATGAGGCAAAGGGCTGAATACAAAACATGTGCTGCTCCTGCTCCTTGTTATACAAGCCATACTTCCTGCCTCCCCACTGCTCAGCAGAGCTTGCAGTGCAGTTCCTATTTAATAAAAACATATGACCAAAGAATAGTCTGTTATCAACTCAGGATTTTAAAGATGCTCCCTGAGCCATTCAGCTGTCCCACAATCCAACTTACTTGATCATCTGCTGCTTCAATAATATACTTTCTGGAGCTTAATCCAGTTTTGTGTGATCAACCTTAGGAGGCAGGAGTAGGTAAGGAATTGAAAAATGTTTCTTGTTCTTCCACTAGGCAATTACCTATTTTATTGGGATTTTCCAAAAATGGTGTAGTCTCTATTCTTGAAACAGTATGATATAATATTACAATGTGTACCATGTATACTGTTGTGCAAAATAGTTCTGAGAACAGTAGCCTACTTTTGAAAACGTGGTCTGCTAGCCCACAGAAACTTTCAAAGGCAAGCATTTGAAAAATCATGTGTATGTCATTGTAAGCAAGGTGGTTTATATGTCTTACAAGATAGGAAGAAACTCACCGAAAGAAAAAGAAATCTCCAAGGTCTTCAAAGTTTGAGAGGGCAGAGGTTTGTGACTGGTGGTATTCAGGATGCCAAAGAACTGAAGGCCTCCTGCCAAGTGAGGCTGAGCACAGTAATAAGTCTTGAGCCCTCCACAGTAATCTGGAAGCAATCTCAGAAAGGGAGCACTCCATCTGCTCAGCCCAGTCAAGGGACAAAGCTGCTGCAAGCACCTCTGTGTAAGGAAGAAAGAACCCAGTCACAGTGAAGCTCAGGGAAAGGTCCAAATGACTAATTGAAGGCACTGAAGCTGGAAGGGCCCATGTGGAGTGGGTGGTGGAGTAGGCAGAAAAGAAACTACTACGGGATTTTGAACCAAACATACAAATGGCATTGATAGGAAGACTGCAAAGAAGGGGAGAGGGCTCCCTGTAAGATACACAGCCATGACATTGAGAACACCTGACTTTTACTTCTGGCTGTGTAACCATGACAGAGTCTCCTACTTGTGTCTGAATTACTCAACTATACTCTGGAAGTTTATCTCATAGGGACTATTCATATTATTTTGGTATTTGCAAAGTAAGATGTAAGAAAGAAATACTTGGTGAAACCATATCTTCAGCAAAAGCCTCAGTGAACTTGAAAACTAGACTGGCAAACACATAGATACTGTCCTGTCATTGACAATATATATTTTCATGCAAAAGCAATTGATTGTACTTACTCTGTAGCGTTCCTTATCGACATCAGTCATTTTAAATGTACTACATACATTCACAGCTCAGATTCTGTTAAACCATTTCTGAACTTTGCAGTGTCCTTGCTCAAAGCTCATAGGTACAAGAAAATTCCTTAATATTTTTCATTGTGTCACATGGGGCAGACAGTCTTTAAAAATCAAAGCTTTCACTGTACCATTTCTCCTGCCAACATTTCTGGATGTTAAACAAGCTAAATTTCATAGTTAGAAGCCAGAATAAATATTTCTGCCACTTGCTGCTCAGTGTTAGTCTGATTTCACTCTAAGCTACAGTAAAGATGTTCCTGGAAAAAGAAGTCATTGGCTGATGATCATCTTTCAGAATGTATTAGAAAGCTGAAAGTATTCTGACCAGGAGTTAAGTGAAAATAGATGAAGAAGGTTTCTATAGTGTGTGTATGTAAATACCAACATGCATTAGTCTATTTCTTATATATATTTTTCATGTTCATGTGGAACAGAAGATCCGCTGTTCCAGAAGGCAATTACTTACCTTTTACATCTGTGCTGGGATGTGGTGAATTTCCCTGAGGGGTCTGTTTCCCTTCATTAACTACAAGAGGAAGCCTATACAATCAGCAAAGTCTGGATGCCTCAGTGGCTGAAGTGATTACAGTTATCTGTGATAAATCCACTTGGTACCGTAAGTGTATGTACATATGCAGCACAGAAAACTTGGAAAGCACAGAATATTCAAAGTGATGTAATGTGGTGTTGCAGAGATGATTTATTGTTACACATAGCGCACAGATAATTTCCTGTCGACTCTGGCTCATCCCAGATTTGACCCATTTCTGCAGCCTAGAACCTTGCCTTCCAAAGCAGAGGATAACTCTGTAATCGCATACATACCTTCACATATCAGTGCCAGTTGTTTCATCTGCTGTGTCATGTAGAAAATTTTGTTTGTATGCTCAGATGTTATCAGTCATGCTCCAAACACATGATAAATTAATATTCAATCACGCTGCATCTGTGTCAGAAAACATGTTCTCTGAATGTCACGAAGTTTTCCACAGACTGTTTTGGGTGGTCGGCTGAAATGCTGCCTGCTTTTGCAAATGCAAAGTCAGTTGCACAGGATTCTGAGGTAGAGAAAAGCTTACTTCTGAAATAAAACCAAATCAAACTGATAAAAAATTAACATTATATCTATAAAATGTGACGATCTGAATTTCTCACATCTCTGACTTCCCTAGAAAAGTGCTGTTTCATTCAAATGAGGTATGGTAGACAGTGGCCCTTAAGAATTTAGGTTGTGGCAAATGCTAAGTAGAACAGGCTTTATCTGGCAGGTGGAGTGATTGCTACCTAAAAAAAGATGTTGCAGGTCTCTGTAGGCAATTTTTCTTGCAGTTTTGTTTGATCTGCATTTATGCTGCAAGCCAAGGATTTTGCATAGGGCTGCATACAAGGAAAGGCATATGTTGTACGCTATGGAGGAAAGAAAAAGGAAAGGAAGACTAGGTGGAGAGAGAAGAAATGGACCATTTAAGTCTCCCCACAACACAGACTCCAGGATTTTTATCCCACTATTTCTCGCATTGTATATTCCATGATAAATCAAAACCCCACTAATAGAATAATGTCCAAGTTATGCTATAGCTAGTCTTGGCCTGGTCATCTAGACTTATCATCTTCCACTGTATTTTTTACCCTTCCTCAAAATTTCTTCTAGTTTGAAAGAAAAGCAATTTATTAGACAATACTTATTAGCTAAAAGAACAGAGGAAGGGTACTGAAGATGCAGACAGTGTGAATTTTTTTCATAGAACTGAGAGAAATGTCATTGAGTTACCTGGTATTTTTGTTCCTACTGGAGATGAAACAATATGACAGGCTTAGTAATCCCAATTTCATGCATCAAAATGACATCAGATGATGCTTGAAATAATGTCAGGGGCAGCAAGAGGTGCCAGCCCAATGGGGTGAAATAATAGAGATTTAATAAGACACGGTTTTAATTTATGTAAAATGGACACTTCCAAAGAAGGCCCAGGAATGAGATTTAAAGATAAAGGAAAACCAGTGACATTGGTCCAAGAAACTCACAAGTAATTTGAAAGTAAGACAAAGCCAGCAGTTTGAAGGAATGGCTAAGGTGCCACTGTGCTCACAGCATGCTGAGCAGAGAGTGAGGCACTGTTCTTTTGTGTGTAGGAAACATACTCAGTGACTTATTAGGGGGTGTCTGGTGAGTCTGTCCCCCAGATATAATCATCACGTCAGAGACAGCAACCTGTGGTACTCATTTATGATCATCACCCGTTTGTAATTACAGGATCCAGGAGTTTGCTAAACAAGTTGAGATTCAGTTGGAGCTCAGAAGAGCAACCCACAGCGTGAGTTCATTCTCACTTAGTGGCAGAGGGAAGGCAAATGTGGATTTACACACAGTGAAAAGTTCCGAAACTGCAGAAAATTCCCTTGCCGTAGTCTTCAGGCTAGTGGGGGACAACCCATATGTGGTGATCTTCACCCTGTCTCCTACCCCTCCTAATTAATCTATCCAGACAAGTACTGCTCATTACAGGTTATTAAAATGCTAAGTTTAATGTTCTGTTGTTTAGCCATCCTTGAATAGTTGTCCTGGAAAGTCTTTCTAACAATGGGCGAAATGTTCGGTACGTTTCTTTCTCACACACATAACTCAGAAGTGTCTCAGTAGATTGTTTTTTTTTCTGCAAAAGTTCTCCAAGAAAATTGCCTTTGGTCAAATACCAAGCATGGAAGACTTTGGCCAAAAAGTCTGGTATTTTATGAAGGTAAGGGATTATCATGGAAATTACTTGATAAACTATGCTAAGATTGATATTAATGATGTCAGCTATAACGTATCAGTGTCACAGGTGTGGTTGGTAGCACCAGCTGTCTGCCCCTGTTTTGCCATAATAAGTTTGCTTTTCTTTGCTTTTTAACATTGACAAACTTACGCAATTTGGGCTGAAAATTTCCATGTCAGGTGTCTGCCCAAGGCTGATTATTTTGGAAAACTCAGTTCAGCCATTCCCAAAAATAAGACTAGAGGAAAATATGTTGGTTCTGACCATGTCTAAAAAGCTGTGGCAAACTTTTCATTGAAAAGCTCTAGAACTCCAGTGCCTTAAATGACAGATGTAGCATTTTCTCAGGTGATGAGGCTGAAAGTAGAGAGGAAAAGCTTCATGTCAGTAGTGTCACTTCTGTGGTTTCACTCAATGCTGAGCACATACGATCAAGTTATAAGCCTCTAGGAGAGCACATTTTGCATGGGCTCTGAGAAGACCTACTTGAATACAACAGTTACATATTCCCAAAATCTACCTCTGTACAGGCCATTTTTCACCTTGGGGTTTGACAAGACTATTTGCAACTAGAGATGTGTGCCATGTCTGATCTAGGTAAGGGCAAGGAAAACGAAGTGTTGAACCTGTATGGGGACTAGGGTAAAAGACTGAGCAGAGGAAAAAAAGGTAGGGCAGAGAGAACATAACTGTTTTTAAGCTTGTGACTGGGGGGTGCAAAGACATGTAAAATTATCAACATCAAACCTGATCAAAAGCTGAAAAAACAAATTATAATCTAGGTTTTCTGACTCACATATGAATACACTGACAGCAGTGAAAGTAATCAGAAATATCATCTGAAATGTCTGCTATTTTGAGGTAATGTTTGGCCTTTGACCATTTTAGTTATTTTTTTATAGGACAGACTGGGAGTCTGTGTTGTGAAGAATCAGAAGGGAAGTGGTTATAGGGTTGTGATCCACTACTTCAGGCATGTGTTTAAAAATCGTATTTGCAATTAAAAATAAAAAATAGTAAGAAATAAATAGAATAGCAGTGACATTAAATTTCAGAATTAGATTGGAATTGGTACCTAACCAAATCTTGAAGTATGTGGACCACTCAATTTAGAGGCAAAAATGTCCAAGCCCCTACCCTTTGGGAAAATTCAAACCTAATTCCATAGTGTCTGGCTGAGGCCAAGGTCTATAATACAGTATTTGCCTGTAAGCATGTAGGAGAGAAGGCTGAAGGGGAGATCCTGTTTTGTTACACCAGAGATATCTGGGGTAATTCAAGTGAAGTAGAAAGAACCCCGTTTTTACAGCTGCATGACTAAGTGAACAATGTCACTAAGTCCATCATCTCCAGAGTATTAAAAAAAAAAAAAATGAGGACAGCCTCTTGAAAGTTCTCCCTGTTTTTACTATTGAAATTATATAACACTTAATAATCCCTTCTTTATTTTCAGACTTATTTGCTAGGTCCAAGAATTATTATTTCTTCTTGGCAACAGCAAATCCATCATTCTCTAATTTCCCCACCTTGGAAATTGCATTTTTTTATTTATAGTTGGCATCATCCTCAAAAGAAAACAAACAAGCTGCTAGTCAGTGAAAAAAAGGAAAAGAAACATTAAAGAAAGGGAAAAAAAAATCTTCAAAACATGTTTAGTCCCATCTGGCCCTAGAAAAACATGGAAATGGGTGATCAAGTACCGTTTCCAGGATGGGCTGCCTTTCAAGGGAAACAAAATCTGGATATTTCTATGTCTAGACCACAGAAGAAAAAATGCTTTGGTGCTAATTAACCCATCAGTAGCTTACAAACCCTGAGTGCTGCTCAACAATATATGTAGGGAAGTTAGCAGATAGAAGCTGCCAAAGGAAGTGTGGGAGAGTTCAAACTGGGAGTCAGGAGATCTAGGTCCTACTGCTTACTCTGTCCCTGGCTTGCTCTTTAATTTTAGGTGTTTCAACAGTTCATCTTGTTTCTGCCTCATTTTTCCTCTCTGTAAAGCAGGGTTATGACATTAGTGTCCCTCCAAGAGCTCTCTGATACTGAGAGAAAAAATGCTATGAAACAAGTGCTAGATCTTGCTCTCTTACACGGTATATAATTTATCTGGCTATTCTCTAAATAGAAACCACAGTCCGTAAGGTTGTATGTTGTAGTCAGAATTTAAACAGCCACTGAGAAAACACTCCTTTAGTAACAGCTATATTGCAGAAAGGGTATATGTATCAGAAAACAGTAATTCCTTGCTTCTCTCACATGCATATGCTCAGATAGAAAAATAATATGTTTGTTTCTAAGGGAGGTTTAGAGGGATGTACTGATATGAGCCCCTCAGAGACATATTAATTATGCTTTAGGCTGATTTTTTAATGACTAAAGCCTGCGTATCATGAGCATGTCCTTAAAAAATATGGAGTTTCAGTGTGGATGAAAATTAAAAAGTAGAAACAATATTTCACCCTCAGGCAGGTGCTGTCTTTGATTCTTCCCATGATTTTCAGCCCATCCCTTCAACCACCTGCCATTCTGCTGGTTGTGAACAGAGTGGAAATCATGCCCATACGGCTGCTTTGGTCTAGAAATAAAGTGATCATCTGGTATCTGAGTTTTACCTCCTGCTCCCCTGTCAGTTCCCTCTAATGCCTTGGCACCCTCCCATTCCTCTGTTACCACAGCTGTCAGCTCAGGCCTAGCTGTATCAACTTCGCTGACTGCATTACCCCCTTTCCCATTTGGAAACAGATGTTCCTCATCTATTTACATGCCACCTTTTTCCTGGATTGGGATGAGCTTTCACAAACTGGGGATCCCAGAAACTGCTAGGGAGGAAAAAGAAGTTGGTGAAGGCTTTTTCTTAGTTATGGCTAGAGGGGACGCCGTGTTGCAGCTTCAAAACTTAGATGAATGTTCAATAACACAGCAAGTTAATTAATGTGTACTCAGGGAAGAAACTTGGGAGAGAAGGTTCAACATCTCTGCACAAGGCAGAGAGCAGGTGTGAAGTATCAGCATTCCTGTCCCTCTGGATGGACTCTTGTTCCTACAGAACAGTACCATGGTAGCAGTGTTACTTGCTTATCAGAATTGGCAGAGAGAGGAGTAAGGGATGGGGAATTATGGATTAGAGCAGGTGGAAGCAAGAGCCAGAATATGTGCAGTCTTTTTCAGACCTCATGCAGATTTCTGTGCTTTCTGGAATTTGGCGTTTCTTCCATGTTTCTAGACATTTCACATTGATAAATTAGTTCAGTGTATTCCTTGCACCTTGCTGATGTTTAGGTTGTCACCCACTTGATGGGTAGCTTGAGAAGTGCCCAAGCAAAACTTTACAATCCCACCAGGTTGACTTGTCAGTTCAGCAAGAATGCTGACTTAGATGTTTAAATAAGTAGTGGTACCTTGAAGTTCTAGGTTTACATGGTCAAATCTACCATGCTTCTCTCTATTTCTTTTTCCCTTTATATTGCCTCTTTTATTCTCTGTCTTTTTAAAGTGTATTTTTATTCTTCATAATCTAAATCTGTATTTTCATTCATTCTCATTCTGTATCTCTCCTCTCCTTCCATGCACCTTTGTCTGTTCCTACCTATCTTTGTGTCCTGGGTTCAGCAGCAGCAGTCATTTTTCCTCCTTCTTAGTAGCTGTTGCAGCACTGTGTTTTTGACTTTAAGCCTGGGAACAGAGCTGATAACACCGATGTTTAGACTGACCAAGGGCTTTGTGAGTCTCATGCTCTGCCAGGGAGGAGGAGAAGCCGGGAGGAAGCAGGGACAGGACACCTGACCCAAACTAGCCAAAGAGGTATTCCATACCACAGCACGTCATGCCCAGGGTGTAGAACTGAGAGTTCCCGGATGGGCTAGATACTGTGGGGTGGGGGCGAGGTACCGGTTGGTGAGCGGTTGTATTCTCTTCCCTTGTTATTTCCTTTATCATTATTATTATTGGTGGTAGCAGTAGTGATTTGTGTTATACCTTAGTTATTAAACTGTTCTTATCTCAACCCATGGGAGCTGCATTCTTTTGATTCTCCTCCCCATCCTTCCAGAAGCAGAGGGAAGAAAGGTGGGGGGGCGAAGTGGACTTTGTGGTTCTGATTTATGGCCTGGGCTTAAACCACGACACTTTGTCATTGAATCACAGAGTTGCACAGAGTAGCTGAGGTTGAACATGTCTGGAGGTCTCTAGTTCATTCTGCGTGTTCAAAGCAGGGTTAGCTAGAGGAGGCTGCTTGGGGCCATATGTGGGTGTATTTTGCATATACCCAGGGGTGGAGACTCCACAACCTTTCTGGGCACCTTTTCCAATGTCTGACCACCCTCAAAGTAAAAAAAAAAAAGATTTTTCTTACATTTTAGTGGAACTTTCCACATTTTTGTCTGTGCCTATTGCCCCTTGTTCTGCCAGTGTATACTTCTGAGAAGAGCCTGGCTCCAGCTGTTTTACTCCCTCCCATCAGGTGTTTATACATACTGGTAAGATTCCCCCTTTCCTTTGATAAGATCCTCCTTTATTTTTTATTCCCTTAGTTGGTTATCATATCAAATGTAGACAGTGAGAGGGCCACTGCAGTAAAAAAGCCCAAAGTACTGGCTGACTACAAGATAAGACTGCCTGGAGTCATAAGACTGTCTGTGTTTGGGAGACAAGTGCTCCAAAGCAAAGGGAAATTGTCAGGGGAGGAAATAGGCTGAGCAATGGCCGAAGCTCTCTGCTGTACTTTTCTGACAGTAGTGATAGGGAGTTGAACTCAGTATTCAGCTCAGTATTGGCCTGAAGCTGCAGAAAGGGACGCAGTGCTAGAAGAAAGTCTTCTCTGGAGAAAAGAAACACTAGACATAAAGGCAAATAGCTTCGAAGGGAACAGGGTCAGGCGTCTTCCTGTTTGAGAGAAGAATAGAACATGGGTTGTTGTTTCCATAGAATAGGTTACTGCAGCTATCTAAACAGGAGCAGAAATTTGTAGTTCATTTGGGGGACACAGGGAGAAGAGTATCCGGATCCTAGAACATGCTGACAAGAAATTGAAGGGAACTTTGATAACAGAACTTCGATAAAAAGTGACATTACAGGGTGCAGAAATCGTGCAAAAGGGTGTAAAACACCAAGCTGCAACATTTAGGTTTAACTTTACATCCACTGCTATAGCATACTTCAGCATTTCATACTATCTCTTGAAGCTAGTCTCCAGTGTTAAGATATGAGAGTTATTTGCCCTCTCCAAGGACTTTGTAAGTTCACAGGAGTGAAACCTTTAAATCATATCCTGCTAATACTCATTCCAGGAGTGTGAACAAAGTGTGAACTCCAGAGGAGACAGTAATAAGGGAAGTCAAGTCAGCTGACCTTTTAAATCTGGTAAGCAGATTTTTAAAAACACGCTAAAATTTGATAATAGGAAGGAATTTGTTAGGTTTCGGAGCTTTGTTATAACTTATTTTAACTCCTGAGACAAATACAGCATACCAGCATATTAAACTAAACCTGCATAAAGCCAGACTGTCAAATTAATGGTGATTTATAATCTGCAAGATTATAAAATCACATTTAAAGAAAATACAAACTTTGAACAGTTCAGCTTTGGTCACTCAGAAAACTGACTTTTGTTCTTATAATTCCAAAAGCATTTTCTTGTCTAAATGCGAAACATTTGTCTTAGATTAAGATTGAAGTGTATAACTTCATAGTTGAAAATGGAAATGTTTTGTTATTCTTTGTGGATAGATGGTCTTTCCACTCTTCTCCAAATACAGTTTGCATTACAAGTTGCGTTTGTAGTATGTATATATTCTGAGTGTAAACCTTCACAGATTTCCTCCAGTGATGATTGTGCTAACAGCTGATTTTTGGTTCAGTAGCAGAATATTTTAAAAGCCAGATCTAAATTGAATTTTCAATTTCATTAGATGCCCAATGTGAATAAATGATAGGGGGTTTTGTAGGTCAAATTAACATTATCTCAGCATTTTAAAGGAATAGGTAAGCTGAGCTGAATGACTAGATTTGAAGAATGTGGACAAAATCAGCAAGGAGGAAGCTTTGGGCTATGAGATAAAAATTGAGTACTCTACCTTTGGTTTTTTCTTTGCCTTTCATACAACTGTCACAGAATGCTGCATTCTGTTAATGCTCAAATTAAATGTTTGGAAATGAAATGCAGTAAAATACTTATTTTCTCGAGTTTTCCTTCTAACGTAAACAAATTCCTACTGACTAGCTTTTAATAATCTGAGTGGAAGGAAAAAGATCCACCAAGCAACAGCAGTTAGTAGTGATTTTCCAACTATGTACAGAGAGCTGATATTTGATTTGTGGTTGAAGAAGCCTCATAAAATATCCTGTGTCCTAGAAACTTAGTATTTCCTTTTTTCTCTGAAAATACAAGTTACACTCTGTTATATAACTTTGCAGCATCATTCCTATTAATGTTGTATCTCATTATTATAGAACATTCTGCTGTATTTTATAAGAATATATTTATTTTTCTTTCCAAATACTTTAATGTTAGGTAGTCACAGTGAAATTAAGGAGACTACATTTAAAAAAAAAAATTAAGTTATTTCATCTGATATTGAAAAATACTGTGTTTTGCTCATGTAGGGTTATTCTGTTAGCTAAGTAAAAATGTGAGCAATTTCTTTCGTACAGCAACCCTGCTCATAAATCTGTTTTAGCGACGTGTTTGTGTAGGTTTATCATTTCCTGAAAGATGAAAACATATTGCAGAAGAATTTGGAAGACAGGTTTGAGATTGTTTAAATGGTTTGGTAAGTGACATTCTAATCTGATTATTCCTACTGATTCTGTTGGAACCAGATTTTGTTAGAAGTAAAAAAAGGCAGATTCTGTTCCAAAAATATTTTTAATATCTGTTTAAACAAAATACAAAATTTTACACAGAATTCATGATGCCTCCTATTAGTGTTCCACCACTGTGTGTTCAAACCAAGAAATCTAGAAAGGAGACTGCTGAACAACATCATGAATTGTGAACATACATACATTTTAGAATTCTCACCAGAATTATTCAGATCTCACTTTCACGTGTGTGTTTGGAAGAATTATCTGTTTGACCAGTAAGGTGAAACCATGTGACTTGAGCAACCATCACAGTAGAGGAATGCAAGTATAAAGCAGTAATTTCAAATAGATTGTGACCAAGTTACAGGTCATGTAATTTTGCCTAACCTATTCATGACATTGAAGGTTTCTACAACCTGTAAACAGACAAAAAGTGCTAACTTAGTTTAATTCATAGTCCTTTGTAAATAGCCAATAGAATCATAGAGTCACAGAATGGCTCAGATTGGAAAAGACCTTAAGATCACCTAGTTCCAACCTCCCTGCCATGGGCAGGGACACCTTCCACTAGAGTAGGTTGCTCAGGGCCTTGTCCAACACTTCTGAATGAAAACCAATGTTCGGCCTCATCTGTGCAGGCTGATAAAATCTTGCTGGAAACTGTTGTGGCTTACTTACTGTTTACAAACTCAGGTCCTTTGTGTAGTTCTGATTTTCCTCTCTCACACACGTCACCAGTGAGGTGCTGCAGTTACTTCGTGAACTACTGGAAGTGAGTAGCCAGTTTCTTAGTATTCCAGGACCAGCTAACATTTATACTTCTCTCATGTTTTCCTGAGTGCTAATGTCTATTTTTCAGTTTTACATACACCCCATGATTGTACTGTATAAGACTTGTTTAAGTCACATTAGCATCACTAATGGGGACCCCATTTTATGTTAAGTACTCTCTCATTAACTTCTTGAGTATCCAGATGCTGCAAGGAGTGTGGTTTGACTTTTCATTTTTTTGGTCTGTAATGTTACTAATTTTCTTCGTGGTGTCTGGCAGAGGTTTAGAATTTGACAGGATGTAGTTCTGTTGAAATGACTTCATGCTTTCAGTAGTGTGGTCCAACCATTTTGCATCTCTCTAGACGATGTCCAGTGGTTTCTTTCCCTTACCCTGCCATTCACATACCCCATTATACAATTCTATGATTTCCCTTCGTAATGTAAATGGTGTGCATTTTTATGAGAAAAAAAATTCTTTACATAGCCATGGCTCTGTAAAACCACCGTGTTATAGTTCATAGGTAGCAACCCTGCTGTAAAATGCTGTAGAAACATGCAAATGCTGCACTGGGATTTCACTACACTACTTACTGCACTGCTCAGGATCAGTACTTGAATACTTGAATAACAATTTCTACTTGAATAACAATTTCTGACAGGTTTTTTTCTGGCTTTCTGGGAGATAAGGAGAGAAAGACAGCATGCAGAGGGACTCGGAGGATTGAAGTCAAAATTATTTTTCCAGTCCTGATTCACTTGGAGGCTGTGAGGATGCTTGGTTGATGTTGCCATCACAGTTCCTAAGGCACTCCCACTGCAAAGTTGTGGAATCTGCTGTATTAAGATGGTTATCTAGTTCTAAAGGAAATTTTAAGCATCTGAGTTTAGGTTTCAGTTATAATATAAAAATGCTTGTAGAGAAATTAAAACACTGCAGAGAAAATTCCCAGATGGTTATTTATCACTCAGCATGCTGAGTTATACATCAGTGGTTTGCATGGGCATTTCTGCCTTTGAAACATTTGTTTTGGAAACTCTTGCCCCATTTTGCAACACAGAAAAGCACATAATCCTGTTCCTCATTATTGCATATTCTTTGGCATTGCTGTTAATACTGCTTGAGTGCCACAGTATAGCTGGTGCCCTTCTATCATGAGGAAAACCAGTTCTGATATCATGCTGTATCACATGTTTTCTCTGGTCAAATTACTCTTTTTCTCTCTCTGTCCTTTGTATTTGTTGTTTGGGCTCTCTTTGTAGCCTCTCAGTTACACCGGTATTCTCTACAAAACAAAGAGTGAGGTCCCGGGCTGCTTGAAGCAGCCAAAAGTTTTGCTTAGATGTCAAAGAATGTGTGAAAGAGGATTTTTCCCCATAGGGAGAAATCCTGATAAAGTGCACTTATTTTTGTTCCTGTTATGACTGTAGGGTAAGATTCTTTCTGGGTCTCTTGTGGGACTGGGATAGAGCAATGGAAAAAGCAAAGAATTATGGTGAGATTTTGGGGAAAAAAAAAAAAGTATTCTTGCTCTCTTAATGCTGAGGAGGACAAAATAGGTGTGTGGTAAACCTGAGGAGGTTTGTGCGTGAATTATCAAGGCTTCTAAAGAAATAAAAGTCTAATACCTGCACAGCATCTCACTGAGATTGTGGGTCTGACAAAGATGTATAACATTTTGCTACTGTTGTGACATAGTACCACATCTCTGGCAGAGATATTCTCAGAGACTTTTTGGTAAGCTTACTTATCAGAGATGCCAGGTTGGGGGCTGTGAAGCTGACCTGAATCAGAAACACATGGGTTTTCTTGAGTTCCTTGTGGGCCACTACTGAGCTGTTGTGTGTAAAATCTCTAGGATCCATAACTCTAGATCTGCTACTGCTGCTATGGAGTATTGTACCAAAATGGACTCCAGACACAAAATGTCTGTCACATTTGGAATTTCCTTAAAATCTTGAAGACCTTGTTAATTTGTTTGTTTGGTTGATTGATTGGTTGGTTTAACTTGGGGTTTGTTTAGTTCTAGGCTTTATTAGAACTCCAGATAGTGTTTGCAGCCAAAATCCAGACTACGCCCCACAGTGATTATTTTGCAAGATAAAAACTATCTAAGATAACAATTCTAATAAAATTATAAAAAAATACTAAAAAATATTAAAACCCAAGTAATTTTAGTTCTTTTTGGCTTATGACAACAGATAAAAAAGCACATTCATCTTTATGTAACTATACTTCAATGTGGCAGATGTGCAAGGAGTGGTCATGGTATCTTGTCTGACTGACTAAACAGTTCACTTCATTTGCACATGGTATAAATGAAGACAGTTTTGGCCCAAGATGAAAATGAGTAGAGCACAGACTGATCTGTTGCCTCTTCTGCAATGGGATGTTACTAATAAAAAACAACAGTTAGAATTACTCAACATTGCAAATTCACAAATACTGGTTGGATAATCTTAGTTCCCATTAAAATGTGCACTTAACATCATAACACATGCATTGGAATTAATTGGTAAATAAACACTTATATGTGATTAAGCAAGCCTACCTTTCATCATATTTTAGATTTTCCATAAAAATATTTTGGCAAGTAAAACTTGATTTTTGTCTCCATAATTAATGTGCTTTGGGATGATTAAAGGCATACCAAAATCTCTGATGAGAGCAGTCAAACTTCCCCTGTTTATCTGTCTGGCTCCCTAATAGGTTGAGGAGAGCTCCCAGATCCAGGGTCACTGTGTCCTGGTGGAGGCTCACAGCACAAGTCTTAACTGTCATGGCTTATGCTCGCTTCTAGAGTTTACTTTGGTGGCCATTTTGATTATATCCAATATTGAGCCTGTATTTTTATTCCACTTTTCAGCAGTTTGCCAATCATAGGAAAATAAATGTCTGACTATTCAGAAAAGCCTGCAAGTCTTCCTAGAGGTTGTAGGTGCATCACAGACACAGATTCCTGCAAGGACTACTGCAGTCAGTCTCATCAGGAATGTCTGCTGTTGTAGCAGGACAAGAGAGAGGAATTGCAAAAAAAGGCTGTTACTTCAGAGGTGAACAACAGGGAAATTCTGGTGGGCATACCAGCACCTGACATTAAGTGCATAGAACTAGGTGAACAAAAAAAATCAAGCAATTCACTAAGAGAGAAAGATGTAGACACACTTCATAAATCAGTAATTCAAAAATTAGTTCAGCATGCATTCTAGGCTGACATTCAGGCCAGATTACAGTATTCAAACCTTTTCCTCTCTCTTAATCTGTGCCTTTGTAGGGTTGCGTTCAGCAACTGCTGATACAAACAAATGGTTAACATAATAAAATAGCTTGAACTAAGCTCATCCTATAAAGGAACTGCTGATGCTTAGTCTCTGAGAGTGTTGAGAGAACAGCAAATTGGTGGGATGATGGGTTGGAGGAAGACACAGGATGCCTGTTGAGTGTATTGCTTCCTACTCAAGTTCTCAGCTGGATGCCGTATCAGGAATGTGCTTTTTCATTTGGCCAGAAGAGTCGGTCCATTTTTCTTTTGCAAGTGGTTGTTGGCATATGAACCTGAAATCAAAAGAAATAAAATGGAAGAAGCCAAGTACTTCATGTAAGATTCAAAATATAGTGCTACAGACACGTACAGCATTATACAGTTAAGATATTTTTGCAGTGTTCTTATAATACAATAGAGAAAAATAACTGGCCCACACAGTTACCAACTCTGTTGTTGGGATTTGGTGGAAGAAGGGCAATTATCCATCAGCAACCTGATTCTGCTTCCACTGGAGTTGTATGGAGTTTTGCCAATGGCTTTAGTAGGTGGAAGAACAGCATCTGGGAAGCTACAGATGAGGAAAAGCCAGCATTTGAAAAGTTTTCTCAGCAACTTATTGGATAAGTGCCACTGTCTAAAGGGTGGTGGGTGGCCCAGAGAGCAGGAGTTTCAGAGAAAAGGGGTAGAAAATGGATACATATAATTTTGGGAAAAAGGTCTTGTATAAGAGGAGGGTTTTTGAGGGACATGGTATGTCTGATCTTCCTGTTGACTAGTGACAATGGAAGGGCCCATTGTGTAAGAAGAAAAAAAAAAAAAAGAAAGCAGTAACAAAGCCTAGGTTTGAGTTTTGAGGTGTGTTGTTTCACAAAGTGTTGGTATCAGAGAAATGCACCAAACAAATGCAAATGGATTTGGATGACCAGCTGATGTTCACAGCTGTTGACTCAAAGGAGCCAGACCTTAAGTAGGGGTGTAGGAAAATAAGTGCCTAGGAGGTTTTTCTTCATATATCCTTGTTTTAGGAAAAATAACTTTCAATCCCTGTAGACTGTTAAGTCAGGTGACAGTCTCTATCGCTTTGTATTAAATCGTTCCAAGAGGACTGCACATCAGTACTCTCCATAGCCCTATCTTCTCTCTCAGTATTGACAAATCACTGCATCAGCTCCCTTGTTGCCATTCCCAGGATCATGTGTAAGAGCTCTTGCAAGCATTTGGAAAACTGGCATCTTAATGTGCTCCCCACTGAGCGGAAAGTGATGCTGTAGTTATCATCCTGACAAGGGGGCACAGTAGGGGGAAGGGGGTATGTGAGAACAGTTCACACAAAACTAGGAACAAAATGGAATCATACGCTTGACTGTTCAACCATCTTCACTGATTTCCACTGGGAGGCCTGCTAAGAATATCAGGAATAGTGGTATATCAATTTAGGATATGTTTTCTTTCATTTGCAAATGAGAATTTCTGAAAAGGGTATATCAGGAATGTATCAAGGCCATATTAAATTCTTCTTGTCTGTGATCCATGGAGACATAAGGAAGATGCCTGCTGGATACACAAACTATAGTTTCACTAATCTTCACGTAGTAGTCAAGACTCTATTAGATAAGGACAGGGAGACCTGAACAAGTCTGGTCTTTGCAGCAGTGCTGTCACCATCAGAAAAATCTGCTACATTCACTTCAGATCCTGTATGAGAAATCATGGATAGACTGTATTCATGCAGTTTGTATATCTTAACTGCTATTTTCTTCTTACTGTGGTAAAAATGGGCGATTGGTTACAAGTACAGGCATCAACATGAATATACACAGTATCATCATGATGAGAACAGTATAGGGTAGCACAGCTTCTGGAGTACCAGTGTTAGGTATGTGGAAAGAGACTTGAAGGTGTTGAACATAACAGTGGAAGTCTTTGAGAAAGCAGAAAGAGACAGGTACTTGTATAGTGCAGGAGCATTATATTGGCAGCCAGGAAAAATGACAGACTTGAAGCCCAGCTCCGCCATTCTCCTTTCTAATGCTTGGATGCACTATTCTACATGTACATCTCGTTGTTTTAGAAAACATAACAGTATCTGTTGTTTCTGCAGTCTTTGTATTTCTAGTTTGTGAATCCTGAGACAAGTGGGTATGATACAAGTTTTGAGATGGGTTTGAAACTGTTGTTTTAACAGACAACCCACTTAAAAAAACAAAGCAAAACCAGCACCTCATTCACACTGGGCTGTTGGCTTCCAACATTTCAGACATGCAGTGAATTAGAGAGGCCAATATCATAGCAAGGTTGAATCCTTTATGGTTTCAACCAGGGTTCAGATGGCAAGATCAAGGTCTGAAACCTAAGTGCTCTGCTTTTCTGATGTTTGCCTTTATTTCTTTTTTGTATGTTTGAATGATTTCATGGTATGTATGTCTACTGGCAAGGAATCAGGAAGAGAAAATCGAATGACAAAACAGGCACTAGCACTGCATTATCTTTCTCAGATTAAACTGCTTGGAAATGGCAATATATATTACCACTTGCAACGGGAGAGGTAAGAATACAGGATACAATCTTCACACTCTTTAAAGAAGTACTGTGTAAGTCCACAAAGCTATGTGCTAACAGCAGAAACACCTAATTCACCTTTTCAGCATTCATGGAGTAGGATACATGGAGATTTATGTACCAGATGAGCTAAATTAAATGACAGTCTAATACCTCTGAATGGCCTCATGCCTTTCATTAAACCAGTGGATCATTGAAGACCTTTCTGTATATCATCCCATTATGCTCATCTGCCAAGAAGCTTGGCTAATATATTAATCGGTTTTATAATGGAAAATCAGTTTGTGTGTGGTAAAGAATGTGCATTTTCTGCTTCTCAAATGTTTTGAATATTTACAATTAAAAGGTATGCATCTCATCTGCAAGCTAGGGATCAACCACAGCTGGGTAGATGAGCATAATAAAAAAATTGTAAGGAAGGGGGTCTTCTATCTCCTTTTGGGATCCTTCCAGGAAACACGCATTTAAGCACTTCTATAAACCTATCGTATCAGAAAAAATATCAACACCAATTGCATTTCAGCCTCTTTTACAACCTGATAATTGTGCTTTTTTAGGGACTTATGAAGCTCTTTTTCAACTTGTAGTCACTGTTTAATATTGCTTAATAGCTTTTCCAATTTGTCCTGGTTAAATCCGTGCTCTGTGTGAACTGCAGGTACACAGATTTCATACTGTGTGTGCAGCTTGTTAAAAAGCACCATCTTGCATTACTGACTGCAGTGTTGCAAAAGTCCTGTCTTAAGCCAAAGAGTATGGGAAATGCTTTTGCTATGAAGTCTCTTAGCTATCTAGGTTTAGATGCACAATGCACACAGTTAAGGCAACACTGAGCATGAGAAACGTTCTTTATTCTTTACAGACATACCTCCTTCTTGAAAGCTGTTCGCTCCATGGAGTTTACCATGCTACTTTAGAGCCACAGTGGCTGCCTGAGGAGTAAGTCCTCTAAACTTACTGATTTGCAGGTATACACACTAATTAGGGAGAAGCGCTAAGAGAGTGAAGTGCACATTCTGATGCTCTTGGTGATGTCCTGTACCGAGCAAATACTCTGTTCAGCTGGCACAGAAGTGGCTGCACAGATACGTAGTACCAGAACTGTATTTGCTCCTGCAAGGAAACCAAAACTAGCACCCTAACCCTGGTTTGGTCAGATTGTACAGATGATTTCAGGCTCTTCTCAGTTTTTTTACTTCCTGTAAAAGGTTCACCAAGATAAACTGGAATGAAGCAGAAATATATCACAATCCAGAGCTTTAATTTGTTTCCACAACCAAGTTTAAGTGCTTTTGAATTCTAATGGTGCACCATTCCTGAGAATGGTACAGAAGGCTAATGGTACAGAGTACCGTGTGAGTATCCCTGGCAACTGCTCTCTTGTCAGTGTATTCTTCTGTACTAATTCTCTTCTGTACTAATTCTCTTCTCCTTACACCAGCTGTGAAGAACATGGCTTTATGCACATGCAGTTTCACAGGCACAACTCAAGGTGGATTAAAAAAAAGTTGAGGTTAAAACCAAATCAATCATTTTTGCCAAAAAATACTAATTAAGATTATCCAGATAAGCCAAATTGTAAACTAATCTAGAATAGGAGAGAAATTTTGAAATAAAAAGCTTAATATTTTTTTAAGTCAAAGTGACAACATATTTGGAAATATAACCTAATTATTTTAAAAACTAATATATTGCAGACAAAGCTGACAATGCTTCAGGTCTTGGGTGTTTTGTTTGGGGGTTTCTTTTCCCTGCTTTATTTGGTTTTTGTTTCCTGTAAACTATAAAAAAATTCTTTTTTTTGCAGTTGTGTTTAGTATTTGCAAAAATTCATATTCTCTCAAAACTCTTTCAGGAAAAATGGAAACTGACAGCAGCATATCCAGGAGAGACGTGCTTGGTATGTTAGGAATCAGTTATTTTTGGTGAATTGTAGTTGTCCATGAAACTAAACATAACTTATATTCCATGTAATCCAGTTTGTACTTTTTAAAACAGTGAAACTAAGAATATCAACAGTAGGATAGAAAGGCATGGCTTTATTTTAAAAATAAAATGTTAGAATGTTTATATCTCAATAGGAATGTAAATTTAATTTTGCCTTGTGTGAAGAGTCTTCCTGCAAAATACCATGGTAAGGGTGGATGTAGTTTACACAGTCCATAAGTTTCCTTTTTACCTTTCTCAGACTCCAGAGCAGCAGTTCAGTTGCTTTAAGTTCATAGTCTGAAAATGAACAGAACCTAAGAGTAATATTCATTACAGTATTCAATTTAGCATGCCCAGTATTGACACATTAAATTACGTAGTGTCCCTGAAGACCCTCTCATGAGCTATTAATGAAATTACTACAGCACTATAACTAACACAGTGGTATAATGACCTAGACTGTACTCTCACATCCCCCTCTGTTTCTTTTTTTTAATCTGAACCTCCCCTTTCTGTAAGGATTTGAGGCATGCATCCACTGTTTCCCACCAGAGAGCCATGCAAACACAGTATCCAACCACACGTACGTGTTCTTTGGTTCACATATAAAACATATGAAGTCGGATTAATTGTTTTTGTTGCCTGGGTAACTTCCACATGCATTTTGTTCTGTGAGGTCTGAGAGGAGGGGTTGTTGAGGGAAAACTGGAAGCAATACGGTGTAAATGTGCATTCTAAAGTCATATTGCAAAAAAATTGTATGTGCCAAACAGCAAGTTCCTTGAAATTATGCTTAGCTTTAAGCACATGAATAGTTTTTCGTACCAAATGACCTATGTCTGGTCTTACACGAGAGGAAAAAAAGAAGATGGACCCCAAATTAGTAGCTAGATTTTGCTTTTTAGCCTACTTACTCAGATGCCAAGTCTGCTAACTGTACCTCACCTTCAGTACTTGGCTGAAAACATTGATAAGCACTGCAAGTAGGAAGTTTTATGCCAAGCAACCCAGCCACAGCTTAAGGAAAATGGAACCTTAGAAAGGGATAAGTAGAACCAGACACTGATCCTGTTTCAGTCTCTGCTTCAGAGCCGTGCAGTTCTCCAGGAATTTTAAGACACTGTATATGACCTTATTGCAAATCAAGTACTGTGATTAAATGAATAATAACTTCAAGTCTTTTTTTTTCTTTTTTTTTTTCAGTGAAGATGAAAAAGAATCTCATAAAAAAAGAAACTCCACACACTTGATAAGGTGAAAGCCTATCACTTGACTATAATTAAGACAACTTTCTTACTTAGTCTTTACAATGGCTTTGATTTTTGCTTTTGTGATAAATGAGGAAGAAATTTAATTTGGCTTTTCCAAGTTGCACTGCCAGAGACTTACGACAAAAACAGACTTTCAGGAACCCATTTGAAGGAAATATATTCCCCTGGATCTGTAGGATTTCTATGATTTGACTGAGAAACTGGCATTTGCTGAATAAATGGGAGCCTAGACTCTTCTATGGTCCAGTGGGAAGAGTCACATTCTTGGGTGATTCAGTGCTTACCTGTGAAAGCTGGACAAACATATGGATGCCAGAAAAAATTAACAAATGAGCACAGTTTATACAGGAAGATGAATTTACCTTCCTTGTTCTAAAATAATTTCCTGGCCAAATAGTATATGGAACCAGCAATATTTAATCAATACTGAAGAACAGTGAGGAGCACTGGCTAGCAGGTTTAAGGGTCTTACCTGTTTATTGCAGGGCTTATAAGGGCACATGTATTTTGCTTGATTTAGATTCTAAGGTTTATTCATCCAGCTGGGAAGCAGACATGTACAGTATTATTAGGGACCTGGAGTAAGGAGGGTCTGTAATTTCATTGTCCTAAAATTCAGACTTTTCTTTCATTTCCTTTTCTAACCTAAGGGACAACTGACAGCCCTCCAAATTTTACAGGAGAGAGAGAATTCATTTGAGCTTCATTCTTTACCACAAAATTCACTCATCACAAGACATATCTCATACTCTGGTATCACTTAGCAGGTCATTGCTGTGGTTTTCGAGGAACCTCTGTCCACACTAGATGCAGCTGACTGGCATTTGATGCTGGTCAAGTGCTGCTCCTCTAACTCTTATACGAATTACTTCCCTGAACGACTTAAACTGGGGCCAATAGCTTCTTACTGGCTTCAGCTGACAGTGATCTGATTTTTATCTATCTGTTTTTGCTGCAGTGAGAAAAATCATAGTGCCTTGGCTAAAATGGCTCTTCCAAGATTTAACCACTCTAATAATTTTCAGGGGTAGGATTTAGGGATTCACTGTTTTCTAAAGAGAAGGGGGTCAGTAAAGTTTTGCCATTTCAGGGTAGCCAGATGCTGTGCAGAGACTACTTCATTTTTGTTGCTACTAACTCCCTTTGTAAGACAGAGTAAAGATCCTTAATAGCTTCCTGCATGCAACTAGAGAGGGAGAAAACAAGTTTCCGAGATGA
Source organism: Psittacula echo (assembly GCF_963264785.1). Lineage (NCBI taxonomy): Eukaryota > Metazoa > Chordata > Aves > Psittaciformes > Psittacidae > Psittacula > Psittacula echo. The sequence goes on along the minus strand of NC_137736.1, from coordinate 20,917,618 downwards.
CCCACTCACCATACCCATTGTGCAGGGGATGTTACAGTTCTAAGAATGAAGAGAATCTCTGCAGTGGTTTGATTCCCCAGTACTAATTACTTGACTACATGTCCTACTGCTTAGGTTATGTGCTGGGTACCAGAACAGAGGCATTTATTTCTAACACATTAGAAATAAAATACATTTTTTCTGGAATATTCCTGTAATGTTGTCTGAGTCTCTTAGGAAACTCAGTAGACTTGTTTTATGTCAGTATGTCTCACCTGATTTTCCTCTTCAACTGCTGTGTGATGGAGGGATTCTTTGAGTCAGTCTCTTTTGGATAATCCTTCAACTGCATTCAGGTTTAGGTTTCCCATGGCACATGTTCTGGGCTCATAACTTCTTTCTCCTCTAAATATTTTTATCTTCTTTTGTGCATAAACAAAAAGATAAAGAAATATTTAGCTCTGACAGTTACTGGAATTTCTTGCAAATGCATTCCACTTAATACCTAATGCATTTCTAAGTGATTTGCCTGTGAAGATTTTGTTGTTTGATAAAGTGTATCTGATAGATTTCGAGGTTGCATGTTCATCTTTTAAGATGGAAATAACATTGTTGCTGGAGAATCCTACTTGTAGGTTTTCAGTAATGGAAAGAAAGTGCTTCTAAGCCAACAAACACAGCTGATCCATTGCCAGTTTATGGCATTATTTTCTTCTAGACTGAGATTCTTACTCATGCAGATTACTGCTAGTAATTAAAAACTGCCTCCTTTATTTCCTTTGCTTTTAAAGTAATGGTTGGCTTGGGGTGTCTGAGCTTTTCACCAGACTTGTCTTTGTTTTGTCATTACTAATTTGTTTTCTTCTAAGCCTGGACAGTCTTTTATTTCTTACTTGCATATAGATTGAGATTAGAGAGGCCATACAATCCACAAAAAAAATGCATAACACGTTGCTGTGATGCTTGTTATGCAGAGTCATTATGCTGGTTTTATGTAGACTTTTATTACATACAAAGCTGTTAAATGCCCCCCTCTTAAATTCAAGGTTTCCTAAGAGATCCCTTTATAAGGCTCTATTTTCATTTGAATTAACTTTGCCAAATTTGGGCTGTTTATACGGATATTTTCCATGTCTGTCTTAGCCTGAATTTTTCATTTTAATGTTTCAGATTAAATGGCACAGATGTTTCCAAGAACAAGATTAGGGAAAACTGCATTGTTTTTCTCCGTTGTTTATTTTTTCATAGGTCCACCAGGGATCTCTAGAGTCTTTCATTCTCTGGAGCAGAGATTTGAAACATTAGGATAAGAGGAAAGCCATGAGAAGGAGGAGGTGCAAGAAGAAATGAGATGGAAACAAGCCCTTAGGGATCAAATAGTTTATCTAAACAATGCTCTCCTGAATGTTGCTTTGAACCCGTGAGTCCCTAGTGGGTTTTTTTCCTATGCTCTCAGCAATTAGTTTTGAGACTTTTTGGAAAATTATTATTAACCTCTTTTAGGGTCATGCTGGTGTCACCTGGACAGTTTTCATTCTGGTGTTTCCTGCTTTGGTTTTGAGGTTGGTTTTTTTTGGTTTGGTTTGGTTTGGGTTTTGGGGTTTTTTGTGCTTTAAATTATAACTAACATGATTTCAACTCTTTTTCCTTTTGTATGGGTATGCATGTAGTTTATATCATGAGGGTATTCCAAATTCAGTTAGTGCAGTGCAAAGCTGAAGAAAGAAATGTACTTCTGTAGAAAGCTTATGCAGGGGGGGTTGGAACTAGATAATATTAAGGACCTTTCCAACCCTAACCATTCTGGGATTCTATGATTAGTGCAAGGGCTGATGCAACACAAGAAGAATAGTAGTGCAGAAGGTGGCAAGGGCAATACAAAGCTAAACAAAGGAGAGATATAAAATAATTGTTAGATTTTCTTAATATAAAGCTATTTTATAGCTATAGACTCTGTAGAAGGGAAATGGAAGACTGAAAGTAGGGCTCATATGGGGAGTTGTTTTCAGATGGCTCTTTCCAGCATAAGGGATTGTAATGTCATCTGTAAATAAAACTTTCTAATTCCTGCAACCATCTCTGACCCCCACCCCCCCAAAAAAAAAAAAATAAATTTCTTTTTAAGCTCTGACTTATGCTAAGTTAACAAACCCCAGTGTGTATCATTTTCATAGGGGACATTTTCTTACACTGAGTTTTCAGAACAAAGAATCATTATTCCTTTGCAAGCAAAGACTTTGTATTTTGCAACATATTACATATTCTAGTCAACAGAATACCACTGTGTGTGCAGAGCTTGTTATTTTTCTCTGGCAACTATGAGTGATACACATGATTCAGTCTTGTACCCTTCACTAATTATTGTCTTCCAAAATAAATGTCAAAGCATTAGCCAGGAAAAAACATAAGATGGAGAAAAAGCCCTGTTCCGTAGTTCAATTTTTAGGATGAATAGTGTAATGGTAAAGAAATTTGTCAATGAAAATTGTTTCACAGATCTAAACAGATCAATAATACAAAGACAATTCAGGGTACTTATTTTTTTAGAGCCCGGGAATTTCATTGTTGTTACACAGTGTTGTGGTTTAACCCCAGTGGGTAACTCAGCACCATGCAGCCACTTGCTCACACCCTCTTTCCCCCCCACCCTGGGCGGGATAGGGAGGGAAATCAAAAGAATATAAACCCCACAGGTTAAGAACAGTTTAATAACTAAAATAAAGTAAAATATAGTGATAATAGAAAGAATACCACCACCAACAATAATGATGATAAGAAGAAACAAGAAGAGAAGAAATGAAAGCTCAGAAAACACAAGCGATGCACAGTGCAATCACTCACCACCCACTGACCTATACCCAGCTTGACCTGAGCAGTGATTGATCCCTTCCAGGTAACTGCCCCCAGTTTATATACTGGGCATGACGTGCTGTGTTATGGAATACCTCTTTGGCTAGTTTGGGTCAGGTGTCCTGTCTCTGCTCCCTCCTGGCTTTTTGTGCCCCTCCTCACTGGCAGAGAATGAGACTGAAAAGTCCTTGATCGGGGTAAGTGCTGCTCAGCAGCAACTAAAACATTGGTGTGTTATCAGCATTATTCTCAAGCTAAAGCCAAAACACAGCTCTGCACCAGCTCCTAGGAAGAAAGGTAACTGTTACAGCTGAAGCCAGAATACACACCTCTGCTAACACTTTCTGCAACCTTGTCTCACATAGTTCCACGTGACTGTGGGGAATTAAAATGGTGCTTACAGAACATTTCCCCTTCATGTAGTCCAGCATATTTCACAGATCTGCGTTGCCATAAAGCACAGCCCAAGATCAATAAAACTTATATTTCTTGTGAGGAAGATCTCTGAGTCTGAAAGAGGTTCAGGAACACATGGAGGCCAGAGTTCACATCCATTGAACACTATTTACTAAATCAGATGCAGAGACAGGACCTGCAGCCCTAAGAACATAACACCCGCAACCAAAACAGTTGTGTCCCATAGTTGCAGTAGAGCAGCTGTTCTCAAAGTTGCTCAGCCTAAGGATAGACAATCTAGATATAGTGAAAAGGACAAGCCTGAAAAACCCTAAAGAAGGAAAGCAAAAAGGCTGGGAAGAAGTCATACTGAGAAAGATGAGGCAGAAGGCAGGAAGATTGAGGAGACATGGCAAAGACTTCATAATGGTCCCAAGAAAAAAAGATAAGACCACATAACTAAGCATGCTGTCATCATGCATATGCAGAACCAGACTTTTTTATTATTATTTTTATTTATTTTGGAACTATACGCACATGTAGTATAGAATGAACCAAACTTTCAGTAGAGTGTGTGGAAGAGTGTTGCATTGGGTTGACATACATGTACATACAAGTCATATCTGTAATATGCATTTTCAAATGTAAGATTGGAATGGACATTAAGTGGCAGAAGTGGAATATAATGTGATTTTTTGTGATTTCAGCAGGAAAATATCTTTATTTGTACATTTGTCTTTGTACTTTTGTACAAATATCTTTACTTGTATGTTTACATGTTCTTCACCATGCTCTGCAAAAGGACAAAATAGGCTGAAGATATATTAAAAAAACCCTTCTAGTGTGACAAGCAGGAAAGGTATCTGAGCACAGCAGTTAGGTATAACTCCATCTGAAAGATAATGTACCTGGGTAAAAAGCACAATGGGGATATTTTGGAAATAGAGGAGAAGGCAAGCTATTATGGCCACCCTGTTTGCTACTTCTGTCTTGTCCATCTGGCATGGAGCATGGTAAGTTTCAAGTCCTAGAATACTAAGTAAGACACAGACTCATCCTGTAAAGCTGTCTTGCATAACCTGCTGTTGCTCTGCTCTCACTTTGGTTGAGTAACTGAGAAAAGGCAAAGAAATAAGGAGTGTGCTTGCTTATCTCCAGATCAGCTTCCTTGCCTGTTTTTGTATTGGTTTAACTATCTAGGAAGATGGACTAAGAATTTAACTCATCTGAGTTTAAAATCATAGTTCAGTTTTTGCTTTTAAATCAAACATATCTATTTGGCACAGAATGCTATGTCTGTTACAAGGATCAAGATAAAATGCAAGCCCATTCCCTCCTCCCATTTCCTTCTGTCTTTCTTTTTCTCTTTAAAACTTACTAAAATGAATACCAGACAGTATCCTTTGACAAATGGGTAGAGCTTCCTGTGGGTCATTTCAGAAGCAGTTCTCAAGTTCTCATGGGAAAATCAGATTGCAAGGGAGCAACAGTCCACATAGAGTCTAGTGTTTAAATAATTTCTTAGCATTTTGTCTTAACATTAGTATCTAGCAGATACAATAAGTTATTAAAACAATATGTTAAAAATGTTACTTTTATGTTAAATGTTAAAAAATACTCCAGAGTTTTTAATAAAGATGTATTCATCTAAAGGGATAAAGGATCTGGGTGTAGGGTAGTAATATGTGTTCTGCTCATATGTTTTTCCCCAAACATTTGTGTGCAGGAGAATAGCACCATCTAAGCCCCAAATTGTTCCCCCTTCCAATCCAAGCAGTCCCCACTCCCTTCTTCCAGATGAATATACAAAACTTCACATCCAGGCTTTTTTGCCATCCATCAACTCATGACAGACAGTCTAGAAAATAGTGTGCCCTAAATGTCATGTAAATGTTAGTCTTAATCAGGCAGCCAAATTCAATATTGTGCTACAGCTAAAAATGAATTAAAGAACCTGCCACACACACTTTAAAAAATTTCCATAGAAAGGAAGGTTTAGGGAAAGTTCAAATGCACAGGATAAGTAGAACATAGTCATAACAGGATATGCCTTTTGTTAACTGAAAAAAATGAGGAAGAGTCAACATCCGAAAGAAATTACACTTGTTTAAAATGTTATAGTAGAGGGGAATCCATTGATACTAGGTGAGAAGGCCTACCTGTCCTCCCTGGGGAACATGGAAACAGGATAAACAAACAAACAAACAAAAGACCACAAATATAACCCAAAAACCAAAACCATCTCCATGGCACATTATAGGAAGCTAAGAAGGCTTGACAACTCAAGGCACTGTGAATAAAGAGACAAAGTAACAGGGAAAGCCTTTTCTATGATTTCATTTCCACATTATCAGCAACTCCCTTTGACAAAAATTGGCCACAACCACCTTTTCCTTTATCCTTACCCTTTGGCACTGTGTTAGTGATGAATGGCTGGCTGCTTTCATAGTAGAGCTAACACTGTAACAATTAAAGCATTCTCTGTTTCTTAATGGTCTATACTGAACTTTGCAAACATCTAAGACAGCTATCCTGGAAATAATTGCACTATATTCTGAGCAACCCAATGGTTATCTGAAGGGGCAGGTTTTCTCTTGTCTAGCAATTTGCAGTTCCAGCTCCAGAGTGACAACAAAGATCACATGGAAGGTCATTTATTGTGTGTCATTAATTTCCAGGTCAAAGCTCCAACTGACCTGTTACTGAGTATATTTCTTCTATGTTCCTCATAGTCAGCTCCAAATGCTCTTGTGTGGCGTGCATGACACTTCACCCTTACTATGAGTTGTTAGTCGTGTGATGTGATGCCTTTCACTTGTCTTCCAGTCAAATCTACTGGCTGGTTTTGGTTTGTTATTATTTCCTCTTCATTTCCTTTATCTCCTCCTGGTACATTGATAATTAGGTGACATTTAGTATGTCTGCTAACCGCTTTTACTAGCTCTGTGGATATCACTATTATTTGCAAACTGTTTTGGGGTGGAGCTCAACAGCCTTGCTCTGATTATAACTTGAAGGTTTTTAGAAGGTTCATTATTTTTAATATATTCAGTACAGACTGTAATATATTAGCCTGCTAGCTGTCTGAATTCATACTCCTTTTTTAATGTAGGCATTTAACTAAATAGCTAAACATATTATCATAAAATTTGTTTCTGGTAGGGAAAATGAGAATTAACAAAGTGATTTCTTTTTGTAAAGAAAGTTGATATCCCTTTTTAAATGCTAGCAATTAGGAATTAAAAGTTCCTGCTTGTTATTTCCATTTGGCAAAAACAATCTGATGATGGTAGGGTACACATTTGATGCACTCCTGCTTACGGATAAAGACATACCTAAATCTTGTTCATCTGACCATATTTGAACAAAAGCAGTTATTTGGCCTGTAGCTCTGTGCCTGTCTTTCTGGCAAGCTGCAATCTAAAAAGCTGGTGTTTTGCCACACTGTTTGTCTCCTCCTTTCTGTTTTTCTCCTTGCTGTTTACAGTACACACCTAAGGCCAAATCCATCTGCAAATCCCAATGGTTTCTTTTGTTTTCTTTCTTAATAGAAGGCCACTGAAACTTCTCTGCTTTTGCCTGGAGTGTAAGTGGCCTCTCCCAGTTGATTAATTATAGAGAGGTTTGTGATTTCCTTTAAATCACAAACTTACCACGTAGTGTCTAATCAACCAGTGGTATCCTGGGCAGTTGTGAAAGGTTTTGCCTATCAGTTTCTTCCTGAAGCCCAGACTGACACAGATTTTAGATTTGCCAAATGTTTGGGTTGATTTCCCATGTAATATAAGGACTTCTACCACTTCTAATATCTCTTCAGCATCATGTAATTCCAGAAGGAAAATTAGGTTCCAAGCCAGGATGCCTTCCAAATAATTTGTTACCTTTCAGTCAGAGAGTTGTTCTGGAATTTCAGCAGTCGAAGGAGCTAGTCATACAGCTCACTTAGTCTGGGAATAAAATCACCATCACTTTTTCTCTGCTTTCTGGCTTTAATAGTGTCAGAGATACAACGGCAAAATACAGTGGAAAAAGGCAGGTTTGTTTCCAGGTCCTTTTAACATGGGTCATTGACACAAAAGGCTATAACTCTGGCAGTGCTTCAGTGCATCACATTTGTATTATATTGGCAAAGCTGACAACTCCCATGAAACTACTAGGCTTATATTTGTGTCATCCAAGCTGTGATAAAGTTAACTTCATCTTACTGTAGTCCTTCCAGGCAATAACTGATAAAACAGGTCATTAAGAAGTTCAAAGCACCTATTTTTTACTCAAAGTAAATAAGTCCTTATTTTTTACTGATGCTTGCATTAAAAATGCTTATTTTTTTACTTGATTTCCCAATGTAAATGATACTGATATTAGCTTGAGAATATATTGCTGTTTTGAGAGGAGAGGTGGGAAAGAAGTAAGAAAACTTGCCAAGTATTAATTTGGCAATTCAGATTTTAAGTCTGAATACAAATATTGAGTGCCTTCTGTTACTTGCTACCTATGCTCAGCCTCTGAATACGAAGTATGCTTATCCAAAGTTTTTTATGCGATGCATATGATTATGTCCAATCGTAACTTTCCTCTTTGTATTTTGTGAATATTTTTACTGCTTATAATACAGACCTGAAACTCATCCTTCTTTCAGCTGATACATTCAGAGGTTTGCCTTTTGGCTGAGATGTATGACGTAAGAGCAAAAGCTAGCTTCATCCACCATCCAGCCACTGGGTTGTTCAGTATTGTCCTATAGCCCTGCCAGTAGCAACCATAGCTCTTCCTTGCCCTCCTAAGAAGATTTAAAAAAAACAACACTCCAGAAACAATTCAGATCCACTATTGGCCTAATTCCTAGTTTATTTAGGGGGACTTTATTCTCTTTCGGTAGAGTGAAGGGCCACAGAGAATCAAGGTAAGTGAAATTCACTTTAAGATTTCTTCCTAATTCTTGAGGGTCATCAAAAGATTTGTGACTGGATTATTCTCACATGCCTCGTAGCTCTTAGGAATCAAGTAACTTGTCTGCTTTCTCTGCCTGAATAAGAAAGATGGTGCAGCTGTGTAGACTAACAATATACCAGGATGCTTTTAATAGCAGAGTATGAGAAATTGCGCTTAAATGTGGGTTTACACCTGTCTGCAATTAGCCACATCTCTCCCACTTCTGACCTTGTGTCTAGTTGGCACCATTTTGTAGTTACAGATACAGAAGACAGTAAGGTGAAGCAATGAATCCTGAGTCTGGCCAGTTTTCCCCTGGTTCTCTTTTTCCTCTTTCTTCCTTCTCTGCTACTGGTCCTGCTCAACTAGCGTGATCTTGAGCTAGGCCTTCCTAATCCCAGTACTGCAGTATGGTAACTATCTTTGTCCTCACTAGAGAACAAAAAGCATAAGGGTTTTTCCTTACGCTAAACCCCACTTGCTTCTGATTCCCTTTTTCTTGGCTTCTGACTGGTCATGGGCCATAATACTTAACTCTACTTGTAGACCTGAAATCTTTGTACTTCATGGCATGGTGGAGCTGTCAGTGTTTTCCTGTCCTGTGGTTGTTCCATTACATTAACCATGAGGTTAGGCAATATCTAAGAAGATGAAGAAATACCAAAGAAAAAACCTTATCAAAGCTCTGCATGGGTGACTCATCCAGACACCAAAACTATCTACGGAGAATAGCAGGAGAATAACTGCTGTCAGTGAAGCAGAAGTGGGAGCTGCACTTGTTCTTCTTGCTAAAATGCAAGAACAGCATCCCTTGCTCTTGCATAACATTCACAATAGTAGATTTATTAGTCCTCTCTTTGCCCACCTATGTCTGTATTGCAGTTCTTTCTTGGCGTGCAAGAAATTGCATGACAGTTGCATTCAGAAGATTCTATACAACCGGAATCACAGCAAGAAGGAGGCACATCAGCTATGTTTTCTCCTGAACATATTTTTTTCTCAAATTGTAACTTCCTTTTCTGTCCTTGACTCCTAATGCTCGTGCCTCATAAAAGCATTGACAAGGTTTGTGAAAGACTTGTGTGTTCTGGTGTAGGAAGACATCTGATTGGCAAAATAAGTTAACAGTAGAATATCTAATTGCAGGATCCCCATCACCCAATACTTTAACCATACACAGTACAAATGAGATTTGTTAATCTCTCTCTTATAGGATCCTTCTGGAAGCAGTGATATTTTATGTGAGGTTCAGTGTAAGTGACTGTGAAAACTACAGCAGTGCATTCATTGCATTTTGAAGAGATCCCAGTTTGCTTGCATTTATTATAGAGGACTGTTTCTGATGGCACATACCATGAGTTCCATTAAGCGGGCCATGTGTAATAAGCTCCTAGGAACTGATAGCTGTGAAAATTACAGTTTCCAAACCAGAAAGTTCTTCCTGTTGCTTAATAAATTTTTAACACAGAAAGGCATTTGTTATGTGTGAGTCTTTGGCAGTAACTTCTTAGCCACCTTTTCCTGAACTTCTCGCAGTTAAGAGTTGATTTCTCAGTCTAAGGCTAAATTACTTATGAACACACAAACAGTTATTTTGTTAATGATTTGGATATTAGTGTGAATAATACCATGGCCCTAAGCAAATTTCTCGTTGGGTTTTAGACGTGTGAAGTAACAATAAGACCAATGATTTAAAAAGAGGTTATTTATTGTAATACTTATGTTGTGTCTTTGCAGAGCTTGCTATTTTTACCAACTAAAAAGCAGGGAAATTCTCAAAAGCAGTTTAAAATAATAAACTTGTCTTCAGTCAGGAACAGATCCCATCAGCCTATTGGCTTCCACTTCTGTTTGGAAAGGAGCGTTGCTGTACCAGCTGCCATTCCACGGATATGAGTTTCCCATGAGTTTTCACTGTGGACAGCCTGTAAGTTTTGACCAGATCTTAGACAGTGACAGTTTTGAAATCAACAGCTTCTGAAAGAGTCCTGAGGAACAACATTTACATGCTTTACACCTTGTATGACAGATTAGCATAAAATCTTGACCTCCTAAGACTAGCTGTTTTCTTCATTCCAGCAGAAGTCACTGAGAAAGGAGAGAGAAGGTTAAAAAAAAAACCCAAAACATTTATGTGTATAGGGTATATATATATACACACCCCCATTTCAGACTGTGTTGGTCTTTTTCTCCCAAGAAGTGGAATTGTCTGTAAAAATTCACGTAATGCATGTACATGATTTCTTCACTTCATATCGAGAACTTGCATAGGATGGAAAACAAAATGCACAGCATCTGTGTTAAGAATGTACGCTTGTCCTGAGGAGCTTTGACACAGAAAGAACCTGCAGCAGTGTTTGACACAGATGTGAGCTTGCTCTGCAGTGTACGCTTCCCCAGAAGGCATTTTGTTGCTGTTGCAGTGCCCCTTGGATTCTGTTTTCTTGGACCTTAACAGCTTTACCACAAACAAGTCTGACAATAAAGCCAGCCACTTGGATGTAGAGGTGCCCCATGCTTGAAGGCTACCAAGCAGCTTGACAAAAGTGCTTGGCATACAGGATGGTAAACAAATTCCAGAAATGTGAGCATAAAGGATAGTCTCCCAATAAGGTTTGTTTTGGGTTCATGCTGGGAGGTCTGCATGCACCTGAAGCACTGCAGCCATATTCCTGTATCTAACCTGTCAGTTACTACCTTGTTGCATCCCATCTCTAGCAATAGAGAGCAAAACATTCTACAGGAACCTCAGCAGCATACTACCCAGAAAGTGTGATGTTATCAAGAAAGTGGAATGTCACCTATAGTACAAAAAAACCCTACCTTCACTTTCTTCCTGCCTGGAACAAATGGCGTCTTATCACAACTAACTTGCTGTTCCCCTTCAGGATAGCTCAGTAGAGGATGTTGCAGATTTTACTTCCTGTCAGTGGTGTTGTATCAGACTTCATACAGAAAGATTGCTGTCCCTGACTACTAGAGATTCAGATGTAGCTCAGGCTTAGAGCCAGATGTAATCTTTTTGTTTCAGTCTGAACCATTAGTAGGGCTCCAGGGTGAACTGTTCTCTCATAGACATGTGCCGACTCTTTTTTCCTTTATCAGATTGCAAACAGGTTCAAGGTACAAAACCTGGAGGAATTACTACAAAAATGATATATGAAAAAGAAAGAAACCACAGGAAAATATGCATGTGCACATTGGCAAAATTGCTTAGAAATGGAAGATCAATCAAAACCATAAAATCATACAATGACAACTTTTAAGCCATTTTTCAGCAGAGACTTACAATACTCATTCCTCTTCATTCTGGGATCAGGCCAGGTATGATGAGCAGAGTAGGCTGACTTAGGGTATGGACTCCTCGATTCTTTCCAGAGCTCAGGAAAATCCTCAGGATCCTGCCGTTAAGCCAACAGCAATAGTACTACCCATGTATTTGAGCAGAATATTTGGATTAGACCCCCAATGAGCTCAACCGAATCAATTAGCATCTTTGCTATGTCTGATCTGTATTTGGTTCTGTAATACTTATACATGGCATCAGGGAGTAATGATTAATGATCATAATGTGGTTTTGAAATTCTTGAATGAAAGCGGCTACATCAGTACAATGACTAAATATTTTAATGAGTTTGTATTTTTTTCTCAGTGCCAGTATTTTGTACATTGTAAACTCTTCAGCACAGCATGAAACTCCAATCACATTAAATTTTATTGAGCAACTCAATAAAATGAGTTGAGTTCCAAAAAGAAAACAAAACTTAAGTATGAGCATAAAAAACAATTTTGTAAGCCCTGTTGTGGGTCCATGCAAGGGTACCTGGGTGGGTATGGAGCCCTCCTTACTTCATTGGTGCAGGCTACCCCTTGTTAACACATAGGTGTTAGCCACAAAGAAATAACTACAGGAGACCTTCTTATTTCCTGTGCAGCTTCTATTATAGCAGTAGTTTACACTATCCCAGGCAAACCTGCATTAGAAAGCACTCCACATACGCAAAGCCTGACTTGCAAAGAGAGAAATCAAAGGCAAGGAATGTTAAGTGACTTTCTGGCTCCTCTGATGAGGTTGCCAAAGGAATTGTCAGCAATCCCAACCTGTGAATGGCTTTTGCCATGAGAATGTTTTGTGGCATAGAATTGGTTTGAGTTTACTGAGTCCACATTAAGCCATCTGGCAGTATGCCAAGCAAATTCAATAGGTTTGGGGTCAGTAACCTACAGACAAATACAAGTAGCGCTCTCAAGTTCAAGTGCAATATTTACCTTTTAGGAAGATTCTGTACCTCCTTCTGAGATAAATGTGAACAAGTAACAAAAAGGTGTTTCTTAGGTATGAACCTTTCCCAATTGGCTTTATTTTTAATACATAAACAATCTCTTCTCATTGTTGCTTCTCCTAACCTGTAAGATCACAGAATTTGTGAGCTTCTTTGCTCATAATGATATCCTGTGATACTTAGAGGCAGAAACAGCTAAAAATAGTGGAACTCTCCTCTGCTCAGCCCTCTAGGAAAATATTTTGATAAGCCCAGGCAGCAAGCAGGAAGGCTTAAAAAGGAAAATAAGACATACCTCTCTGGATCTGAATAAACCTTAGGAAAGCATGGCTAAGAACTAGACTACGTTTAAGCTTTTATTTTATATTAATCAATTTGCCTATCCAATGTAAAACACATGTCATAACCCATTCAGGTAATAAGAACAAGGAATAATCTCTTTCTGAGATCTTGCTGTTCCCTCTGCACTCACATATGGCAGGTGATCAGACTTGCTTTACATTTTGGTGCTCAGCAGTATACCTCAGTAAGGCTGCCAGGGAGCTACTGTTTTTCCTTCTAGCATTTCCACACCGAGACAGAATTATCTGGACACAAAACAACAACAAAAAAAATCAATTTTATATGGAGTGTTTATAGGTGCCCAAAAAAAAGAACATGCTGTGGCTCAGATTATCCAGATGCTCATGATTTTTGGGTGCTGTACCCTTAGGATGAGTAATATAATAACTGTGAGGTGAAGGAAAGGGATAGAAATTAGGGAGCTTATTTTCTGGGTGTAGGCACTATTCCAGGTTGTATTTCAAGTGTATTAACACCATCTGACTTCAGTATCTAGCTTTAGGGCTGTGTCCATTGGAAGTTTGGTGCCTACAATGTGTTAAAACTGTCAGTTTCTGATTACTTCTGCAAACCCTGTCCCACAGTTTTTGGTGTAAAAGTGAGAATGGACCCTTGCTTTGCAGCCCTTTGTATGTGCAGTGACAACAACACAATAAGAATTCTGTACTTTGATTATTTTTGGTGGTATTTTATTAACAAATTCTCTTCTTGTAAATTTAGGACAACTTCCAGTGTCACAGGTGAAAGCTGAAAGGTCTTTACAAAATCATGGCTAACTATGTGCATGTTAGTTCTGTGAATCACTGGGATTTGTTTCCATGGTTTATGCAGTGTTTAAATATTTATAAAAACAACAACAAAACAAATCCACACCAAGCCGAACAAGTACAAGCTAATTCTCAGTGTGATTTACCATGAGTACTGTGAGCAAGAGCACATCTGCAGGCTAGTGCCCTGATTTTTCAAGCCTGCCTTGAGAAAACTGTTATATAACTCAGGGCAAAGCTGGATAATGGCCTACCCGTCAGGAAAACACAAAATACCATATGCTTCTGTGAAGGTTTGGAAAGCTCCCCTTCCCTGTGTGTTTTATGTTCTATTTCCTGAGGAGCTCAAGTAACCAGATACCATGCCATACCCTGGAATGTGATTGTGCCAATGTAGCGAGCAAATGGCTGTCAGACTGCAGGCACTGTATTCCTTGTAACAACCAAAAAACCCTAACCCAAACAACCAAAAAACAACCACCTGAACTCCTGAATTCTATCACAGTATTCTAAGGACATTTTTCAAGATGACTGTTTTCCAACAGACAGAACTGGAACATATTAAAAAAAACCCAAGTAAGTATATTTCGGTCAAGGCTAAAGTAAACTTTGGTATTGCCCTGACACTGAGTCCTCTCTGTGACTTCAGTTGCATATATGCTTCTTCACCTGGTTTCTTATCTGTCAAATGTGAAGCATACTTTCAAGGTGGTTACTCTAACACTTAGGGTTTGTTTAAGGATAAAATATATTTGCTAAATACTGAATGTTTAATAGGAAATTGAATATGAAGTGGTCTTAAAATACTTTTGATTGCATAGAAATAGCTAAGAGTTCCCAGTATAAGAGTATTCCTTAGGTCATGGTTATTATTTTGATCATGGCACATATGGAAAACTCATCATCATGTATTCACAAATGTTGTAATTCACTGTAGCATTTGTATGGGCCTGGTACACTCTGTGTTCGGTCAGACCACTCATCTGGGATTACGTACCTTTTCTATAGTCTAGGTTGGTGTGGGAGAAGCATGCTTAACAGGCTGAGCAAAGAAGGCAGTCACTCAAGATTGCTCAGAAAAAAAAAAAGCATGTTCAGAAAAGGCCTGGAGTAGAAAAAGCAGAGCTCTAGCCTACCTTTCCAAGAATTCTTAATGTCAAGTGAAGCCTGGAACTAGAAAAACATTTTAGTACCTGCCAGCCTGTTATACGCATAAAACTGGTATTTTACAGGGCATGAAATATTTTTGCCATATTTGTAGTCATTTTCTCTTGTTGGTGCCAATTCAAATACACGCTTCCTCTTCTGATCTTTGTTACTTACTCCTGACTAGCTCCCTGTTCATAGCTTTCCTTCCCCCAGCCTGCAGTTCTCAGGGGCATCTCATTTTTTACTTATTTTTCCTCTTGATATTTCACTGATATTTTTTCCATAACATCTAGATAATTTTCAAGTTATTGGTTTCATCTGTTCTTTCTTTCTGGTCTGTAGTGACTTTTCATCACTTCCATTCATTTATTATGTTTTTTCTTATCAACTCTGTTTTCTGTTTTTGCCTTGTGGAATCTGTATTTATGCCCTAACCTCTCTCATTTAGTATTTTTCTACTCTGTCTAAGGAAAGCACAGTCATGAGATAAAAGGGCACTTCTGTTTCATACATTCCTTTCCCAGGAGACCAGGATTATTCCCATCAGTGCAGGACCTGACTTGTTCCTTGCTGAGATCAATTATATAACAAATTTTCAAGCCTAGTTTTCAATCCCTGAAAAAGAAAGAACAAATCTCAAGTATGATTTTTTGGTAATGATCTAAGAATTGTTTGAGGTGGTCATCTCAGGTAATTAGTTGGTTAGTGGTTCATTAAGGGGATAAAGGAAAATTAATGGAAACTAAGGGATAATCTAGAGGAGTAATAGTAAAGAAAGCTGTTGACAAATAGCTGTCATTTTCCTGGTGTCCATATGGACAGCTTCTGATTTCATTAAGTTTTGTTTGGAAGCTATTTTGCTACTGTGAAGATTTTGAAGCTGTTGTGCAAGTGTATTTTTATTTTAACCTACTGAAATAGGCAGCTTTGTGTCGCAAGCAAAAAAACCTCTGAGAATTCAGGTTCTGAAATTTATCCAGTTGCCCAGTGTTAGTAATGATGATGACTGAAGATACTCGTATCTTCCTTTTGTGTTTCAGAATCACAGAATCATAGAATGGGTAGAGTTGGAAAGGACCTTAAGATCACTGAGTTCCAACCCCCTGCCATGGGCAGGGATGCCTCACACTAGACCATGTTGCCCAAGGCTCTGTCCAACCTGGCCTTGAACACTGCTGGGGATGGAGCATTCACAACTTCTTTGGGCAGCCTGTTCCAGTGCCTCACCACCCTCACAGTGAAGAACTTCTCCTTACATCTAACCTGAACTTCCCCTTATCTCTAACTTGAACTTCCCCTGTTTAAGTTTTAACTCGTTAACCCTTGTTTTATCACTACAGTCCCTGATGAAGAGTTGCTCCCCAGCACCCTTGTAGGCCCCCTTCAGATACTGGAAGGCTGCTGCGAGGTCTCCGTGCAGCCGTCTCTTCTTCAGGCTGAACATCCCCAACTTTCTTAGCCTGTCTTCATACAGGAGGTGCAATCTTACTCAGTTGTCACAAATCATCTGTATTTCTTGTAATTCCAGTTATCTGAAACCATGTAGTAATGTTGAAAGAATTCAGAATGACAGTGATTCCCTCTCCATTCCATATGGCCTAGGAAACTGATGTTATAAGGAGAGTGAAGGAAATTGCATTAGAAGTATGTAAGAGAGAAAGTACATGAAAAGGGAAAATATTGCTTTTGTTTAGAAGGAATGAAAAATCTCTCTGTACATCTCTCTGTGAAGTCATTACTGTAATGTCAGTATTGCATGAAACATTTTCAGAACTGCAAGATTGTAATTTTATTGGCACCATTGCAAATGCACATAGAAGGACTCACTTGTAAATGTTAGTTTCTTTTCTGGAAAATAGGCTACATGTGCAGATATTTTAAAATGTGCTGACAGAAGAAGGTTGTTGCTTGAACCTTCATCTATAATATGGAAGTGGCAGATTCTGAAATAATTGTAACAGTAGACAGAATGCTCTAATTTGTGCTGATTCTCTTCTCTTACTGAATTCAAGGAGAGATAAACATATTCAACTTTAAGATGAATCCTGGAATAGAGTTTACGGGGAGGAAAAAAATGCATTTCTCTCTGCTTTGTGTCAGATTCTGTGGCAAGACTAGGGAGATGCTTAAGTATTAAGACGTTAATGCACATAAAGGATCAAAATTCATAGGTAATTAAAAAAATCCTTTTGCGTCTGCTTCTGATGTTAGGCACACATGAAAGTTTACTGGTCAAACATCTCCCAGAATATGTGTTTTCTGAAGTATAACTTAAGACTCTGTTCGTGTTGACAGAGGTACTGCCCTTGAGAGGTGCTGAAAGCCCCTTGGACTTGAAGAATATCCTGAATTTTCACTATTTTCAGTAAGAAAAGAAAATACTTGGTACCAGGTAGGAAGTAAAAGAGACCTGATTTACTGTACAAAAAATGAGAAATCCTGAGATATATCAAGGGGGCTTGCATTTCAAACTCGTGCAAGTCCTTATGAATTCAAAGTGAGGTTTCATTTTTCCTTAGGTAAAAACTCTCAGGAATATGCCTGTCATTAAGCCCTGAGTTAAATATATTTTATGATAACGTGATTGTGTTTGTATTAATTACTCTCTTGGTCTTACATATGTTCATGATGATGCAAATTATTCCTTTTAATTCCCCTACATATTTTAGTTTTATAGCCTGCATTAGCAGAAGTGCAATGATAAGGCTAAAGAGACCTAAAATTACTGAATTTTACTCTTTCTACTCTTTTCACCTTGTGTATGTGATACTGCTAATATTGCTGGCATTTATAGTAATTATGGTGAATTGTTCCAGATATTGGAAAATCTCCAGTGCAGAAGCTTGCTGCATATCTGACCTGTTCCTAGTAAAGGATGTGGAATTGCACCAACATAAATACTGATTCAAGTTCTTTCAAGTAAGGGCATCTGACAGACAGCAAATATTTCTTTTGTTTGTGGACAGAAATAAAGCTCAAGAGTGTGTTAGGATTTCTAAATCTAAGTTTGGCTGTGTGCTGTCAAGAATCATCATCTCTAACAAAGTATGAATTATGCACCAAGTATAAAGAGTTGCACCAGGCTTTAGCCTGGAAGGGAGTAGCAAAAAGTATAATTCAAAGCACTGGCAATTGATCAGTTAATGCCAAAACATGTTTAGGTGTTAACAAAACCCTTTGGTTGTGGCCTAGCTAGGATGCAGTTAATCCACCAGTAGTTCTATACTTCATCCTACTGTGGAACCAAATTGCTGAGATCCTAAAGCAGAAATGGATGTCAGAAAGGCAATTACATATGGTTGAGACCACAGTGTGGTAGAGTTAGCTGGACAAAAAGCCCAGCAGTCTTAAGCTGATGCAGGAAATAAATGTGTAACTGTATCTAACAAGTGGAAAAATTGATGTTTCAATTATTAACCTGAATGTATCAAGAAGATGTGGTAGTGTGGTAGTTCTGTAATAGAGGATTGCAACTGGACACAGAGGTCCCAGATGATGTTGGCTGACCCCTTGAATTCTGCAAGCCATTTGGGAAGTCCATGTATCATGCTGGCTCTTGCAATGAGGTGGGAGGGCAGAGCAGGAGGAGAGGACACAGCAGAACTGAATGATGGTGTGTCAAAAGCTGAAGTCGGACACAGAGGCAGCAGAGCAAGCGGCTGTCTTGCGTGGATAGAAGTCAGTGATGGCTTTTTGTTGGTTGGTTGGTTGGGGGGTTTGGTTTGGTTTGGGTTATTTTGCTTAAGACCTGAAAGTGAACTAGTGATTCTTTAGTTAGTAGTGATTCTTTGGTAAGTAGCTGATACTTTGCCTCTTTCCAGTAGAGACAGTGGAGGAAACATTGCTGTCTGTCCTGCAACCTGACCTCTCTTCATTTTCCTTCCAAACAGTCTGCGAGAACAAAACGGGCCAAGTGTGTAAATGTAAAAGCTGCTTTTGCATATCATCACTACTTGATAAAAATAAACAAAGCCTGTTCTCACTTCATTATTGCCACAAAAGGCTTATGAGTATTTTCTGTATGAAGAGTTTACAGTGCATATGCATAAAGACCTAGCACCCATTTTTGAAATGTAGGTAATAGGAAACAAGTTTCTTTATTTGTGTCCTTAATTCTCTAAGACGCTTCATAAAGAGTCTGCAGTAAGTTGATTCACAATAGCATAACAGAAACCCTCCTTTGAGCCCCTCAGGAAATTAAGAACTACACTGACAGTAATGAATAGTATTGCTTCTTACGGGCTGACATCTCTTCCTGAGAGATCACTGCCTCTAGGAATGTTCTCCAGGTTTTCCAGGCAAACTCTCTTCCACACAATATGTGGTTACTGAAAGCTGTCCTCAAACGGTCTGTGGGATTTCCCAGGCAGCCATTCCTTAATCTGAACTGGGATTAGGGAACAGCTAATTTAAGAGCCCAGCTGCTGTGTAAAATAAATTCAGTTCTGTCCCCAGTGCTTCCAATTTTAACTTTGACACTCAAGTGGTATAAATTATTGTCCCTAGCAGCTGAGTCTGCTGTCATGCACCTTCTTGGTGCTTAAGAAAATAAAATAAAAAGGCAGTAGAGAGCCATCACAGAACAGGAAAATGTTTCTCAGAGCTCCACAGGTGTGGAAGCACAGCAAACCCTGTCCTGCCCAGCCAGCAATGGATCTAGATGATGAGGAACATGTCCTTGGCATTGGATCTAGGCTACTGTTTTAAATGTAATGGTAGCTGGCCAGTAGCTGTGACCAGCACTAAGACTGCAGCTCTGACCAGCTCAGAAGTTACAGAGACAAAGCAGTGAGCTAGAGATTTGAATAAGGTGGATCAAGTCACCTGTTTGGTTAAAAGAGAAGATGGGTCAGCACAAGCTCTAGCACTTGGAGACTGTGCTACAAGGTGATTAACCTCTATGCTGCCTGAATGAGAAGCAAGCAACTGTGTTTATCTGTGTTTGCACCTGATTACACCACAAGGCAAAATGCAGGACAGGCCTCGTTCACACCCTCTCCCCTTGCCTATACTCCTCAAAGGCCAGATGTGGCCAGTCTTTTCTCTGTGTAGGATGAATCTGGAGGGTAGCTAAAGAAAGCTGGAGCTCTGGAGTTCTGCTGCCCCAGTCCTGCCGTGGGCTGGTGGGAATGTAAACAAGGGTGGGAAGGAGAGAGCTTCTGTCAGCCACTAATCTATTCTCAGGAAGGCGGGAAGCTCGAGAGCCAAAAATATTACAGCATTGTCTTTTGGAATTGACCAAACATGTGCAAAATCACTATCCCAATGATAAACAGTGTTAAAAATATTGGCACGACATGAATCCAGCCTCTGCAACAAAGGGGTTTGGGTTTTGTTTGTTGGGTTGTGCTTTTTTTACTAATTAAAAAAGCAGCTCATATCACATTTTTCTTTATCACATATTTAAAGTCTGTTATCCTGCACCCCTCTGTGGATTGCTGTATGCTGAAAGAAATGGCTCTTAGAACTAGTTTCTGTAGAACTGTAGTAGACATGAATACCAAACAACTTCACAAAACCACTAAATATTTGGCAACCTTCTAGTCTACTGTAATTTTTAAAAAATGCTCAAGACAAATGTTTATGTTGAAGGGGGGAAAAATCCAGAGGATAGAGCTGTCAGTTAATGGATAATTTCAGCTTCCTTATATAACCCTGTTCTATAAGCCATACTTCATAAAGAGTGAATACTCTTTTAATCAAACTTTCCTCAAACCTTAAAAAATATTTAATTGTGTATGGATGCTGCTCTGGCTTTTCTGGCATGTTACATACAGGACGTCTGGCCAGTTCTCTAGTCTTCTCTCAGATATCTTACTGATCCAAAATATTTTCACCAGACACCCTGAAGTGGAATCACAAGTTTGCCAATTTCCATTTCATGTATCTTCCTCAGAAAACTGAAAATTACAGCTCATGAGCACTGACGATTTGATTGCTCAACATCCAAACTTAACTCACTGGAACCAAATAACAACAAAGATCCAGATGATGATGACTGGCCTCTATGAGACAAAATTGCTTGCAAAAAAAAAGAAATAAAAAAAGTTATATTATTTCCAGCTCAGAATTTAGGCTATGAGGGAATTGGTGCTCTAAAACCACTGATAAAGTACAGGTCAACAGTTATTAGTAGGCCTTCTTCAGCAAGATTATTACATTATTACACTGACATTTCCCTGAACCTGCCCAAGTCTCCAAAGCAGAAAAACAAGTCTTGGTGTCTTTACACTGTGTAATTTTCAATTTTTTTCAATTCTCTGAGCTCCAAGTCAGCACTTTTTTGAGAAACATATATGTCAGAAGAACAGTTCTCAACAAATGTCTCATATTCTGGTTTCCTTGGACTTTACAGCAAGATTCCAAATGCTGTTGAAACTGCCAAAAAAGAAAAATGTGTGTTATAGTATTACAGATGATAATATAGTCCAGCCTGAGTTTTTAACTTCTAACCAGTGCTGAGAGCTTAAGCAATCTTATTTTACTAAGCCAGGAAGTCTAGGCAGAACTTTATTAAAATACGGCTGAATGACCTGTTACAGGACCCAGGCTCTGCAAGGAAGTGTTTGTCAGTTTGGCAATGTAATGGTCCTTCAAGTTGGTTCATTGTTCACTAAAGCTGTAGCCTGTGATTTGAACATCTTGTCCTCTGGAAAGGGATAATCTTACCTAGATGCCAAATAAGGTGTGAGGTCCTCATATTGAAAGGATCTACTCTGGGTCAAGTAAAAGGCTTAAATTCCTTACCTATTATCCTCTCTTCCCAAATTCATTCAAGACAAATGCTGATCCACCACCCCAGCGAATGGTTTCTAAGAAGCTTGTCCTTGTTCATTCCAAGATGGGGCTACATGTTCAGGCCACTTCTTTTCTTTCCAGAAAATCTTCTGGATGCAAGGAATATGGAAAATGGGAGAGATGTGTGGCTTTAGTAGTAAATCACACAGGATATATGATACTATGGTAATCTGACTCTGGATGATAAAGATCTGGTTGATGTGATGTTGCTAGAAGCACTCCAGGAAGATGGTAAAGGTTATAGCTAGGCTAGGTCCACTACTCCGATATGATTACTCAGAATTACAGGATATTTAGAATTGAAGCCCAAGGAGGGACTGTTTTAGGAATGATTTCAGGTTTGTAGAACTGGAGAGTGAAGTGATAACCACGCACAAGAATACCACATTGTAACTAAAGCCCAGAACTTCCTCAAATTCAGACTTCGGCTGACATCTTCTGTCCAAACTCATGCTTTGACTTGGAAGGTGCTGCAAATCCCCATGTAACTGTAGTCAGTGGGAGTTTCAGGAGCTGGGTCTTCTACGAACATCCCTGCTGGGCAAAGCAACCACAATTTTCAGGAAGTAATACAAGAAAATGAAATACCTGTAGAGCTGAAAGGTGTGTCAGGTCAGGAGTGCACTCTCTGGGCTTGTGTATGGTAGTAGCCCAGCAGCCTCTGACCTTCATGAGCTCTTGCACCAACCCAGTTCTTCTTGAAGCCCGAAAACTTTTTCTCAGTCCTTGCTTGTAATGTAACTACCCCACCAAGAAGTCCAGGCAGGAACTGATAGTGAGTGTATGGGAGATTTCCAGTGATTGATATCCAAACATGTTCTGAATAGTAAGCTTTACATAGTGAGTATTGTACTTGAAGAGGAATAATATGATGACTAGTGAAGGAGGGACTGTAAGCCCATGGACAATCATCCAGAATTGGAAAGGAAGGCTTTTATAGTGCTGTATATCAGTTTATAAATATCATCAGAGAGTTAAAGTAACTACTTACAGACAGGTCATAAAAATAAGGGAGCCCTGAGGGGTTCCAGAAGCAGCTTTAGTTGTGGGAACATAGTATTTTTATTTGTAATTGGATACAGTCTACATTAGTACAGCAGCCTCTTCATTTTGTGCAGTATAAAATGGGAGGGGACAGTGTCACTTCTGGTTGTGTTGTTCCAGCAGGTGCTCTGTGTTCAACAGAGGGCTTCAGTCCTAAAGACTGCCAGCCCAGCACATTTCACTGAGGAAAAAATGAGACATTACTTTAAAATGTTGACAGCTGTTATTGCCAAAACATGATCTAGAGAACCATAACATGCTCTGTGTTCAGGGCAAAAGCAAGATGGATACCCTGCATCCAGCTGTCTCCTTTTTCTGCTATCGTGAATTTCTGCAAGGTGTGTGGATGCAAAATTATGGAAGTATTTATTATCTGGTTCCAGGTGGCCTAGCTCTTTTCCATTCAGTGAACTCATTCAGACTGATTCTTCAGCCCTGCTACTCTGAACTGTCAGCCTGTACCCCTCTTTGCACAGCCATCAGTGTCTACGCAGCAGTGGAGGGTCTTGCCATGCTCCTGTCCTGGCCAGCCTCCAGGACTGAGCTCCTGCTCCTTGCTTGAAGGGTGCATGCAGGCAGGATCAGGCCACCCAATAAAAAAACCCCAACAAATTGCATGGGGGATCATTGCAAATCACCCAGCTGGAGGTTTGCAGCTACTAGTAAGTATTACTGTGTCTCAGGAGGTTCGCATTGCCTTCACAAAGGGGTTTCATGAATAGGGATTTTCATCAATGGGGATTTTCATCAGTGGGGATTTTTAATTCCCAATCGGATTATTTCTCCCCCAAATCGCAGAACGGGCAGATTGTGCCTTCTCCCTCCTGCGTTGTTTCAATCTCCGCAGAGATGCCCGCAGGCCTATGCGGCGGGTGAATCCCAGCAGAGCGCCGGTGACGGACGAGGGGGGCGGACCAGGGCCCGGGTCAGGGCTCCGCCACCGGCCTTCCCGGCCGCCCTCTGCCGGCCGCCTGCCAGGCTGCTGCTCCTTGGCCGTTCCGTATTTTGCTGCTGTTAGCCATCGAGGAGGAAATTACACATTATGGGGAGGCCGGATGAGAGTCGGTGACCTTAAACCACCAAACAAGGTATTTTAAAAGGGTTTTTAAAGCCAGGCTTTGAAGTACACTGCCTGAAGTTAAACATTTAGATGCGTGTTTAGGCATCAAAGTAAACAGGGGGCTGATTTTTAAGATGTGTGGAACAACTCAAGTTTTCCACCCAGAGGCTGTATATTTGTTAATTTCCTCTCAAAATCTGGCAGCCTCTTTAGATCTTTAGGAATGGAGTTGCAGTTTCAGCAATCCAGAGAAGCCTGAGAGCATCCCTCAAATCTTTGCTGACTAAGGAACTGAGGGCACAAATCCAGAAAAAAACCTGAGGCCCCTATTCTGAAACACAGCAGGCTTATGGGTGCCTGTGTTCAGGAACAAGACAAAAGCAAGCAAAAAACCAACCAAACAAAAAGCAGGTCCTCTCTATTTGCTCACTTTCCTGCCTTGCCAGTCTCGTAAGGCTTTCCTCGGCATTGCAGTTTCCACATCACAGATAGATCCTTGAGGATGAGTGTGCTACCTTGGGAGAAGACAGAATTGGGCTCAAATCTCCTAGACCTGTGGGGCTTCTCCTTTCTGAGCCTGTGCTCCAGTCCTTATGCTGCGATAGGAAACAAAGTATGGTTCTCCCCTTTGTCCATCTTTTTATTTTTTTTTTTTTTCCTAAAGAAAGCAATAGCAGTAACCCCAGTTGTGAAAAGGGACCGATCACATAGCTAAAACCATGAGACTTCTGCTGCTGTCATAACTGTGGTAGTGGTGGGGACTGTAGCTGCTCCTCTCTTTTGATCATTTATGTTCACCTGACTTAGACAGCTCTTGCTCCCCTGGCCTCCTGCTGAAGGAAGAGTTTGCTCCCAGTAAGCGTAATTTCAGCAGAGCATAGCATGAAGTCATGTGATTAAAAGTGTGCTGATTAAACCCACCACTCAGTAAGTTTTTTATTCTTAAGGGTATGACTTCAAGGTGGGAGTCAGTACTGCAGATTGTGCAAATGATGGGGTTAAGATCTAGGAACTGGGGGTGGGCAAGTGCCATATGGTGATAATGGCTGAGGCCCACAGGTGTGCCACATCTGTTTTCCTGCAATCACTGAGAAAGCTGCCCACTGCATAAGCAGAAATAGCATGAGAGCAAGGCTGGCAGCAGTCCACAGAGAAACTAAGGCAGAGAAACACCATAAAAATGCTGCCGACAGCAGCACCAAATGTGCTAGATCTTGGCTTTTCACTACAAGAAAGACATTGAGGTGCTGGAGTGGGTCCAGAGAAGGGCAACAAAACTGGTGAAGGGTCTGGAGAGCAAGTCTGATGAGGAACGGCTGAGGGAACTGGGATTGTTTAGTCTGGAGAAGAGAAGGCTCAGAGGGGACCTTATCATTACACCTACGTGAAATGAGGTTGTAGTGAGGTGGGGGTCAGTCTCTTCTCCCAAGTAACAAGTGACAGGACAAGAGGTAATGGCCTTAACCTGCGCTAGGGAAGGTTTGGATTGGATATTAGGAAAAATTTCTTCACAGAGAGGGTGATCAGGCATTGGAACAGGCTGCCCAGGGAAGTGGTGGGATCATTGTCCCTGGAAGTGTTCAAAAACTGTGCAGATGAGGCCCTCAATGGCATGGTTTAGTGGTGGACTTGGCAGTGCTGGGGTAATGATTGGGCTTGATGATCTTAAAGGTCTTTTCCCAACCTAGTTGATCCTATGATTCTATGATTTTTAGCTCAGGGACTTCTTGCTCTGTTGAGACATGAGTGAAACTTCAAGCAGTGGGAGCACCACTGAGCTGGGCCTTTACTCCACAGCAGTTTCACAAGCCTTGGATGATGAATGTGGAAAGATGAAGGGTATTATCCACAAGCAATAAGAAAAATATTGTCAGTCATGAAAATCTTTCAAAAAACTTACTATTTTTTCAAAACTAATAGGTGTCAGATAATGAAAATAGATTAGCATAGCATTTGCATACTTCCATCTCTTAAAAAAATTACTGTAATAATCCTTTTGCAAAAATGCAGTGAAGGGGTGTGACAGACTATTATATTTAGGTCACACATGCAGAATATCCTTCCATTATGTTGTATCCAAGTGTATGATTAACACAATTCCCCATGTACCATACATAGTATGCCAGAAACAAAAGGTGCCCACCTCATGTTCTTAACAGAGCATTTTAGTGTTAAGTTGAACTCCCTTGCAAGACAAGAGAATTTGAAAATGCATTATTTCTATCTTATTTTCCTAGGTGTCTTGGAGCAGTTCCCCGTTTGGTTGGCCCCTGGAATCATCTTCTGATCACCTTTCTTCTTCTAAATCTCTCTGACTGAAACCTTTCTAGGTGTCTCCAGCCTCCTGGTATCATCTTTTCTCGTATTAGACAGCTAGATAAACCTCTGTTGCGATTCCAGGTTACTTTTGGTCTCAATGCCTGGTCTGTCTTTAGAGCCATGCCAAATATCACTGATGGATTTAGCCACAAAGTTTCTCTTAAGCCATTTCATAAAGGCCTCAGTGGGACTCAAGTAGTTGAACCTCTCACAGCTGCTTTTCCAGATCTAGTAACACCATGTCAGCTTCAGTTGTCCCAGGGCAAGCATTGCTGATACAATGAACATAGCTATAAAGATACTGCATCCTCATGGCACCTGTCATCTGGAAGGCCTCCTGGATACAGTTTCCAATCAAGAAAGAGATCACTAATCCTTGCCGGGCTCAGCACTGAAGTGGCTCTCTTTTCTGAACACTGTAACTGTTAGCTTGTGGTGCTTCCATTCACTGCTTCTTTTTCTACATCATCTGCATCCAGGGATACTGAGTGCCACACTAAGTCTAGCAAAATGGCTCCAACTATTCTCCAAAACTGCAATAAAACTGGAACAATACAGCCAATACTTTGATGTTTCTTTCTTACTAAATCCATGAAAATATGGCTCTTACCAGCACTGGAAATCTTCCCAACAGCCTTCCTGATAAAATGCAGTATTTAGTTGACTAACAATGTTGACATTTTAAAAACACTTTGCAGAAAAATGTGAGAAGATGAAATGTCTTTTACCATCAGTACAATTAATTTCTAGGTGCCTAGAGATGACCTGTGTCTGCACAAAGCAGGATCATGAATGGACACCTAAGAAAATGAAAAAAGAGTGCCTTTATTGATCAAAATTAAAAAAACAAGCACTCTTTTCTAGTGGGCAAAAAAGGCTGGAAAGGCAGACAAAGCAAATAATTCCACTCATTCCTTCAAGACAAAATATAGATCAGTGCAGACATTGTGCTGAAAAGAAAGTTCCCCAGAAATATTTCAGGTTCATGGTTTTGCAGCATTCTCTCCAGTACAGGTTCCCTAGTGTTCATTGACTTAATATTTTAGATTGATACTATGAATTACCAATCTTTACAAATGTTATTCTCCGTAAGATGCTGCACTAAATTTCTGAGGTCTTGCACAGCCCAGTTTGGTCCTGTATTTCTTTCAGCCTTGAAAGAGAAAGGATGACAGCTCTGGGAAGCTGTACTCTTAACAGCCACAAGATACACGCCCAGAAAGACTTTACAAGGTAACATCCAGCAGCACTGAACTGTGCTGTGCTCATCAGTTTGTAGAATCTATCCCAAGACATGGAGACAGCAGAGACAGCTCAAGAAATGGGTGGTACATGTTGAGGCCAAGACATAATAGGCCAGGAAGATAAGTTTATTCAAGAGATGTCTGAACCCTGCACCCTTGCCTCTGCAGGTGGGATTTCTTTTTAATTCTCTGGATTCAAACCAGAAAGGTGCATTTTGTCAGAGCCCCTTAAAGACAGTTTGTGTGAAATCTTTACCCATGGCATCTGACTTCATGATCAGGCAAAATGCTTTTGATCTCATTCAGTAGAAACTCAGAAATAATTCCCACAGCTATATGCTGCATGACCACACTATCTGTTAGATCCATTTTTACATCTCACAAATGGATGATGATATGCCACCAGAAAAAAATATGACACATCTGGTTATACCTAGATAATAATAAAAGAATCTGTCATGATGCGATGCATGGTTCATATTGGTATGGCTTTTACACTGTAACTGCTAAGAAGACTTCAAAAGAATATCCATGAAGAAGATACAAATTAAACCACTTTTGATAGCCATTTGTGCTACAGAAAGGGCCACCTTAGGAACTCTACTTGTAATAGATCTCCCAAAAAACTATGAAACCATCTCTGCCACAATAAAATAGATATGTCAGAGAAGGAAAAGAGGAAGACTATTTTAGAGAGAGATATAAGTCCTTCAAAGGTTTTCATCTGGAGAAAATCTTGACAAAGTCATTCTGAAAGGCCATGCTAACAGTAAGAGTAAAATCCAGATCTCATAATCCCCATGCCAAAACTGTACCTCCCATATTTTACATCCTCTTAGGCACTTTTAGTAGGTAGCCTCTGACTGTTACCTTGCTGATAACTGGGCACTTGTAAACTCAGTAGAGAGAAGGTAGTCAGGCAATCACTGCTCCAAACATATTAGGAGAGCATCTGCACTAAAAGTAAGAGAGCTTGTTAGGAGATCTGCAAGTGATGGCAAAGTTGATGTCTTACTTGAATCAATTCTGGAAGAAAGAATCATCCCTTGGCAGTTACTTTCTTCTTGCTACTTTCAGGCACAGCATGAAAGAGGCAATTGGTTTCTGAAAGCCCTACACAAAATGTTTTCATCTCGCAGTTTGTCACTCCAGATGTCACTTCTACAAGAGTACAAGAATGAGTGTGTTCTGAATATGAGAATGCATACTTACATGATGTTAAAATGATAGCTAGTACCACCAGAACTACTGTTTCTATTGCTGTTCCTAAGAAGGTGTTTTAAAATCCATTGATCAAAAAAAACTATGTCTCTCTATAACCAATGCTATCAAAAATCACTGCCATTGAAATCCAGATTTGCTGAAGGGGAGAGAGACAGCAATGCTGGTTTAGGAGGAGCTCCTTCCATCTGCGGAGGCCCTGCTTTCAAACTAAGTTGTTTTAGTACAGCCAGCGTTTTTCATGATACAGATTTCAAACAGCTGAATAGTGACATTTTAATAGTTTTTTATCAGCTAAGCAAGGGGATTATGGGCAGAACTTGTGGCTTAGTGCCATTCCGCACAAATTCCAGAATATGGCTGAAATTCTGTATTTTCCAGCACTAGTTTTAGCTACTTGTATCAGTCGTTAATGGGTTCTCTATAAAATCTTTCTGATTGCTTTCTGTTTGTCACATAGCTTTATCTTAAGGTATTAGCAATACCTTGCATGTGTATAGTGCTTTAATCAGCAGGCCTTGGGGTCGTTT
This sequence comes from Psittacula echo, assembly GCF_963264785.1. NCBI lineage: Eukaryota > Metazoa > Chordata > Aves > Psittaciformes > Psittacidae > Psittacula > Psittacula echo. The sequence continues at coordinate 20,888,704 of NC_137736.1, read as the reverse complement.
GCTGAAAGATCAACTTCATTTGCTCTGAGAAATTGAGATATTCTAGGAGTGAGGCAGTTGCATATCAGACAGTGAAGACAGCAGTTCATTATTTTGTTTTAGTAAAGCTGTCACCATCCTTTCTGTCCACTGGAAGGAGACAGTTTTTGTGTGAAAAATATAATAGATGACCTAGGATTAAGGTTTTCAGTAGAATGTATGCATGCAGGAGGGCCACACTCATATTGGTAAAGCAGCACTTGATTCTGACATTCTCTCACATTTTAGTGCTTGATTTTGTTGTCCTAATATTGTTATTTCTGGATATTTTCTTTAATCAAAAGTTCTACATACATACTGTGCCACATTTTCCTAGTTTTAATCCACTCAAGTGAATTGTAACAGCACAAAACTGGAGCAACAGACCTAGACTGTACAAACAGATCTTTGTTTTGATGTCAGTGAGTCATAAAACAGTACTCAGAGGAAGTTTCAAAATATCATTTAGTTATTAGTTCAGTGTGCCACTGATAATTACCTAGAGACTTCTGAACATTTTCATAGTATAAAGCATCTCTTGATAGAAACTCAGTTCAGGAAAATGTTACAGCATGTTCTTAAGTCCCACAGAAGACAAAGCACATGCTTTTCTGAACCAGAGCCAGAGAGACTCTCGTTTGCTCTTGCCCTCCCGTTCACAATCACATAATATCTCCGTACCAACTCAAAACATTGTGTACATGGAAAAATGTGAGTGTTCCATTACAGGCAGTTAGGGATAAGTGGTTCTGTCCGTTCTGAAATAAATTAATCATCCTATGTTTTTGTTTCATCTGCTTCTCCCATCTGTTTTCTTCCTCTCTCTTCCAGCTTCCTCTGTTTTATCAGAGTTTCTCAGTTTAACTGAGATCAGAAGTTGGCCCAGCATGTGTTTGCAAATTTTATTGTATGTGTCTTAACATAGTTCTGTTCAGGGGGTTGTTCTCTTATTTTTTTTTTAAATCTCTTCCTCTAAAAATGGATGCAAGTCCCAGGCTTTATGGTCTCCCTTTTGTGGGAAGTCATAACATTTTTCCCTATGGGTGATCAAGTGAGGAAGGCCGTGTTAACAGAAACCTGACTGAAGGAGCTTCTCTGAGCTCAAGAATCCATTCAGCTTCCAGTTTTGTGGGCAAGACCTGCTTGATAGCCAGCCACATTTAGGGGGCAGAATGTGGGGTCTTTGTGAGGCAAGACTTAAAGGCCTTATGCCCCCCTCAGCTCCTACTCTAGTAGCTCCACCCTAGAGTGAACTTTGCACCACATTAAGTGCTTTGTGTATACTCTTGAGAGTACGGCCAAATGTGGCAGTTTTATTTGTTTTACTTAGGTATACGTACCCTATTCATGTAGCTCTGAATACAAACACTCGTCAAAAGAAATTAAATAGACTAATGCCATCCACAATAAAACAAAAATTTTAAGTCAGTGTTTTCATGACATTTTTAATTCAAACATTCCCATATGGCTTAACCTGTACAATAAACAACTGGTTTGCTTCTTTTCTTCATCTGCTATGAGAGCATCTTCAATATAAAGAAAACTATAACAAACCAAATATGTTATGATTCACTTGGAACATGATTTAAAGTTTCTAAAGGGTCACACATTTATGCCCTGCTTGACTGTTCTTGCTAAAAATCCCCTAGTTTGCTGCACATGCATGACATTTGAGAACTGTTGTAGGTTTGTAGAGCAGTTGATGTATTCCAGAACTGAACACACTTGTAAGTCATATGCAAAGCCATAAGTCTCACTAGTGCCTTTGGAAAGCAGAAAGTTTTCCAGTCCAAATGAAAGATCTGATTCTGTTCATACTGCTGCTAAAAACAAAACAGAGAATAACTCCACTTGAAATCAGCAAAATTGTTAACACTGGAGTAATATAAAAATCAGACATCAGTTTCTAGACTTAACTGTCCTGGGTTCAGCAGTAGCAGTCATTTTTCTCCTTCTTAGTAGCTGGTGCAGTGCTGTGGTTTTGACTTTTGGGCTGGGAACAGTGCTGATAACACCAATGTTTTTAGTTGTTGCTAAGTCATGTTTACTCTGACCAAGGACTTTGTGAGTCTCATGCTCTGCCAGGGAGGAGGGGAAGCCGGGAGGAAGCAGAGACAGGGCACCTGACCCAAACTAACCAAAGAGGTATTCCATACCACAGCACATCATGCCCACTATATAAACTGGGGGCAGTTACCCGGAAGGGTCAGATCACTGCTCGGTCGGGCTGGGTATCGGTCAGTGGGTGGTGAGTGGTTGTATTCTCTTCCCTTGTTATTTCCCTTATCATTATTATTATCGGTGGCAGCAGTAGTGGTTTGTGTTATACCTTAGTTACTGGACTGCTCCTATCTCAGCTCTTTGGAGTTACATTCTTTAGATTCTTCTCTCTATCCCTCCGGGAGCCGGGAGTGGGGGGGAAGGTGGGGGGGAGTGAGAGAGAGACTGTGTGGTTCTGATTTACGGCTGGGCTTAAAACACGACAGTTCTTTTTGGCACCCAACATGGGGCACGAAGGGTTGAGATAACAACAGATCTGACTGGAGTGTGTCTATTCGTATTTGTGATAAGCATTCATTGTTTCGGATTAATAGTCACTCATCACAATGCTAATTTATTGGCTCTCAAAGTTGTTGCTCTTGATCTCGGAGTTACAGCATGTCATACCTTACTTACAGCTGGTATTTGCTGTGTTAGTGTTTATCGGCTGGGGGTCTTGGGCTAAGGTTCTTGTTTCATTGTACTTTATGGTAATGACTTGTAATTCAATAGACTCATTGATCATGAAACTGATCTGGCTTGCATTTCCAGTGTGGTCACCACCTCTGTACTTTGAGAGGTATATAACAGAAGTGTATAGCAATTACACATCTTTTTTCCCCTCCTCAGGTGCTCAGCCTATGAGGGAGACATTCCCACACACCCCTGCAACAAGTACAGCAGCTACACCAGCCCCAGTGACAACTACAGCAGCTACTCAAACTCTGACTACAACAGATAACGCAGCTACTCCAACTCCAAGCACAGCAGCTACACCAACCCCAGTGACAAGTACAGCAGCACCATTTGAGACTTCTGAAGGTTTCGAATGGCCTTTGGGTACCCTTGAGACCTGCCTGCTGATTGTGATGGGTATCAGCCAGTTGGCACACATACAGAGTGTGTTTTGTCCACGACCATTTCATCTGATCTCAAAAGTTAAGCGGTGTCGGGTTTGGGTCTTTTCTAGGATTAGACGACGATATCGGAGGATCACCAAGAGATTTTCCCCGGGGCTGGACAGTCGTGAGTGGTAGGATGTGTGGGACAGTATGGGCAACTACCTAGTCCATTAGGCCCCTCCAGTGCTTTGGAAGCTTTGGAGACAGAAAGCAGCTGTATGGAGTCCCCAACAACAAGTTGCAGAAACTGCTGAAGGGGAGGGCGAATTATTTTGAGCCTGGTGGGCCCATGACACCTCAGGCCATCAGGGCAGAGATGCAACATAGAGATGGACTCATGATTGAGGAGTGGACTTAGCAATGGACACTATTGCCCAGGTTATTCACGAGTGTGAAATGTGCTGCAATTAAGCAAGACAAGCGGTTAAAGCCTCTCTGGTATGGAGGACAACGGCTGAAGTACAAATATGGGGAGGCCTGGCAGATTGACTACATCACACTCTCTCTCCTGCTCTGAAAGACTGTTGCAAAAGATGGAGCCCAACATATGGACCGGATGGACTCAGCAGCTTTATAGGGATTGGTCCATGCACAAAGGAATGATCTCTCTCTCTCTGTGGATGTATATATATGAGATAAAAGTGATGGTATATTGAAAATGTGGGATCTGAACATGGCGTGAATGGTATGGAATAAGGGGTGGATACTGTCCTGGGTTCAGCAGTAGCAGTCATTTTTCTCCTTCTTAGTAGCTGGTGCAGTGCTGTGGTTTTGACTTTTGGGCTGGGAACAGTGCTGATAACACCAATGTTTTTAGTTGTTGCTAAGTCATGTTTACTCTGACCAAGGACTTTGTGAGTCTCATGCTCTGCCAGGGAGGAGGGGAAGCCGGGAGGAAGCAGAGACAGGGCACCTGACCCAAACTAACCAAAGAGGTATTCCATACCACAGCACATCATGCCCACTATATAAACTGGGGGCAGTTACCCGGAAGGGTCAGATCACTGCTCGGTCGGGCTGGGTATCGGTCAGTGGGTGGTGAGTGGTTGTATTCTCTTCCCTTGTTATTTCCCTTATCATTATTATTATCGGTGGCAGCAGTAGTGGTTTGTGTTATACCTTAGTTACTGGACTGCTCCTATCTCAGCTCTTTGGAGTTACATTCTTTAGATTCTTCTCTCTATCCCTCCGGGAGCCGGGAGTGGGGAGGAAGGTGGGGGAGTGTGAGAGAGACTGTGTGGTTCTGATTTACAGCTGGGCTTAAACTACGACAATAACATACTTCAGTTTTAACAGTAAAACCGTGGAAAAAAAACCCTTGAAGGTTGCAAACCTTTTGTTTCTTGCCTGATTCCACTTGACCTTCTCTTCAGCCATTTTGACTCTCAATTCATCCAGTCTCTTGCAGGCTTTCATTCTGTAGTGGTTTCATTCTGTCATTTGATTCAATGTTCTCAACTATTACTTTTTATTCCATACTGTCCATCAAATACTCCTTCTCAATTTGCTTCAGTGTGTTTCCTCTTCTATGCTGTTGGTTACTGCAGTCAAGTTATTAACAGCAAAAGAGAATCCCTACTTTAATTTCCTATACATAGTCTAGAATAATTTTGAGTTGCCATTACTGTCCTGACCCTAGTAAACCTAGCCTGGCTTGGCAGCACAGCCCAGCTAGTAATCAGTAGGAGCTGGGAGTAGTCTGGGGCAAGAGCCCCCGGAAATCATAGCTGCTAGAGAAATCAAAGCTCTTACTAAGTATGTGTGAAATGTGTTTTTTAAAATTGCTTTCACAAAGGCAGCAAAAAGGACTCCTGGCAGGATTAGTTCTTCCTCTGCCAAATTTAATATACATGCTTTAAAGCAATAAACAAATTGCATACAAGAAATGGCCTCAGATTTTTTATATGTGGGCAAAACTTATTTTCCCCTAACTTTCTTCTCAGAAACAACTGAACCGTGACTCTTGAAATTTGAAAACACATGAATAACAACAGCCTGGAGCAAACACCAGGCATGGAAAATTTCAGTCAAACTTGTAAAAGCTTAACTGAGTTATAACAGCATCTTATAACATGAAATGTCAAAATGTCTCCTAATAACAATAGAATAATGGTGAAGCAAATCCAGTATTTCTGTGAAGAGTTGATTAGGGAATGAATAACATCACAGGAGGAATAAATGAAAATAAATGAATGGTGGATAGTAATAGGTAGTACGCACATGCTGTAGAAAAGTTTAGCAAGCACTTCAAAGTCTGCTTTAATATATCCTCTTCTAATCCTAAGAAAGGTTACTGGTAGATTTAATAACCTTTTACCTAATCTTCCCTTCAGAAAGAAAAATATAAACCACACTGGAATGTTGCAAAGTGATGATAAAGTGAGGAATGCTTTCAAACATCCAACTGTTTTTGTGGGTAAGGGGTAATATCTTGAGTGATCTTTTGACTTCGTCATTCCAGTATTACATTTTTTTGTAAGCCAAGCTAATGTATGGCAGCTAACTCTGTGGCAGCCACTCCCACTGCAGTGGTAAAAGGTCCCATTCCTCTCATTCAAGGCAAAGAAAACTCCACTGCAAGAAACAATTGCCTGTTTCCAACGCATTGTAATATATGGTTTGTTAGATATGATGACACTACTGGTGTACATCTGGCCCATGGCACAGATGAATCTTTCTGAAATCCTCTTTTGCACTTGGTTTTCCCATGTGTTTCACCCGTGGTAGGTGCATCCTCTAGTTTGTTGCTGAAACATGAAGAACAGGTTCCCTTTCTTTTCTCTCCAAAATGAGTTTTGTGTCAGAGTTAAAAATAACTAGTAATTCACAGAGTTTAATAGGCTCCAGCTGAGGTTCTTTGTCTAGCAGCTTATAGGTACTTTCCTTCTGAGGAGCAAAATGTGTTAACAACAAAGATGGGATAATCATTTACTGTCATGGTTTATACTATACCCACACTGTAGCTTATGAAAGGTCGTCAGTCCCTGTGGCTGTCAGTCCATAACCTACAAAACACACTGAATTTCCCTGTTTCTTGGGACCTGCTCTTAGCTAGGATTTGGGAATAACACTTTACGCAGATTTTTGGTCCCTCTTGATATCTGTCTACAGTGCAGATGGTTCATATGGATGTGCATCTGTGAGAAAGAGACTTTGGCCGTCTCATTAGACAGCTCTTGGGTGGAATCAAATAAACCTGGCATAGCTGTATACCTTCTTTCTCACCTATTCTTGGAAGAGCTGTTTGTGTCTTTAAAGGAGTATCAGCTCAGGCTGGTCCCTTCCAACCATTCTGTTCTGTCAGCCAAATTTGCTCCTTTACCCTGTAATGCAGGTTTTTCCCCAAATTCTAGAGATTTATTTTAATAGACAAGGAAGAAAAAAAGCAGTAACCCAAGCCTCTGTGCAAGCAGCTGTGAATCCAGCTGGACCTCAGAATATATACTGGGGCAACTTTCAGCATCTTCAGCAGTAAGAAGTTATAACATACAACAGTAGAAAATAAATAAATAAATAAATTCCTTCTGTTGAAATAGAAAAAGAATAAGTCCCAGTCCACACAGGGTACAGTCCTTTAGGCAACATTGCCTGGCTGAAAGTCTTTATGAAAGCTGGTGCTTTGTGGTATTCCAAATGCAGAACAGTCTGACAAAAGAGTAGAAAAGCATATTCCAAAGAAAGGAATGTAGTTATATTTAATTCCCTGAGAATATTTCTCTAGGTTTGGGCTTAATTTGTCCTTAAATATACTTTTCCCCAAAAGGCTTAATTTAATTTCATATTGTCTCCTTAACATGAAACAGTGGAATGCATCATAATATTTTCCCACTTGCCAAGATTTGCTTTTCCAAATATGTCCACTTATTGAATGAGGTAAAACCAGATTTCTGTCTAGTTGGGCAGCAGACATGGCAGATATGTCTTCAGAAACTGCCTGGTAAGTGGCTCAGACAATCTGAATTCTACATGGTCTAGCATCCAAGATACTGGGAGAGAGACAATAATACTCTAAGGAGTATTTATCAATGGAGAGCTTCCAAAAAATGGGTTAGTTTTCACTAGGTTGATGAGCTACTGAGCTAGCCAGACATGACACAATACATTTCAACCCATCTTCCAGCCAAGATGTGTTAATTATCTGCTGATTTATTTATACTATGATTTTATTATTTTTTTTTTTTACAGTTAGACATGTTCTCACAAAAAACTCTGCATATCAGAAAAACAAGTACTGCATATAAGCCAGTGTTGGTTTTTTCCACCATCAACTGGAAAAGCTGCATTTTCTGTTAAAAATTTTGATGTCGTTTTCAACCTGATCTAATTTTGATGGCAGAGGGGTGTGTTCCTATTGTGTTTTGTGTTGTATAATCAAAAAAAAACCCTACACAGAACATCAGGTGGTCTATACAGTAGTGGCTGCACACGGTCATTGTTAGTGATCACTACCGTTTCAGGAGCTGATATCCTGATGGCCCTAAGGACTGCACTCAATTTTACCCAAGGAAAAAAAGTCAGGGGAAAGGACTGTGGCTATTACTTAAAAAATCACAAACAAAAAAATAAAAAAACCCAGCAAAAAATCCCCAAACAAAACAACACAGTAGATTTAGTATAAGCAGCAATTATCGTCTTGATTTTGAGCATTGGTTGGTCAAATTATTAACCTTAGTGCTTGTTTCTGCCTAAGGAAAAACATGGCTTCTTGCTGGAGAGTTTCTGTGTATGCGCTCCTCTTTCACACCCTTTTAAAACCTGAGGCCTTGATTTTGGTTTCTCTTACATTTGGGTTTTACTCTAGCAGGCTAATTTAAAGAAATATACATCTGGTGTTAATGGGTCAGATTCACCTCTGTGCACCAGGAACATCAAGCAGCCGTTAATCCGGTATAAGTTATTCAACCCGGATTTACAACTGAATATTGTCAGTAGACTTCCCCTCTCAGCTTAGTTGTGATGCAGCAGTGTTTTTCGAAGTGAAGGTCATGGTCCCCTTGAGGGCTGTGGAAAGGATCAAAGAATGGGTTGGAAGTTGCTGAAGTGTTGTTAATTACTAGCAGCTCCAGCTGCGGTTCTACTTGTTTTGCTTTGACTGTGGTGCTGGGGCGAGTAGTCATCCTGTCCTTCCCCTCGGCTGTCAGCTTCTCTCTTGCACAACCAGCCTCTGGGTGGCTCCAGTGTGAGCCTTTGGAGCCACATCACCACGAACCAGATCAAGGATTCAACCTGGTTGATGAAATGCTCTGCCAAGCAAACATGCACTCTGTCACAACCAGATCTGTTTCCAAGCCCAGTTCACCATGCAGGCACAAAATACGAAAGTGTCTGTTGGCTTCATGCAGGCTGCAGCACAGGGTAAGAACAAGTGGCTCTGCAGAGGGGAATACACAAGCTGTGGACAGCAGTTTAAGCAACATAGCCACAGCTGGGATCATGGAGTGTCAGATCATTCAGGCTGGGGGAAAGAGGAGGCTGTAACTACTTGCTGCAGTTTTTAGACTAGTCAGGAAACTACAAATGGACTTTAATTGTAGACAGTTTGTCTGCATGGAGGATGTGAGTATTTAACTAATACAACATATATGAGCAGCCATTCTGGGTCAGACCAGTGTTTTTATTAGCACTATATCCTGCCTCCAACATGAGCCAAGAAGTATACAAAGAAAGCAGGCACGCATGCTGCTTTCCCCAAATACCCTTCCTGCTGCCAGCCACTTGCAGCTCAGGGGCTTTCTGAGCTGCGTATAGTTGAATTTAGCAATCCTCAGTGGATTTCTCTTCTATGAATTTCTGTTTCCTCTTGAACCATGCAAAAGTTTAATATCTGCAATGTTCAAAGACAGATTATGCCTTCATGTAGTAATTGCAACAAGTCCCTGCTTCTCTGCCCTGGAGTAAATGAGCTATAGCTCACTTACGGAGTCCCACCGAGACAGATGAGCCAAAAGGCATGGATGGGATTGCCACAGTTCCAGAAGGTTAAAGAAAACTGTTTTTATTCAAAAGAAGTAACCTGATCAGCGTGTACATGAGTAGTCTCTTCAAGAACTTGAGAGACCCAATTATTTAGCTGGTGAGCATAGGTTTATCTTTACAGACTTCAATAGCAGTAAATGGCAATTGAGCTTAGCTTGTAAGTGGCTATCTACTGGCTTGTAATGTCTGCTTTTGCTGCTGGGTGTGTTCTGGTCAAGGGAACTGAACAACAATTAATAATAATTGCTCCGTGCATGATCATCGTAAAATAAGAAAGCACATAGCTTAGAATGGCAGAGCTCTCTGGTCATTGATCAAGTATTTCAATATTCAGAATTCACTATTTAATTTCTGCTCATTGGATCAAAGCCCTCCCAGCTTAATTTCAGCCAAGGATCCATCAAGCTTTTGTGATGACCACATGTTGCAAACAAGCTGTACAAAATCTTCCTGCTGATGCATTTGTCACTTTCTAACAATGATTATTAATTGGATAGGTATACAGTTGTCATGGTTTAAGCCCAGCCGTAAATCAGAACCACACAGTCTCTCTCTCACTCCCCCACCTTCCCCCCCCTCTCAGAGAGATGGGGAAGAGAATCGAAAGAATGTAACTCCCACAGGTTGAGATAAGAATAGTACAGTAACTAAGGTATAACAGAAAACCACTACTGCTACCACCAATAATGATAATAAGGGAAATAACAAGGGAAGAGAATACAACTGCTTGCCACCCACTGACTGATACCCAGCCCAACCGAGCAGTGAACTAGCCCTTCTGGCTAACTGCCCCCAGTTTACATAGTGGGCATGACGTGCTGTGGTATGAAATGCCTCTTTGGTCAGTTTGGGTCAAGTGTCCTGTCTCTGCTTCCTCCCGGCTTCCCCTCCTCCCTGGCAGAGCATGAGACTCAGAAAAACCTTGGTCAGACTGAACATTACTAAGCAGCAACCAAAAACATTGGTGTTATCAGCACTGTTCCCAGCCCGAAAGTGAAAACCGCAGCACTGCACCAGCTACTAAGAAGGAGAAAAATGACTGCTACTGCTGAACCCAGGACAACAGTGCAGGCATAAAACCTATCCCATCTAGCTTCCAGTTTCTATAGGCTGTTGATGTGGTTTACCAAGTATTGGCTGAGGTACATCTTCAGCAGAATGTATGAGCTTTCCTTTTGGTAAATTCACATCACAGCCTACATTCCTAGCTCACAGTAGCAAAAATATGCCCTTCAGAGGCTTATTTATTTTTTCTCTTACAGTGTGTATCTAAGACTGAAAAACAGTAGTAACCTACATTTTACACTTGAGGTAAGAATCTGGGAAAGCTCAGAAATACCAGCCTGATGATTTCTAAGTGCATCTGAGCTGTGACATGATAGATGTGCATGTACAATGAGTACTGGAGAGGAAATATATACCATAACATGCACATCAGAAGGTGCTGCGGTTTAGCCCTGGCAGGCAGCTCAATTCCACCCAGCTGATCACTCACTCACCCTCCCTCTTCCCCCCCAGCAGGATGAGAGAGAGATTTGGGAGGGCAAAAGTGAGAAAACTTGTGGGTTGAGATAAACACAGTTTAATAATAAAGACAGTCAGCTTTTATTGCTGAGCATGGCATCATATAGTCTGGAATATCCCTTGGGTCAGTTGAGGTCAGCTGAACTGGCTGTGTCCCCTCCCAACTCCTTATGCACCCCCAGCCACTCGCTCGTGGGGCAGGGTAAGAAGCAGAAAAGGCCTTGGTTCTGTGTAAGCACTGTTTTTCATCACAAATCTGAAATATAGCACCATAGGATCTTCTAGGAAGAAAATTTACTCTCTCCCAGCCAAAACCAGTATAAAAATTCTATACTTTCTGTGTACACTGGACTGGGAATGCATTGATACACATGTCATCACTTAACACTTGAGCATTTGACCACTGGGAGGTCAGTACATATCCTAAACATTAAAGAGAAAATAAAATTAAAAAAAGAAAAAGTCAGTAGCTAGTGTTGGGTAAAAGCCATTGAAATGTTAAGATGATATCTTCACCACTTACCTTTTATCATCCAAGTCAACTAGCTGATTCCTTAGTTTCACGAATACTTCCTGTCAGTATTCAGAGAAAAGCTCTTGGGAGGCTTTATGCAGAACATTGATGCTCTCAGTTGCTCTCAGAAGAGCTCCTCTGTCTGCTCTCATCAGGGGGAGAACCTAGGAAGGCCTGATGTTTTAGGTGTATATAGTTGGGCAGCTTTTCCCCTCTTTTTCAGGGGGTCTAAGTGACTGAAAATCAGATTCAATCTCCATATTGATTTAAGCATTTTCAAGATTGCATGTGTGTTTCCAATATAATATAGTTGAATTTAATCTGTGTAGTACGTCTAATGGCACTCCAGTTTCTCTATGTGGTTAATATGCAAGACACTTCAGCAAGATACCTCAGAGTCCTGTAGTAGTGCACTTAACCTGTGTAATGATAAAGTTGACAGCAAATTAGGGCACTAGAACAGACCCCAAAAGATACAAGTTATCTTTCCAGCTCTGCTGCTAACCTACTGGAGGATAGCAGGAGTGTTGCTGTCCTGCCAGTGCTCACTTTGGCTTTTTTGTATGTAGAATTAGGGTAAGAAATGTGGAACCATAACTCTTAGCGAAGTGTGATGATGGAAATTTGAAATAATACTTTTGTGCATTGTGGACAATTTATATAGGCTCTCTGTCATCTGGGATCTAGGATAAATTCTCAGCTGTATGCTCCAGGTACTACTCTTGTTGCATCCTGACTCCCGGTGATATACAGTCACTCCTCCTTGTTAGAGATGTGAGGAACTGTGAGTGTGAGGGATTCAGGCCTTTTGCCTGATGGGTTGTGCATACAAAAAGGTAGCATTCCCTGCCATAGCAAACAGCTGTCCTTTTGGTAAGTATTGCATGATAGGAGGAAGTTCTTATAACCTCTGGGACCCTGTTCATTCCTATTGTGAACTTTGAAGAGCAGTGCACTTAAAAGGGCACAAGGTAACAAACCTTTTGGATGCTGGAAAATAATGTCTATGTACTGACGGTATATGTCATTTTGTATTTTTACCACTCTTGGTCTTGTCAATCTCCTTCAAGGACCATGTCTACCTTCTAAAACCTGAAGAACTTTCAAACTTATCTTCTAATCATAGACCTTTTCTTTCAGTCATACCAACCCAGGATGTTTCACATGTGTTCATTTGCTCCAAACTGCATTGACACAAGGTGTAAGACAGGCAACAAGCAGGTCTGAACTAGGTAGTTTTGAGATCCAGTGTCTCACCAGAGCTAGATATGGAAGCTTCCCAGCTCTCTATGAGATATTTGATAGCATTCTGAAATCTCTAAGAATTCAAAGAAGGAGTTTATGAAAAAAAGAAATGTTTTCTTGAATTTTTTAGAAGTTTCTAGTCTGTTTTAACTGCAGATTCTGTCTCTGAGATCCATAGTAGCAATAGGTAGGAGAATAAGAAAATTTAAAATCTCAGCACACTTCCAGTACATTTTCCTTTAAAATGCACCATAATCATGCAGAATACTTGATGGTTGGCCTGACAAATTGTAGATTTTAACTGTATCTATTTGAGATAATTCACATAACTTACCTAAGGTTTAACAAATTCTATATACATTTGGGAGAATACTGAGGTTTTTTTACTCTGTGCCTAAGTGGAAAAAGTTGAAGAAATATTATTTAGATTCAACTTGGAGGGCTCAGGAAAATAGAAACAACAGACAGGTGTTTTTTTAATTACACCAGGTATTTCATTTACTCTGAAAGAAAATATTTGGATTCATTTGTCGTCATCTTCATCATTTTATAACAAGGTTTTTGCCCTTCCTTACTTATAAGGTAGATCTTTTTAGTGAGTAAAGGACATTTTAAAGCCAAAAGTAAAAGTGTCAAAGCAGACCACTCTGGCTGTCCCAAAACAAATATTTCATACAAAGAGAACTGGAGAAATAACCTTCAGAATTCTTTCACTTGATCTTGGCACATATTTTGGATTGTTTCACTTCCTCCAGAGCTCCATTTCTTCTATCACACCTACTGCTCACTGAAAAGGAAAAAAAAAAAAAAAGCCCAACTCTATTCAAAATAGACTTGTCCAAATTCATGTCAGGAACTCCCCTTTGCCTTAGCATTATGTTCAGAAAACCTGCTCATGCAGGTACTCCATGCTGTAATGATGTAGATTTGTTACAGCAGTTGTTCAAATTGCTTCATCTTGGTCTACACTCTTGCCTACCTTCTGCATGCACTGGGGACATGCTCTGTGTGATGACCCAAAGGATCCAAACAGCTTCTCTGAAACTGCAGAAGTGTTTGTGCAGGAGTAGGCAGCTGCTGCTTTGCACACAGGGTCTACAGAGTTGCTTAGACAAAGCTTTGCATCATGACTAACAGCATCAGGTAATCTACCTATCATCAGCTACCTGCCTATCCGCTACAATCAATGACTTTGAATTAAATGTAGTTAAGGGAAGAACAAGTAGGACAATAACATGCTCTGAAAGAAGTCAGCCTTGGACTAAGGGCAACGGTGTATGTTTTGCTTGAGGAATACACCAGCACTTCTGGGAAGATCCATTCCAGAGGAAAATTCTAAGGCACCTGGCAGCAGCTTGTTAGATCTGAGAGAAGACAGACCACAGACTGTATAACTGGCTATTACTACTGAAACAAGCCAGTTTGTTGGTATCACTAGATACGGTACCACAATAATACTGTATCCACCCTTATAAGTGCAGATCTTAAAATTGCTATTTTTTCATGGAAGTGCCTGCTAGACTTGCTATATTCATGCTCTCCCATTTGTGGAGGTTGCTCCATGTGTGTGGAAGAAAGGAATCAGATAGGAAAGACGGGGATTTCTAGAATAATTAATACTTTCCTGAGCCCCTATCAAATATGTGCACATCGTGCATCTCCTTCAGCTCTCAGCCTAAAATGAGGATTTCATGCTTCATTTACAAAGCATTAAAAGGCCCCCAGAGGATCAAAAAAGCAGACATGTAGTTTGAAATAACTGGGAAACAATGATATTTTTTCTCATCTAATTATCTTCGTTTTACATAATAAAATGGAAAACGTTTTCAAATGGACTTATTTGGAATTAGACTAGATGCAGAATGTGCCATTCATCTGAGATGTAGAAACTTCTGGACTTACTTAGGAAAACATTGCTTTAAAGGGAGTTCCTCAAAAGAAAGCAAGTAAATGTCATTTAGGGAAAAAACACATATTGCAGCATAAATGATGAAATACGATTGCAAAATGTATAGCTTTCTCTCGTGGATTTATTTTTCCTAGTTGGACCTTCTCCACAGACCTGGACACATCCTGAACAACAATAGCTGATCTTACTGAAATGTGGGAAAGGTTGTGGTTTTGGGTGTGGGAAAATACCTTCCAAAGAGAAGAACTTCTTGCTGCTGAAATCAGACTTACAAAGTTCTGATTTGACTCGAATTCTCAAGAGTGAAAAACAAGTATTTTGGAAGCCCATGAAATGAATGCAGTCTTTCTTTTTACTTCACTGACCTTTAAGAATGACTTTGAGGTTGAAATCGTGCCCTCACTAACTTCCATGGTTCTTGGGTGAGGTCCACATAGAAGTGTTTACTACCTCTGGAACATTTCTTCAAAAAATGGGGAGCTTCCCTGTATTTGCCACATACTAACCCCATTGATGAAGTGGAACCAGAACTCAGACAAATTTACACTGAATCAAATGTATTTATTGATGAAAGTACTTTGAGCAATCCTGGTGAATGTCTGCATCCCTCCTACCATAATCTTGCAGGTGCAGAGGATTTTTTTTGCCTATGTTTAATTCTGCCTAAGGAATTTCTGACCTCCTCCTCCATGGGGCTGTGTGCAGACACACCAATCCACATGTTTCCCTGCTCCTCACAGGTCAGCTGTAGGTTGGAAAGGTGTCATGATGTTTTAAAAGGTAGTGTGACCTGGTTTTTATCCTTTGGGGTGGGAGTAAAACCATGGATACTTTTTGTAGCAGCCAATTATTGTATAAAAAACTGAGACACTGAAGGCTGCATTTTCTCTCTTAAGTTTAAGTAAAGCACTGTCTACCCATAAGTAACTACAGTGTCAAACAGAAAAAAAACCTCTGTGCATTCACTTTTGTTAGGTTCATTCCTTACCACTTCTGTGGCTACTAAAGAAACCATTATTTTTCTGGTTTCAATATTGAAGCTGTACTTCAGAAATGTATTAAGGTACTAAATATAAAAGCAGAAATATATGAGCCTCAGCCCTCCATTCACTTGATCCTCACTAGCTGGGACAGGAGTTCATATGCTTCAAGTGGTTGTGGTTAAAATGCTTTTATTTCTATCTAAAGTTACCACCAATAACACAGGGCCCTCTACCAGCACTGTCCAGGGTGCAAGTTCTTGGAAGCCGTAATAACAGAATCGTTTCTCTTCCTGATTGTATGATCATTTTAACCTTAATTATAGCTGTTCATTTATTAAAATAAATAGCTCAGGAATATAATAAGTTTTAAATTCCAGCTGTTCAAACAGACCTTTTAGTTTGTGTGCATGGTTTGGTGGGCAATTTATTCTATCCATTTTCCTTTTTTTTTTTTTTTTAACTTAGACATGTGCAATATATTTTCCAGTTATGCTTGGGAACTATGCATGGAACTGCCACTGGTTCAACAGAAAGCCATAACAAAAAACGAACTTTGACTTTTTTTTAATAGCACAAGCGACCTATGATATTTATTGTTTTCTGATTCAGATAATGATGGACAAAGTATGTGTGAGATTGCAGCTGTGCATCTTAATTTTCCACCTGTCCCTTCATTCTTTCCTTAGGGAATTGCCTGCTTACCTCTTTTCCCTGAACTTGGCTTAAGTGCTTATTAGTGTCTTCTATGCCTTCTCCCAAAGAGATGCTACTATTTGTCCTGGAGGGAAACATCACAGTCAATTTAACAGCCTCCTTTCAGTTAAGAAGCTCTATTTCCTACATCAGACATCTTATAGGGGAGGAGTGGGTGTAGATTTAAGTCTTGTCCCTCTCCATCCTTCTCCAGTGAAGCCAAAGGAGGTTCTCCTTGTTTCCATCCTCTAAAGGAAGAGGCAAGAGGGCAGAGAGGGTCTGGCCTCAAACCTCCAATACTCTGCCAGTTCTCAGGAGACATGGGAAAGGGGAGGCATTCTGCAGCAGCAGAGAGATTCAGCCGTGTTAGTTGACATCCAGGGATGATCCAGAGCACAAATTACAGAAATGTGCTTGGGAGCTGTTTATGATTTTAAACCTTTTTTATACATTATTAACTCACACTGGAAGGACAATAGGATTACTGAATCCAGCCGGGGTCTTTAAAAATGAATTGTCTTTCTTTTGTAGTTTTGTGATCTTTTGTGTTATCACATCATCTCACACATCAAACCAAGCTAATGGTTTTCTTGCATTCAGTGCTGCAAAACATACAATGAAGCCCAGTCCCAGTAGTAAAAGATAAGAGACAAAGGAAACAATATTTTGCATCTGTGAGGGAAATGGGACACAGAAATATGAATGCCTTGATTTTCACTAGCATTTAAAGTTGGCAGTACACTTGTCTGGTCTTAAAGTGGATAATAGATCACTTTAAAACCCCACTTTAGTACTGGAATAGTGTAAAATATCCTTGTAAATCAAACTAAGGACAGGGTCTTTTGACCATTTGTCTTCTGACCACAGATTCTGTTAAACTCTAGTGTGGCTTTCCTGCATGTCAACAAGTTTAAATAATCAGGAAGAGTGCATATAAGGTCTGCTTCAGATAGCTTATACATATAAATGCCAGTAGACTAATTATGACATATAAATCTTCCCATACCTAAAAATGGCAAAGCCTATTAATTCACTCAAAATCACCTTGGAATTGAGTTCAGTTTCTGAAAGGAGCCAATGAGTTCTGCTTCAGGATTTAAAAAACCAAATGTGTTTCCTTTCGAAAGCAAAAAGAAAATCTTTGTGAAGGTGCGGTTGGTCACAGTACTACCCTCTCAACTTCTGACTCCTGCTTTTCTCTGCGTGATGTTCTCCTGCACACAGACCAATTGTCAGCACATTCTGAGTATGTTATCCAGGTTCCAGCATACTATAAGATGCTCCTAGAGGAAAACATAGAGGAAACTATAGCTGAGTATTTTCAGACTCTGTTACAGAGCCTCCAAAACAGGAGAAATCCCAGTATGCTACAGTTAAATTGGCCCTCCTGTATTACGCACCCTGTGATCTAGACAGATCTGATCCACGGTTCACAAGGAGTCATACTGGGTGAGAATAGATTGAAGGCAAAAAAAAAAAAGAGGCCAAGGGAAGAGTAGAAGCTTTCCTAGCTTTTGTTGAGGAATGGCTAATAGGAATTGTAAAAGCTGGCCTTGCTTCAGAAATGTTTGCTTGAAGTTCCAAATTGTGATAATGCTTCATGAAAAATATTTTAAGCCTCCTACTTAGAAGCAGTTATGTGTGTGTGTGTGTGTTTGTGTTGTGGGATCTACATTTTAGTTCTTCACCTTGAAACAGTTCTGCTTATGAAGAACTACTCATATGGCAACAATACTGATGTTAAAAATGAGGTACTGAAATGCTTGTAAACTAAAATCGAAGCTAAAATGTCTAGATATAAAGACAGGCAGAGGACTTCTCTGAAAAAAATAAGAAAGTTACTCTGAATAATATCTAGAAAAAGATTCCCTTTTCACTTAGACAGTAAATAAACAAGAATGAAAGTAGCTGCCACCCACAGGTATGGCAAAAATAACAGATTCCTGTGACAACCATGAACAGATGCGTAAGGAAACCTTCTTTCCAGGGTTTGCAAAGCACTGCTTTAGGGCACCAATAGCTATGCAGCCTGGAGTGGTTGCTGATGTTCTACTGAATACCACACAAGTGCTACCAACCACCAGGGAAGTTGCAGATAAAGTCATTTTGTGTGAATCCCTTCCCCTCCCTGTTTTGCACACATAGCATGCATCCAGTCCCATGCAGGACTTTCCAAATTGCAATTGCATATTGTGCTTCCCCTGAAATGTGCAAGCCATCTGCCACAACTCGGTTTGGTTTTCAGCCATTTCTTTGTGAATAGGCACTTATCAGTGTCTCTTATTATTTGTACTTTGAGGTAGGCAATGGGAAGTCCAAGACCACCAACACTGTCTTTGTCTGACCAGATGCATGCAAGAATTATTTTCTATAAATAGCTGAAGAAGTTTCTGAAAACCATGTTCCCATTTATATTTCTGTTGGATTTTTAATTAGTTCTGTTGGATTTTTCATCAGTTCTGGCTTAATGTGTCAATAAATAAGAATAGTGAAGTATTGTAAGCATATCATCAGAAAAGTGCAAATGACTTCAAAGAAAAAAATCTAGTTTATAAAAAACGGTGAAGACA
Source organism: Psittacula echo (assembly GCF_963264785.1). Lineage (NCBI taxonomy): Eukaryota > Metazoa > Chordata > Aves > Psittaciformes > Psittacidae > Psittacula > Psittacula echo. The sequence continues at coordinate 20,870,111 of NC_137736.1, read as the reverse complement.
GTTTATAACTCACTATAAATGTACGCTAATATTTTTAGCAAGTGTTTTGAAGTATGTGAAGTACTAGTAAGAAGTACTTTTTTCCCTCTGTGAATAGCTGAGATGGCCATCATTGATATATGGGAGGGCAAAGGACAGTTTGTTTCTTTTGGTTTGGTTTTGAAGAAAACATGCTAAAGAAATGTCCTTTTTATTCCTTTGACCTACAAGGGCTTAGGACTTCACTTGCTCTCCTATAAAGAATTCCATAGCCAGTAATTCTAATCCCCTAAATACTAACTGAGCACTGTGTAAAAGCCAAAATAAGTCTTTCTTTTCACATATTGTCTCAGTGGAGCACAGCTGCTCTGTGCGTAGTGGACAGAAAGGGGATCTGATGCACATTTCCTTTGTTTATGAACATAAATATGCGCATCTACACCACTTTTTGCCACAGAAATTATCCTGAATATAGTAGAAAAATAAATATGCAATTCTCTCACAAAACAGAAAAGGTCTCAGTAGTTCAATAACCTGAAGTATTAGATTGATAGAAGTGTCTGACACTTCCCTTTGAAAGTTCCAGGTTTATTTATATGTATGAAAATAAGATGAAAAATGAAAGAATCATAAAATAATTTGAGGTTGGAAGGGAGCTGTAAGAGCAGGGTGGAATTTAAAGTTATTGCAGGTTGCTCATGGCCTCATCTGGTTTAAATACCTCCAAAGACAGAACCCACAACTTCTTTGACCATGAAATACAATTGCTTCAAATGCTTCTGTATTTTAAATTGGAATCTCCATGGCCAGATTAGTATTTCCACAGTGAATCTAACTTTTCATATCCATAACCAGAATAGCACAGTTCAGCTCCTTATTCAGTTAATTTAGATTTTCCTTTTTCAGAAGACTTCAGAGGAAGGTATCATGTCAGGCAAATCCATGTTTATTAAACATAGTCACAAAGATAGAAAGGCAATAGACACAACCTACAAGCTGAAGTATCACTAGTCAGACAGACTGATTCTAGAAAATACCTTTCCAAAAGTCTTTGTAATTTTTAAAGCAAATTGTAATTTGCTTTTCACAAAAAATCGAAAGTGTTCACTCAATTTTGGGCCCACTTGCTGGGAATATTTTAGCAAATTAACTTCTTCTTTTGAAAAAGAAAAAAAAAGAAAAGCACAGGAAATTAATTTAGAAGTTTTAGGCAGAAACCTGAACCTGAGTTTTAAGGTTATCCCATGACTGTCACTCTCTGGCCAAAGAAATAAAATGGTGTACGTAACAATTTTTCAGGTACCTCTTACCTGGGTGCAGTCTGGAGAACACGTTATTTTAGAAAATTACAAAACCAGGTTGGCTGCATAGTAAAAGGGTCATCCAGTTTCTCAGTTTTCTTTCTTAGCCTAACAAGTGTATGGTAGTATGATGGAATTACCCATGCTGGCATCCATCCAGCACTTGAAGGCTATAAAACCTATGATGTAGATTGTTTCATCTAGCTGATACAGGACTTTTCTGTAAGGTATGTGAGTATACAGCGTGGGATAGTTTGGGGTTGTATGCCTTATCCATAAAGATGCATGTAAATTTGCAAATAATAGTGATAATTTAGTAATGATCCCAAAGCCTAACTGTTCTTTCTTCTTTCACAAGCAACCAGTTGTACTAAAACCCTCAAAAAGAGCAATAAAAATGACAGAAATTTCCATAGGTGTCTTGCCTGAGGCCTGTGTGCCTTACAACTCCATCTGTGTTTCTCTAATCTGAAACAACGCAATGAATGCCTCAGTAATACAAAATTAGAACCAGAGTTTCAGACAAAAAGGAAGATCAGTAACAGAAAAGTAGCCTGGGCCAGGTTTAGATGCTCACCTTCAATCTGTGAACTAGTCTCTTAATGAGGATCTCATTACTAATTTCCTCATTACCCTTAATAATATATCATGAATAATATTTCATTATCCTTAATGAGGATCTTATTTATTAATTAATAAATGTTTCATGAAGAGCATTTCTGCACATTTACATTCTTTGTGTCGTAAAATTTCCTGCAGTAACCTCAGCTCTGCCCATGTAATCTCTGATATTTCCTTTGGAAAAAGCCAGCATTACTGTGACAAGTTTGGGGCTATGTATGTTATCAGTGAGTATGTATGTACTCTTTGAAAAGGTTTCTACAGTTATATTGTATTTATAAGGGCTGAGTTCTTCCTGCATTCTCTCAGAGTCAGTCTTCTACCCTACAGCGGTTGACATCAGTTAAAGGAACTTCATTACCTACCTCTCTTTGAAACTTGGTTGAAATCAGTCACAAAATTCAACTGGTTGAGCTGGGCAGCAGACTCATAGAACTAAAAACCAAAATTTTTTTTCAGTTTCTGGGCTTGCAAGAAGACAACTGAATGAAGTTCTAGGTGTGTCCAGCTGAAGGCATGGCTTGACATCCGTGTATGCATAAAAATTGATCTTACAATGGTCTCAGATGTTATAATGCTGACCCCATAAACATCCTTTTGTGCCATCATGACTCTCCTCTTTTAATTTGAAATGTCCCTGCCTATGAAATTAAAGCAATATAGAGGAGTAGCAGCTCAAGATTGTGACAGCCAAGAGGTAAAAACTTTATGGAATTTCATACTAAAATAGTGGGTCATGTACGAGTGAATAATTCCTAATGAAAATATTACCCTTCCTGCTCACTTAGTGTGAGGTAATATAGTTCAGGCAGGAAGAACTCTGATTTTTATTCATCAATCTAATTTTTACAGACTCTAAAAAAATCTGGTCTGATACTCTTGACTAGAAAAATCAGTGTCCTTGCACACCCTGAGTTTGGATGCCTACATCCAGAACTGCTGAGCTTGGAATGTGCTGAAAGCCTCAGGTATCTTGCACTTTTTCCCCAGGTCAAAAGGTTTGGACAGGTTCAGAAAGCATCAGATCTCCAAAAGTAAAGATCTTTAAGTTTCAAGTTTACATGTGGCTTGTTTTAAACCCTACTGCTATATCCTGTAAAACTAGATCTGCTGATACTTCTTTACTGGCTTATAAAACTTTATTATCTCTCCCAAATCCCAAGAGTACTTTTTACTAAGCTACTAGTTCCTACTTTCCAAAAGACACCAGACACCTATAAGGAAAATTCAGACTAGGAACCAAAGTTTGTCAGCTTATACTGAAGTTTTGGCTTGAATTATGATGGCAAAGAAGATGCTGTTAGCATCAAAACCGCTGCAGTTTAACTGTCGATTAAGAAGCCAGTGGCATCTGTTCAAGCACCATCTCCATTCATACTGTCATTTACTGTTGCTACCCACTCATATGTGCTGAAACAGTCTATACGTTTGCAGTGAGAGGATTGTTATAAAGTTGATTTCCTGAGGGCCTCTAGGGTTGTTTCTGATGTTTTGAATGCATAATTAAGGGCAAGATTCAAGTTAACACAGGCTTACCTGATCATTAGTGAGGATTTTAATGAGTGATAAATCCAGGCCTCCCTAGCCTTAGTCAACAAAGTGCAAGTTTTCAGAGTACTAAAGTACTCATGTGACTACTGCCCAATTCACTAGTGCTGGCCAAGGAGGTGAGATACAGCTGTCCTCTGCCCTCAGAAGGGACAGTCAAGGAAGAGTCAGCATCACAGGCTGAGAACGGATATATGAGCTGAACAGCTGACATGGATTGATTCTAACACGGGTTGATTTTGAAAACAGCGTTGCTTTTAGCAGGGAATATGATCCAAAGCAGATAGGAGTTTACACTAGTTGGCAAAGCAAAGGAGATAACAGTCCCTAATGTTGGGAGGTCAGTTGTCCAATGGCAGTAGTTTCAGATTTATCTACCAATCTGTTAACTTGTTAGAATGTAAACTTTCTCCAGGTACTTCCTTTTATGGGCTGTATCCCTTTGAAAAATGGTCTTTGCTACAGTCTGGAGGAATCTAGGAAGCAGAATACAGGCTGAATGTTTTAGCAGCAGAGAGATGTGGAAAGTTTGATTCTTTTGTCAAACCTTGGCTTTTCTATGCTGAATTTGAGTAATTTTTTTTATGTTTTGACTTCTCTGACACTGTTTTTTAGGTGCTTTGTATTGCATATACTTGAGTTGCTGGTGCGGCTGAAGACTCAGTCACAATAAAAATCTAATGGTTTGATCACAGTATCACAGAATGGTGGAGGTTGGAAGCACCATTGGGAGTCATGTAGTCCAACCTCCCTGAAGGGTCACCTACAGCACATTACTCAGGATTCTGTCCAGATGCCTCTTGTCTCCAGGGAAGGAGACTCCACAACCCTATGGACAAGCCTTGGTAGTCTTTCCATGACATGTCTAATTTGAGCCCCTGGCAGACAACAAACCTCTCTAGACAAGTGGCTGGGTTGGCAGATGAGGTGCCTCTGCCTCTGCAGCAGGGAGTCACCCACAGCAATCACTTGCCGCTTCTTCCAGTGACCTGCATGTCTAGGGTCCAGGATGCTGGTCACCAGGGACGTCAGGTTTTCAAGAGCCATTTTTTAGTAGCCAACACCTTTCTTGGCTGCAACTGTGCATCTCTTGGGGCTGATGTGCAGAGACAGCAAACATTCTCATAAAATGAATGTTTCCATTCTTTTCCATGTGGACAGAAATGGTGAATAGACTTCATTAAACTTCTAAATCTCCCAGTATCTTTTAGAGCATGATTCTCTTTAGAATGTTGTAAAGTTCTGCTCACAAAAAAATTATTTTTAGTAATTAGTAATTTTTATTCCTTTTAACACCTTTCTTCCCATAGTGCTTCAGAGACTAATAAACTAGATGCAACAAGTAACCACAAATGAACTGCAGCCAGTTCTGAGGTGAAACGCAGCAGTTATTAAATGGCAAACAATAACATTTACAAATGGGTTAAGAGAGGACAGAAGGAGTAATAGTATATGCAAGTGAAAATTTAAGGGAATGTAAGAATACAAAACAGGAATTTGGTCAGTACATACCGTATTTAAAGCTTATACTAAAAATAAGAATTGCAGGGAAGTGTTAGTAACTGAATGTTCTTTTAATGCTACGTTCAACTTGTTGACAAGTGTGTTCAGTATGTGATGAAAGCAACTGAAATGTTTGATCAAAATGTGAAACATTAGGATTTTGTTTCACACTACACCTATTTTTAAGAAATTATCATTATTTTTACCAGGAAGCACTATTCTATGCACAATAAACAGCTACCCAGGAAGAGACATAGTCTTGAGGAGTTCCATCAAGTTCAGGCCAAGGAGGACTGTGTGTCAGTGAGCACTCTTTTTCCCTGTTGCACCTCATCCACAGAGAGCGGAATATGACACTAACTTATTGATACTAGGGCACACAGTGTCTTGATGGTTTTCTATATTATACCTCACTATCCTTTAAGGAAAATGAGGTATCCAACCACCCACGCTTTAATTTGCAACTATTATTGTAAGAGGCATTAGAGCTAAGGTTTCTTTCAATAAGCTCTGCCTTGTCTGTATTCCCTTATATCCACTTGTTATTTCACTGCAGTACTCTCGGGCAACATAAATAGCTCTCTGTTCAGCCTGTGAAATCTCCCATTTCCCAACAGCCTCATGGAAGTGTGTTGTTTTTAATTATTTTCAGCAAGGTAACATTGGGGTTTAGACAATGTAGACCCAACTGTGTTAGTCTTTTCTTGAGAGTTCTGCTTTAATCACTTATCACATTTTTGAGGTAATGCTTTGCAGCCCTGGTAGAGGGCCCAGTGGTGCCAGCCCATGTACAGACATCCAGATCACAGGCCCCATTCATCAGTAGGTCTGTTCCAATGGACAAAGTAAACTTTCCAAACTGGTGAAGGAAGCTGGTAATGGCATCAAAATGATGCCACGTACAGCAAAATCTTGACTTCAGGTTGAGGTAAGACTCCTCAGGGTTGTACATCCATCTTAGCCTAGGTCTGGTTCAGCAATAGAAGCAGACCTGTATCCCAAGGGTTTTTTCCTGAACAGCTCAGGGCGTTAAACCCAAGAGAAGGCACAGTGCTGTGGAAGAGAGACCAGGGCTGGGCATAGCTGCTCCCCTCCCACATTCATTCCCCACCTGCCTCTGCTGTCAGTGGGGAGTCCACTAGGTACTCTATTAGGGAGAATATCATAATTCCTATGTTAATCTCTCTCCTCCTGTCCCCTGAGCTGGCATTGTCTCTGGAAGCTGAGGAACACCTCCAGAGCTGGCCAGGGAGGGAGGGTGAAGAGGAGAACTGCCCTACTGCTGATTTAGGCTTAAATTTTGCCATATCTGGGCTGAGGACAGAAAAGGATTTTTTTGCTTTATTCCTCCCCTCCATCAATAGGACAACATTTAATTTTGCATATGTTGCTATGAAATCTGGAACTAGCTTTCAGTGAGCACTAGATCTTTGTGGGTTTTTTAAGTTCCTGATATTGTTTAGCTCTCCTGACAAAAAGCTGGTCTAGTGTGTAGCCTGAAATTCAGATGGATACTTCATGTCATTAAAATTATTTTGCTATTAGTCCAGCTAAAATGTGAGGAAGCAATTTAGCCATTTGACCCATATTAGACCCTTCTGACAGCCGTTATAACCTCCAAACCGAGATGTCTCAGACCAGATTGTTTAGCAGATGAACATGCATTTCACAGGAAAAGCATATTGCTCAGGCTGCATAGTAGGTGTGATGGGAAATGTGCTATTCTGATGTCCAGCTAGCACAAAGGCCAACTTCATTCTCTTTGCTGCATTGACATTCTTCAGCTTCCTTTCCACATTTTTTCTGTTTGTTCAGACAATGTGAATCTTCAAATGATGGAAGGATGCCTGCAGCCTCCTGGATAAACTGGTGTTGTTGGCAGTTCAGCCAAACACTTTGCTACAGCTTTAAACTGCACCAGAAATCCAAAGAACTCAAATGCCTGTACACTCCAGCCCAAACAGACATTGTGTAAATGTTTAGTCTGAGGTATTTTATTATCTTGTTTCTCTTCTATTTGAGAACCAACATTTAACCTGTCCTGGATTTTTTACTAGTATTTTTTCTGCAGTGATTGAAAAATGTAGTGAAGTCAGTTTGCTGAGCCTCTGTCCTCCTAGTCACAGTGAAAGAATCAAAATTAAAATGTTACCTAGGTTGAGGGGTTGCGAAATTGTTGCTGCTGCTGTGGAACCTGGGATTTGTGTGGGGAAAAAAAAAAAATCTCAGGCAGAATATGTTCAGATTTTTTTATTATTATTTTTCAATTGTTGAGAATTTTATTCAATATGGACAAGAGAAAACATTCTTCCATGAAATGCTGGAGAGGTTTCAATGTAATAGGCAGCTGGGAAACATTATAGATCAAATTAAAACCTTCTGAATTGGATTTTTCATGGTGGTTGGTGATTATTACTTATTACAGTACATGTTAAATTGCCATTGCTCACTCCTGATGATTTAGCTTACATATTCACTCTTGAGTAGCTGAAAGGCTTGAGCAGCAGGATTGATTCCACTTGGAAAGAGGCTCCCAGACTTCAGCATAAGATGTATGTTTCTGGTCAAGTATTTCCTGCCTTGCCTGGCTGGAAGTTTTTCTTACAATGAGATGGCTTGAAAGGAAGAACTCATTGTTATTTATTGCAGAGATGTGTGGGTGCTATTTTTTTAGTTTTGCTAGGTGACATAATGATGTCTGTCTTAAAATAAATGCTTTTTGAGAACTTCATTTCCACAGACATTTCAGATCAAATCCAGCTGAATCACTGGGCCAGCAGCCACCCCTAATAATTGAGACCATTAATTTCAGGAGAATTGCATTAATGTTCAGTTTGCCCAGGAAGCTTAAGATTCAAGATTAGTCACCTAAGTTAGGATGTTGAGTTGCTATTTAGGTTATTCAATTCCCTTATGGTGAATTACTCAGTGCCAGTATAATTGGAGTACCCAGCCATGTATCAGGGATCCAGTGAACCAAATCTCATTTGTCCGTATTCCTCTACAGTGCATCTTTGTATTTTATGACTGTGGTGACCAATAGTACCAAAGCTTATGAGCTTTCAGACTTACTTGAATATATATATTATCAAGAGATCGAAAGGAGAGGAGCAGACTCCTCATTTGTTAGATTGCTGTGCTGGAAATGCTAGTCAAAAGAAAGGATCTTCAGCAGCATAGGTTGTTCTGATGTTCATAAAGTCGTTTATTCAGTAGTTTGGGACTAGAAACCCACAATTTGAATCACTAATGGCCTTTCACTTTGCTGTAAGGTAAGATTTGACAAATGCTTCATCAGCATTGTTTGTTAAGTCTGTATTTAACAAGTTGAGCAGAACTGCTGAAACTTATAACAAGTATTAAAACCAGCATAAAAATATTTTAAATCTTCAACCAAGGTGGATGATTTCTCTATCCAACAAAACTTTCCTATGGTATAAGAACAGGCAGGATTAAAAACATGAGCTTTTTATTTTTATGTTTACAAATAAGATGGCTCTTCCTTGTTGCTCAAAACCTTTAACCCTCTAAACCTTACTTCTCTTATCATTGTAAAAAGCTACGTTCATTACTTAACTTATCAGAAACACAGAGGCTTTGCAACACTGGTGTTTTTCAGACAGGGTAGGAAAATTTACAGGCAAGGTACTGCCCTGTTGGGTTGAAAGAGAAAGCTATTTAGCTCTGTTGCTATGATGGAGGAGCATGAACCACATGTTTTAAGAGGGTGCTAAAGCCTTTCTTGTTATCTTCACTAAGTAAATCCATGCTGCTAGCTTCTGCTGTCAAGATGGATTACATTGCTAAAGTGTACTTATCTAGGTATTGACCCAAAGGTCTATTAAAACCAGAGGGTTCTCCATGTGGCCTTCAAGAGAAAGAAAATTAAAAAAAAAAAAAATTAAAAAAAAAAAAAAGAAGTTTGAACATTTTCTTCTTTTTCCATACAAACCTGGTCAAATATTACAGAATGTGAATTTTCTTCAAAATTTGTTACTGGATGCTTAATACAAAAGCAATCCAGATAGTCCTGTGCCTTGTTCTACGCTACATATGTTCAAAAATTCCCATAAAACAAGGCTTAGTTAGTTGTTCCTTTATAATCCTATAGAACCTCCAAAAAATGAATGTTCTTCCGCTGTTCCCCTTAGTTGTAATGGTTTTCCTTATGGTCTGAGAGTTAGGATATATGGCTGTGCATCTGGAAACTTTTTCTACTTATCTCCAAGATCTTAGTACAAATGATATGAACAGGCGACCAACCAAGGAAATTATGATGCTTGGACTGTGTCTTTGAAAAGGATGTTTTGAATGATGCATGATTATAATTTTCCGGATAGCATTCAGATGTCAGAACTGGCAGTTGCTTCCCCAAACAGCAGGTGTTCAAGCTGTCAGACAAGATAGTAGTAAGTACCAACAGAAAATTTTGTGAGGAATTCAGTATAGCGCAATGTCCATGTTTAACGACGTGCAGTCATTATGCAGTGAAAGTTTTATTAAATCCACTGACTGATAATAACAGATACTGAACTCAGCACTGAATTTGGGGAAAGTCAGTAATATTGTGTATGAATGCTCCATTATTCCTTATTAATACGACAAAGACTTTCTCAGAGCAGTCTCCGTATATTTACCCCAGAGCTGTTCCAAGTGGGCACTCTTGTAAACAGCCCTGAGACAATTATCTGTCCTGGGATTGTCTCACTGCAAACTAAAGTGAAGAAAAAGATTGCATTAATATCTGAACTGTTCTCCTGAAAAGTTTTGAGGCATAGACATGGGTACTGGAGGTAAGTCTACAATTCTATGTATTTTTAATCAGAGTAAGGTTACATTTAGGTGTAACCTTTTGTATTACAGCTCACACAGAGATGTCATGGGACATCCCTATGTGAAAAAAGCCCTAAAAAACCCAAAAAACCCCACCAAGAAACCAACCCAAAAATCAGCTTTTAGGATGTCTCTAGTTTTAGATTGTAGAAAAGATATAGGTCTTGTTCTAAGCCGCTGATCCTTATGACAGACCTGTGCTCCTATCCTGACACGTACATATTCACTTAAAATATACATTGTTGAAATTTCTTCCAGGACAATATTAAGATAAAAAGGTGAGTGATCCAAAGAAAATGTGCTTGCTCTCCAAAATGCTGGTTTTTCCCTCACTTCAAATATTGACATTTGTCTGGGTGCTTCTCGTTGTTTAGGTTGTCCACAGACCAATTTAACTGTGGCTAGCTTGCCAAGAAATAGGACGTGTCTCAGTAGGAAATGTCATAATCATTACCACTCCTTAGTGCACACTTTCTGCCTCATTTCATTTTTTTATTGCAATCAATCAATGTAACTTACAAATTGATGAAGCTGCTACCTGAATGTCACCATGCTACACAGTTCTGCCTTCATACTAATGTTAAGCACGCAATTTTATTTATTTTTTTAACAGTAATTTTCATCTGATGTTTGGGTGTGCCTTACTAGATCAATATAGTTCAAAGATCTGTTCACTGGTATGTTACTTGAGGGTTTTAATTCACTGCTATGTGCCTGGTGTCAGAGAAAGGCATTTAAAGCAGCATGTCATATATAATTACAGATCTATAGTCAGACAGAAAGTTTTCATTTTAGAAAAATGTTTCTTTCAGTCTAGTTTTCACTGTAGAATGACTGAAATATCTTGAGAGAAGGAAAATTCTCATAAAGACTTGCTAAACTTAAAACATATCTTTATCTGTTCTTATTGTGTGGTATTGCTTTATAAATTCTATAGTTATGTTGTCATTTCAAGGGGTAGCTTAATGGCACAGAAGAACAGAAATAGCAAGGGAAATTCTGATTTGATTGCAGAAAAATAAATTTACAGTGAAAGAGATCAAACACTGGAGCAAGATACCCAAAGAAATACTAAAATATTAAAATCTTCATCCTTGGAAATATCCTAGATTTGACTGGACATGATCCTGAACAACCTGTTCTAACTTCAAAGATGGATCTGCGTTTAGAAGAGACTTGGACTAGATGACCCCAGGAAGTCCCTTCCAAACTAAATCATTCTCAGATTCTGAGAATATTCTGCTCTTTTGTCTATGGTTGGATAAGCAAGTGCTAGCATACAAATGCTTATAAAATCTGACATTTTCAAGGATAGCAATAAATTATAATCATATTTTTTTCTCTCAGAATGTTACTTACAGTGAAACATAACATTTCACAAAGTTACTATAGACTGAATTCACCATCATTAATTTGTACCAGGGAGGTCACTACTCTCTCTCCCTGGCTAATGGACCTAACTCCTTTGGCATTGGCCTCCACTTTCCACTGATTTTTCTGGCACTTAGCCAATTAAAATAGCATAGATGAACATCCTAATAAGTGGTTCATTCCACCTCCCAGCACTGGAAGAATCTTCCTTACTGCCTGCTGATAGTGCTTTTCCTTATCTCATTCTAAATCTCCCAAATGACAAGGTTTCCACTACTGGGTTTGTCAATCTAATTATTAAACAAGAAAGAAAGCTCAATCTCATGAAGTATTCCGTAATCCTAACCTAAATTTTGCCCTCTTATCTTTTCCTGTTAATCTTTCTTCTGTCTCATATATTATATAAATATACCAACCTCACTCCTTGTGTTTAAATATTTCTTGTTCTTTTAATAGCTTATATGTTATCACCTTCATTTTCCTCTGGGTATTGCTCCTCTAAAGTCTTGCCATATTTTTGATCACTGGGCATGTGGAACTAAGTAGCTCCTTCAAAGCCCATATGTACCAGAGCCAAGAAGAATTTAGGTTATTTTTCCCTTGTTCTGTGACGAGGTACCTCTGCAAAAACAGGACAGAAGTGCATTTAACATTCGTTTCCTGAATTGCATTGCTGTAGGAATTTATCATCCACTGTTCCCATCAGGGTTCCTTCAGCATTGCTGGCTCCCCATGGAATAGTCCCACTCTGAAGGTGTGCTCCAGGATGTCAGAGATGATCCTTTAAGACAGGTTGTAAAAATTACTAGGTTCATATTTCTCCGTGGAAAAACAGAAACTGAGAATAAATGTAGTGAAATGCTCTATATGCATTTAAACCAGCCAAGCCATGGGATCTGTCTCCAGCATAGCTTTCCTTTCAACATGTTTCAAACACTAATAGATGCTACCTTCATGCCATGCAGCTGTATGAAAGTACAGACTATGCAGAGATTTTCATGCAGCTCTTAACTCTCATCATGTGTCATAAAAAGGTCACCTGATGGACATGGGACCAAAAGAGAAATACTTCAAGCATGTGAAGCAAACAAGTGGAGAAAGAAAGAAGAGAATCAAACTCATTGTGGGAAGGAGGAGGAGGAAGCAGGCCAAGAAAATGGTAATTCCCTAATGTAAATACCCTATATAGCACTCTCACTCAAAGTTCACATAATAAACTAACAGCTATCCACATTCTCATTCACTTTCCTCCTGCCAATCTATACTCCATCTGGCTCCAACCCCGAGGAGGCCTGCTGGCTGTGTGTCTCTCTGTGTGTGCACAGAAGGACCATTTGTACCTGCTTATCTTTTGGGTACTTTCTTCATTCAACACTACCAGGAATATGTTTCTCTTTAGCTAGGAAAAAAAAAAAAAAGTTGTACTTCATATTGAGGGAAAAGAAAATAAATACGTTTAAATTGCAAGAAGAAAAATTTCACCAATTCAAAATAGTCCGATGGCTCTCTAAACTCAAAACAGAAGCATGGGAGGTTTGCCCACCAGTACAAAGATGTGAGTCTGAATCACCAGAGAGGGACGCCAGCATGCCAGCAAAGCTCTCCCTTCACTACATCAGGAAAAATATGGAGCCCTGTGCTAACTGACAGTTCATCAGCCTCTGACAGTAATCCACCCACAGAAAAAAGTGCTGGGCATCTGCATTTTCTGTATTGGCTGCAGTGAGACACACAGGTGGTCTTGCAAACAGATAAATATCTTACAATCCACAGAGGATGTTACTACACAGTTTGACCTGTGAAACACTGAACCTAGTTTCCATCATTTAGAACCCGTTAGACCTGTGAGACACTGAACCTAGTGTCCATCATTTAAAGCCTGATCTATATCTGCTTCTGTTTATCGTGAGACTTGACTGTAGAATTTATTAGATGAAACAGCCTTTATTAAACGTCTAAATAATCACTATGCTGCAGTAACGAGCCAGTCACGTCTGTCCAAAGCTTGGGAAAAGCGGTGCTCAGTTCAGAACAGTACTTTTATTTCCAACTTTTTAACAGAGACCAGCTTCTAAATATGATATCTTTTTGCCAGTGTTTCTGGAAGCCAACCTTTCTGACCATTTTTCTTTGGCATCTACTATTCCAGCAAAGAATGATCTTAATAATTTTATATAGAGTTGGTTAGTTTTTCATCTGACATTTATTTGAAAAGCAACACTTGTGAGTTGGTCAGTGTTTCCAATGTATTTCATCCAATATTTGCATCTCCAAGGTTAAAGCAATAAGGATTTTTCTTGTGGCTTTTTATTTTTTAATTTTTTTTTAACTATGGGCACATTTGAGGAACAACACAAATTTTGCACTTTAGCCTCCCTGTGTGCTCTGTCCTGCCATATGTTTTCCATCAAGGTTTGCACTGACTTCTCTGCTTGTCCTTTGTGCTGAGTGACAGCAAAATGGCTTCCTGTCAGTGGGCAAAAGGGTTGTGGCCTTTTCATTCTGTCTGTCATCTGTTCACAAATTGAAAGTCCATGAAATTGAGGGACGTATTTCAGAAGTTGTACCAGAGCTCTAAACCAGGCTACTGGGCTCTGCATCAGAAAATATACTAAGTAAGATATTTAAAAAAACTTCTGCTGATCATATATCTCTCAGTATGGGTGAGGGGAATGAACTTGATTTTCAGGAAATAACAGATTCTGAAAAGGATCTTTAAAAATATATCAAAGTAGGAAATTCCATTCAAAGATTTTCTTTAATAACCATTGTTTTTCTGTCTGTCTTTTGTCACTACCTGTTCAACATTACTAGCATGTTCAATTCTTCGGCTGTGGAATTTCCACACATAATATCTAAACATCAAGTGAAAAGATGATGTCTTAACAGGATCTTAAAAAGATGCTTTCCTCTACATCTAGTATCTCTGTGCTGCAGGAGTAAGCATCCTGGTTATTGACATAGATATGAATGAACATATATTTTATTTGTGAAACTATCATCTGAAAATGCTAATACAATTTTTTATTAAGGAGTTATCTTTATTTCCTTGAGAATTCAATTTTTTTTTTTCAAAAAGATTATTGTCTAGAGATGAAAATCTTATTAAAGCAGGATTTTCCCATAGGATGTAGTCTCTGTTATTATTTTTCTAATCTTTGTCCTTTTGCCAAAGGAAAGTGAAATATCTGCAGTTTATCATCAGGGAGCAAGAAGCATTTGGTTGCTGGGAGTGGGGAGAGCTGCCCAGGGCTGCAGAGCAGGGTATCATCAGGCCTTGGTCCACCACATTGGTCCTAGCCAGGGAGCAGGCCAGTCTGGGAGGCACCTGGGGACATCCCCATCCCTGGGCATCAGGCACCTCTGTGGTGATATGACAGGTCCAAGGCCAAGATGGAAATATAATCCAGTGAGTCAGGGTAAGGATAAGGTCTGGTGAGAGTAACCTGGGTCAAACACAGCCCAGTGATCACCAGACACATCCATTGTGATAGGCAGGCATGAGTCAGCTTATGGGTCAGGGCCTGGGGACCATGGGCTGTGATGTCGTGGAGGCCATAGCTCAGGCTGGGGCCGAGCAGAGCTTGGAGCAGCACCTACAGGGAGGAGGTTCAGCTCTGGCTGAGTACTTCTCAGGATCAGCAAAGGATCAACTCCATTATCTGTAAGTCAGTCCCTTGACCCCAGCAGCCAAACCTACATGATGAAGTATGCTATCACGGCACTTACATTCTTTTTTCATAGATATTTGAAAATAGTATTTTTGTAAACCACAAAAATGTCTGTTTCTAGTGGAGATTGTTCATTATTATTCAAAGAAGATCTAAGGCTAAGTAGCCACCTTGATGGTTTTTTCAAGGGGTGGCAAAATTCAAACAAAAGACTTCCAATTGCCTACAGTGCTTCTCCGTGCAGCACCAAGAGACACAACATATGGAGACTATGTTGTCCTACGGATAGCTAATATTGTGTATTCCATATATCTTTTTAAAGAAAATGTATGTAAGGGGTCAGAGGAAAAGGATGAGAAAGGCTGACTGATGTGGTCAGGGTAAAATGATAGAGATTATTCAAAATTCCATAAGGAAGATACTAAGATTCTATTTACTACAGTTTAACAACCTCTGCATTGCTTACTAGATACAGCAGGCTCTTTCCCCTCTCAGTCTCTGCACTGAATTCTCAGAGCATTTCTTGAATAAAACCAACAAGATTAATACTAGGGATTTGACTTTTCTACTGTCTTTTGTAAGGGACATAAACTGACATTCAGCTGGGATCTTTGAAGCTGAGAAGCCCCACCTTGTTCTTCATAATTTCTTTAGTGCAACAGAAAGGATCGCCATCAGCCCATGTAAACATGAAATAGGGTCCTTACACACAGATATTGAACTTGAAATGATATTGATAATTTCTGACATTAGCAACTTAGTGCTTATTGCAGCACCTGAATCTTTGCTGTGTTGAACACCTACCATTACAGTTGCCTCAAATACGTAAACAGAGATCAGGCCCTAAAATAAAACAGAGACCCAACTATGCTGTCCCGGTCAGGCTCTGTTCTGTCCTTAGAAATAGCTTGTTCTTTTTCATATTCTGTTTTCTCACTTCTCCCTCTTGAAAATTTTTCCATTGTGAACTCAGACAATAAGTTTAAAATTGTGACTTCTGCCCAGCAATGACCTGTTATGTGCAGTCTCGCTGTAGAACAGGAATAAAAATCTCTCTTTCTGGAATAGCAAATCTAATCTTTTTTCACTCATTCCCATATATTTTTTAGCAAATTGAGGCAGGGAGGAGTAGAAAGAAAACTATTTGTTCAGGCTTTTGCATTGTATTGTCAATATAGCAGGGGCCCTGGAAAGCTTAACTCCTGAGAGGTTTGCCAAAAGTATCCTTAAAGAAAACAATGAAAGAACTAATTATGTTGTTTCATTCTGGAAATAAAGAGGCTCTGTGTTGCGGTAATGTGGCATCCTTATAGACCTGAAGATAATATTATTTATAGTAGTAAAATCTAGTTCTTATTTGGCATTTTCTCTGGCTTGATCTCTGTTTCAGAAACCAAGTCTCTCATCTTATTTCTGTGTTGCAGATGGAGTAACTGATATACTGGCTGTAAACTGCTTGAAAAGATTACCCCAAACACTAGCAGTAGAGCCAGGAGCAGAATTTGAGACCTGTGGCCACTACACTTTGCACAGAACACGAAGCCATGCTGCCCCTGCAAGGGGATTGACACCACCATCTGAGAGCCCCAAATGACAGGGGCTGTTTCTTTGGGGTAGATTTTGCAGAAGCACCCTGCTCTCCCTCCTGCCAGCCACAGTTTTACTACTGGAGTCAGAGGCTGCCTCTATCTTCCATACATCTTCTGTGTAGCAATATCTATTATTAGGGCAACAGTTTGCCTTATTCACTGTGGGTGACTCCCACAAGATTACACCTCTGCAGCCGGAAGCCCCTTCTAAACTCCACTTTGGGATGAACTAGCTGCTTTGCAGGCTGTTAGAATCTCCACATTTAGAGATAATACACCAATCCTATTATACCAATAACTTATGGCTTATTTACAGAGCTGCGTTTCCTGTGCAAATAATCAGTCAAGGTTTAGTATGTGTAGTTGTTGTCCGGCTTCTAAAAAGGAAGATGGTTTGCTTCAGTGTCTTGGGTTTTTCTCCTGGCTTCAAAGTAGCCTGAATCTTCACTACTACGGGAAGGTCAGAGCCTCAGTGAAGAACCAGCTAGCAGGTTTTAAAATGCTAGACAGGAAGACCTTCGAAGCTCTTGAATGTCTTATCTCCTACTGACAATGTTCAATACATGCCTTCCTCTCTGCTAAAGAGAAGTCATCCCCACAGCATCCTTTAAAAATAGGGAGAACAAAAGCATTCAATACAAAATAATTGTTATTAATAACATTTGTTACTGCCTCCATTTTATTCAGTGTAATTTGAACAGCTGCAGCCTTCTTTTCAGTCTTGAAGGAAGTAAATTTAAAATTACCTCTATCCTGACATTTTGCATTTTGAGGCTAATTATGCTTGGAAAGATGAATGGCTGTATGCCATTGAACTGAGTTGAGCTCTAGCTATTCAAGAATCTTGCAACCAAAAACTGACTAAAATCAGATGCCTAGAGAAGGACATCAGAAAAGGGCAACTTCACTCTAATTGTTAGCATAGTCATGTTTTCTAGCAATCTGCAATTCAGAGACTGAAGCAGAGATGATACTTTGTTTAAGTTCTGTCAGTAAAAAGGGTTGAGAAGATATTTGGTCTAGATGTAGTGCAGTCACATGACTAGTTCATTCATTTCTTGATGCTATATTGCTTTCTGTTTAATTCATATATTTTTTCTGCAGCTCATAGAACTTTGTGAATTATTTTTCAAAGAGCCCATTCTTGTTACTTGGGCACAGTAGAGAATGCTATTACAGCATGAAGGATTTCTCTGATCTGATGTCACCTAACTCAGAAATACTTTCCCTTTCAACCCATCTACCTACTAGCAATGTTTCCAAAAGATGCCAAAATCAAATTCTGTAAATTTCATGCTTAAATCATTATCAAACATCTCTTGAAAAGGACAAATCCTAATGGCAAATAAACATCTTTATTGTAAGTTCTTGTCAGTATGTTCAGGTTTTTTTCAGGAGGACACTTGGATATTTTGCCAATTATGTATTATAATCTGGAATACTGCAGGGGCTGCTCTTTCTTCTTCATAGTAAGACCTGCAACTGCTTCTCCAAGTTGCTGAACTTGGAGCTGAACTTGTCCACTAAAACTGGGACAGTATGTTAAAGTTAATGATATGCTGTGTACTTCACTTCCTGAATTAGCTGAACAAAAGCACAATCTAGTGGTAATGTGTCACCAATCTAAACAATCTTATTGGACTAGTGATATTTCTGGGAGGAAAATCTCCATTCAGCTTAAATCTGCAGGAGTGACTCCTACCAGTTTGATTGTGGTGCCTGTAGGAGACGCCCAAAACTTGAAGAGAAGTTACTGGTCAGCAAGGGAGCACCTGAAGAGCAGCACCAAGAACTTCCAGCCAGTACAGCCAATAAGGCATGTGAAGGACTTAGAGATTTCCCGCTGCTACAGCTCAGGAAGACTAATGCCCTCCTGACTACAGAAAATATTAAAAACACAAATACAATTATTCTTCCATTTGATTTGATTTTCTTTGATTTTGAAATCAAAGCACCTGATTTAGGTGCTTTGATTTCAAAAAAATATTATTTTCATAGCTGCCTTTTTAATATTACTTATTATTTTAATATTACTCATTACCTTTCTGGCTGCTTTGCACATTGTTTTCCTTTTCATTTAAGATGTATTGCTTTACACTGGGAGAAGTGTGGCCAAGTTATTTGAGAACAAGGCCAGATGGCAGGAGTTTCAACATCCAACATGCAGTTTGCCTCTGATACTATGTATGGCATTGGACAAATTGGCTAGTAGCACTTCATATGAGGCCCCACATGCATTTGTAAAAGGAGTAGAAACAATAAGAGCTACCCTATGGTAATATTCTGACTGTGTTTCAAAGATTGCACTGAGCGTAGAGTGCTCAGTGGTCCTTTGCAGGAGCCAAGTGCTTCTGACATTAGCAATAACAGAAAGTGGGACCCTGACCTCCCATAACATCACTGCCATACTGGCACAGTTGCACACTGCTACAGAACCATCCACCTTTGTGTTATCGGTGGATTAAATATGAAAATGTAGCATAGAAAAGAGGGACTAAGAAGAAAGTGGGGTAGGTAGGGGTAAGGATCATGCTGGCCTGCTTCTCACCCACATCATTCTCCCTAGAGGAAATTAAACATGACTTTTGCAGACATTAGCCTCTCAGTTTAAGTGCCTTGTGGTAAGCTTCATTACAGCTGTTGTTGGATACCTGTGCTTAGGCTTCACATAATTTTTTCCAATGGAATAATTCTGTAAGTAAAAAATTAGAATGTTTGTTATATTTCTTGGAAGGTTTCTTTTATATATATAAGTAAAGTTTTCTAGCTGCAGCATAACCAAAAGCCAGATTGGTCTATACAATCCTGCTGATTTTTTTTAACTGAAATTATCTTCAAACTCGAAGAGTGTGGTGGGAGACTGGTCAGTGTCTGATGAGTTCTGCCAAGCAAGTGTCTTGCTCTTAAGCACAGCAGGTTTTTAACCTGAAGCACAATGTTTTCCTCTGTGTATTATCCCAAAGCTCAAGTGACTCACAGAAATGAGCAGGTCATTTTATACATAGAGAACAAGTATGCAAAGGTTATTGAATAAAACACTTTCTTTTTTATCTTAAATTTAAAAAGTGTATTCTTTTGATTGTAAATTGATCCACAGCACTCAGATCTGTATAGCTGCTAACTAAAAGTCACTGAGCAAATATAAATTTCTCAGCATGAGGATGCTTAAAAGGTTTGAAGCTGAATTATTTTCCAAGAGAACCAGTCAGCCTTTCCCCGGAAGTATATATGGCAGTTCATGAAGTTTTATTAAAACATGTAACCTGTTATAAAATGGTAACCCGCTATTTCTACTTGAAACTAAAAAAGAAAGTATGGATATCTCTAGGAGGGTTGGTTTGGGTTTTTTTTTATAATGAGAGTTTCCTTTTAACACAATTATCAGAAAAATAGTTTAAGGAAACATTTTCTTTTGTTCCATGTTATTCATGCAAAGCAATGTGTTATGGTAAACATTGATCAGAAAGACGAGGCAGGGAATCCTCTGTAATAAGTTTCTTATGGGCTTTTTGCTCAGGTGTAGGAAAGGTACTGCTTATATTTTGAAAACACAATTCCCTAACTGTTTCAGAAAGAACCAAAAATCAATAGTTATATCAGGTCCCTGTGCTCACATTGCTTATTTCTCTTGTAGAAGCACCTGTATTTAAAATCCACTCTGTGTGTTATCCCTGTGGTGAAGACAGAAGAATTATTTGCAACATTTTCAAGCCGTAGTTGCCTAGATTTTTAATCAGCTAAATATGTGGCTTGATTTTTGAAGTACTGGACACATGCACACATGCATACAGACATACACACAAGTCTTATTGAAGTCAGCTGGAGAACCTGGGTCAAAAGCATTTAAAAAAAAATCAGGCCACTTATTTAACAGTCTAAATATGGATTTATGAGCCTAACTTCAGACACACCCAAGTCTAGTCTTAGCTCTCACAGATACTAGTATATAGTCCCAGCACTGTGTGTGCTACACGTCAGACTGGCTAATTTTTAAGTCTCATTCCAGAGCCACACTTCTCTAAAATTAGGCTGGATGAAAAGAAAACTGTTCAGGAGAATTATTTCCATAAATTAAAACCAAGAATTATTATTATTGTAATTCTAGGAAGGAAAGGGTATTATCTTTCCTCTGCAGTAACTGGAACCTAAATACTGTTAGCTTGTGAGAATTAGAAAATCAGTTTTCTCTTTTGCTTCTTTTAAATATTAACATGCTTACTGAAATCAGTGGGGCAGCCTATGATTATTTCTTATAAAGAGCAAGAGAATTGCCAGATAACAGCTGCTGTGCCTCTGCAGCACTGCTTTCAGGTCCAGGCTTGAGATAAAAATGTGACCTTACCCCGGAGGCATTAAAATCAAGCACTGAAATACTTCCTACTAAAATGTTCTTGTGAAAGCTGATATCCATGAAGTGCAATTCCACTGATTAGCACCTGAGCAAGTGTTTGTCTACCGTGGGAGTTCAGGCAAACATTGGGAGGGCAGAGTTTTCACAGTGCCACAAAGGTTTGATTTCAGACCTTCTTTTATATCTTCAAATCTATGACATAAAGCTTGTGTCAGGAATGTGTAGAAAGCTATTTCAGTCTATGTACATCTCTCATATAGTTCATGTATATTCAATGAACTATTTGTATCTCAGTTGACAGCACAAAATTGATGACATTGACATCAAGAGGGAATTCTTGGAGTCATGTTTTGTTTGTATTTTAGCTTCAAAGCCTTTTTCTTCATCTAGCATCACACCAGCTGCAATTCTGTTTATCAGCCACTGCTGTGAAGCATTTCCTTTACCGATAATTTGACTTTGTCCCCAGACCCTGCCCAGTGTAGGACAAATTAAATTTCTTCTTCTCCTTCAGTGGAAGGATCTATGTGTTCTCAAAAACTAGCACAGTTCATAGCTGAAGGTGGTCCAGAAAACATATATAGGTTTGTCTGTTTTGATTTAGCAAGATATTTTATGGTTTAGTTTACTCTCAGATACTTTTAGACCATCTTTTCTCTTACACTTTAGTTTCTTTGTAATAGAGCATCTTCAGGAGGGCTGGAGTAGAACAAAACAATTCAGTGGGAGGTAAGAGCACTCAACCGTGTAAAACTAAAAATTATTTTGATTCCTAACATTACCTTTTGGAAAGCAATTTCTAAAACAATTGCTCTGAGCTGGCAGACATGAAGATTATTTTAATAAAATCTGATGGAAAGGTCAGCTGAAAGACACAAAGTCATCCTGGACAAACATAACTATCTCTGTTCTTCTTTTATATTATGAAGGTTATAAATGTAGGGATTCAGCCCTTTTGAATCTTTACAGTGTAGAAATCTGTTATTTGGGATGGTATTAGTCTAGATTTGTACTAGTTAATGTAATGGAATCATGCACTTTATGTTTCACTGAACAGAGTGCAAATTCAGCTGTCATGACTAATTCAGATAAAGTTTGTTTGTTCCCCCCTTTTCTTTTCTCTCACCCCTTACCACAGAGAAGCTGTTCAAAGCAGAGGGCACCACAGGGCTTAAGGCAGCTGCACTAGAGCTTTTGATCAGATCTGAAATGGTTCTTCCACTCTCCCAAGACAACTTTTTTTCCTCTGACTTTTCAGCACACCATTTAAAAAGCATGGTCTAAAATTACATGAGTGCTGAAAAAATAAGAGCTAAAATGCAAACCAAAGAAAGATTTCCAATGACTGAGTCCACACAGAAAAACATCTGTATGAATGTCAACCATGTTTCATGGGCAAGCTCCTTTTAATGTCCTAATTTGCTTTAGAAAACAGTTCAGATATTGTCAATTCCTTTTTTGTTTCTAAAAATTACTGGAAACATACATCTAATATAGAATTTTCACTGATACTGATTTTGCTCCACTGCAGGATGGGTTTCCCTACAATTATTTCTATTGTCTAGCTTTATCTTTCTCATCCTTTTCTGCAGTGCTTTGCTTCCTAGATGCTCCTTACCAAATCCGTAAACAATGAATGACTAAGTGGAGACAGACTAGTAGCCACTCTAGTCTCAGAAAATAAATAGCAGCAGAAACTAAATTTAGCTCTGAGAATAATAGAAGTAGGCAAATAAGAAAGGAACTGTTTCAAGTGAAGAATGAAATGTGCATGCCAAGACCACAAAGGAAAACTGGGATTTTTTTTCTCCAGACACCCAGTAATGAAAGCTTCAGTAAACAACAATGGGAGATTCCCAGTTCACTTAAACAGCAATAATGCCAGGGTCCAATTTTCTGGATAAAATATGAAAACAGTGGAAAAAAGGTACTTTTTCCTCTCTCCCAGATCTTAATCGTCTTGAAAACAAAAGGTGAGAACAAGCAAGATGAACTATCAAATAAAAGGACTAGCGCACAGGCAGGTACAAGATTTTTGGCTGGCTTCCTACTAATGACTTTCTGCTTCTAGATATATAAATGACTTATCCTTTAGCTTCCTACCATGATTCAGCTTCTTTTTTTCTGCATCAGTTCACTCTCCATTCAGTGTCATCACCCTGCTACTTCCTTACAATTATGCTGCCTTGTCCATAAGAATATTGACAGTAAGTATGCCGTCTACTTATAGAAAACCAGACACTGTCAAGAAAGTAGGGTGGCCTGTACAGCGAGTGTACTCCACAGTGAAGAGGTGAAGAAGTGAACTTGACAGAAGGACGCTGATGGCACTCCGCAAAGAATACAAGAAACCAAGGATGATACAATCAGACAGGAGCATGGGTACATGCAGAGGATGAAAGTCAAATTACTTTGAGTTTTTTCACTCATGCAAACAATTAACATATCAGTGTAAGGTTACCTCTGGTACTTTCCATCATCACATAAACAGGCTGCCTCACAGTCTGGGAATGATCTGGGAATCATCTGAAAAGCAGATCATTTTAAAAAATTGTGCCAATACTGGACAGTGAAGCAATAAGAAAATTTAGATTTGTGAGGAACAGAGGATTTTGAGTTAGTCACACTATAAAAGGATATTAAACAATGACCAAAAAATGCATAGGAATTGGAGATTGTGTCAGAAGATGAGACGTAAGAAAGGCCATTTGAGGTGAGAAACAAGTCAACATGTTTCTAAGATCTGAAAGGATCTCAGCAGGATTTTCAGTCCCTGGGTACCTTCATCAATAAGGATCCCACTAAAATGGAATAAAATTTCGCATCAGATATTTTTGGCAGCAGGGCCAAGGTTATTCAGTCATAGGGACCTGCAGATCACATGCAGTATGAAGCCATTAATGACATCTGCAGGTGAGGGACTTTGTTGTGGTGGTTTTCTGACTGATTGCTACAAAAAAATTACAAAATTGAGTATAACTTTTATTTAGAGAGTAAATATGCGCACAGGTAGGCCTATGTAAAAAGCTCTTGGACGATGTGGTGTAACTCAGGATTTGGGAGGCAAGGTTGGTTACATGTTTCCATGCTCACTGTTAGAAGCAGAATTGGTAGTAGATGCCATGCTTATGGGCACGCTAGGTTTGATACAAACAGAGAGAAGAAAACATTCCTTCTTCAAAAAGCCTGAAAGCTTTGGATTTTGTTCCAGTTATAATATAGAAGGTTCTTGAACACATTTGAAGTTATGCAAGCTAAAGCCTGTTTCTTACAGGCTTAGCAGCTTGAGTTTTCTATGGGGGTCTTGGACAGTGTTAATGTACATTTACCCTAATTTACTCCCCTCTGATACAGTGATGTGGTAGAAAAATGTTTCTCACCATCATTAAAAACTAGGCATATAAAACTATCTGCCTGTCCACTTACCCAGAGCAGTATGCTCTGATTTCTCTCCTAATCTCCCCTGAATCCCCAGCAGCACACTTCAGCAATGTCATTCTTTCCTCTGTTATTTACTAAAAAGTGTATCAAGTCTGGACTTCAGCAGTGTAGTGTATTTGTATACTTCAGTATTTAGTATATTTGAATCCTGAATGTAAATATGGGTAAATCAACTGATTTATCTCATACATGTGAAGAAAAATAGAAACCTTTAAATTAAACTATATATAACAATAAATCAAGTAAGCTTGTATTGTTTTACTGAATGATTACATGTAGATCATGCTAAAAATTCTGGGTTCATTCTTATATGAATTTGGTTTTCTGAATAATAGTTATTTATTTGAATTGCTTTTATCCAGAGCTTTAATTCGTACAGTGCTTGGTCCTTTCCAGAAGCCATTAAGAAACATATGAATCTGAAGTTTCCTTAGTTTCCTTAATATTACCAACCAAAAACCTCACAAATTGCAAAGGGCACCAGCTTCCTCTTACCAAATTCAGAGACAGCCCACCACTGTTCCTATATTTTTTTCAACATCTCTGGGCTGATGTCATCATGTGTGAGGGTAGCGAAGAACAGATTTTCTCTACCATGTAATGCACCCTAGCATGGTAGAGTTGAGGATTTTAACATTGAAGCTTCATCTGTGCTTGGGAATAATTTAGTAAAGGGGTTTGTTTGATCTGTTTCCATGAAATGGAGTGCTTCAAGGATCAACTTCTTTTGGGGGGAACAGTGATACCAATCTTCAGCACAGACATTGCAGCAGATTGCATGCAGAAGGCAGATACATGGCAAAGGGATGTTATTATGCACACCAGCGGAAAATGCATCTACTTGTCAGATGAAAAGAGGCCTCATGCCTTCCTTGTGTGCTTTGTCAGTAAAGGAATAGTTGATGTTGTTGATGTTATATAATGTGAAATTACTGCATGTCAAATGTCAAAGTTAATGCCTGTTTGAGAGAACACCAGAAAATCCATGTTTTGGGCTGCATATGAATGTGTTGACAAACTTGTAAAACATACTGCTGATGGTGTTTTGTCAGCCAGGGATCCTGTAGATACAGAATTCCATCCTGGTCCCACTAAAGTTGGAGTTTGGGTCATTTACTTAAAGACTGAACTGTAGCACCAGGATATCATGACTTACATGGGGTTTTGAGATAGCACAAAAGTATTGTTCATGACAGAAATACAATTCTGTCCCACCCCTGCACCTTATTCTGCTTTCCTGTCATGCAACCTTATACAATTCCTACTTGTACGTATTCCTGCACTTCCTCTTGCAGAAATTTATTTTATATTGTGCTTTAAGGTTGTCAAGCAAAGGGCTCTGAAAACTCTTTTCCTTTGGCTTAGCAGTGTTTTAGAAAAGCATAACTATATAAGCTTGAACAGAAATTGTCCTAATTTACAGATGATCTGACCTAGTAAGTAAACTGCACTGGAGTTACACCACACTCCAGTAAGGCCAGTGGAGTTGCATCAGTGTAGTTGAGAAATGAATGTTCATTTATCATTGCAGCCATTTTTTTCATCTGCTGCTGCCTCTGAGCCGTCAGCTCGTTCTGCCTGGGAATGTTTAAATCCTTTGTTTTCCTCAGTACCTAAACTGTATCCAATGAGCAACACATTTTCCCACAGATATTTAATATTGATTAGGTAACTGAATTTAAATTTCAGAACTATGAAAGTTTGGAAACATCTGCAGACATTGAATAAAGTCTGTTTTCTCTTCCATAGTCTGCTAACAGCTGGAATCCTCAGCCTGAAAAGCCTTCTTTGTTTCCCAGGTTTCCATTACACATGCAAACTATGCAGGCCTGTGAAGGAGGGACAGTTCTTATTTTTGTAGAAGATGTTTGCCATTTTCCATTTTGCTCTTTTCAGACCTCTCCTTGTCCAATAGATGTTAAGTTGTTAAAAACATTCTTATTTTTCCCTCTGCAGCTGTATTTTTAGTACAGATACTGGGCCAAAGTTTGGTTTTGCACCAAATTTAATCCTGTCACACAAAATTAGCTTCAGCAGGGTTTCTCTAGATTTGTATTGAGGCATTAGCTTGTTGTTCATATCTCCCATGGAAGCTGTAGAACAAATAGGACATGTATTAATCATGGTACCTGCTCATGATTTTATCAGTAGCACTGGTGAAGAGCTGTATATTCTCTTCTACCCCTCACCCTCTTATCTGTAAACATAAAGTATGTTAAGTGAAGATTTATAGACCTTACTCTGCAATCTTTTATTGACCATAATTCTCATCTTGATGTGACTTCACTGATGTTCCTCTAATTTTCCATGATTAGGCCTATCAAAAACTGGTCTTGCATGCTGGGCATGTTATTAGTGCATGAAATTCTTCTGTAATTAGTATATTACATAGAAAACATTTGCTTTTGAATATTTATCAATGGTCTCACCCTAAATCCTTGGAATAATAGCAGTGTCTGGTCAGTGTCTGTCTTAATTTCACCAAGGAAACAGAATTCTTCTCAACATGTAGTACTTGGTTAAGGAATCACTGAGTATAGATAAAAATGTCTATGAAATATAATGATCTCCACTTCCTAGAGATATATGACAGTTTTCCCAAACCTGGTACTAAAATCAAAAGATTGAATCACAATATGCAGATATTCTTTGTTCTCTCAATTCTACACCAAAAAAGAAAAAAAAAAAAAGGGACTCTAGAAGGTTGCTTAGTCTACCCTTTACCAAGGGCAGGAGGAACTCCACTCCACTCCACTCCACTCCACTCCACTCCACTCCACTCCACTCCACTCCAGTATACTTCTCTACACTACACTGCATTACACTACCCTACTCTAGAGGACACTACACTACACCACACAACACTGTACCGTTCCATACTATACCATACCATACTATACTTTAAGTTATTCCTAACCAAAAAAAAAAAAAAAAAAAAAAATCCCGCTTGATACTAAAAATGCTCCATGAAAACTCTGTTGCTTTCCTATGCCATGTATTACAGGGTGAAATAAGTTGATGCTTTGAAAAGATAACCTGTGTCTTCTCTGAGTCTCTGCCTTTTTTCCTGCCACAGTACACTGTGGAGAACAACATATACATCTCCTCTTTGTAACAACTTCTCACTTTTTGGAGGTTGTGCCTTCGAAACATTTTTTAAGAAACAGACAAAAAGATAGTGATAATCAAAGCATTTTGACTGAAATGCAGAGCAACCTGGATTTAAAGAACTGCCTTTAGGAGACTGTGGTGAATTATTCTAGAAAAAAACCCGGAACAAATATAAGTAGAGCATTTACCTGTGCCACACTTTTAGTCAGCCTTCTCCACAACCTGGAAAACTTACCAACTATAGATTGACTAGAAGGAGATTTTTTTAAGGATAGATAAATCTGGATCACATGGGCAACAAGGTGCAAAACTGGTACTGAAAACTGCCTCAAAATCGTGTCTAATTGAAAGAGTGGGAGATCAAAAGTAGTCCTACAACTAGGGATATTGATTAACTAAGGTATGTCAATTTTTTTGGAATGATACCACCAGGAGCAAAATAAGAATAGCGTTCACTGATGGCCAAAGCAGTTAAAAGGCAAGTTTTCTTAATTTTAAATCTGTTTCCACTGAGGGCTCAGGTTAAGAACAAGGTTCTAAGGGATTTTTTATCAGTGTAGAACTAATCTTTGCAGAAATATGTTTTCACTAAACCCTAGCCTTTCAGTTTGTGTACACGATCCCTTAATGGAATGACTGCTTATCAACAAAGCTCAAGCAGCACAGATTTTAAAAGCAAAGCTGTTTCTTTACTATCAAGTGGATATGTTGTATGAACATCACATTTGTCCTGCCTTTCAGGAGTATGAGATAACTCATTTCAAAGTGACATATTCAAAAAGACTCCTGTGTTAGCTATTTACATAAATTTAATTTCCTAAAGCTTCCTCCTATTAATTCTAGGTATTGTCCTTTCTCTACCTTTTTACATTGACAGTATTTTTCTTGGTCATAAGCAGAAATGTGACATCTCTGGATTTTATTTTATTCCAGTCAAGAAGAGCACAGGAGCTCAAATAAATTATAACTCTGAATAATACTAGTTATAAAAGAATGCCAGAGCTTCTTGGCGACCACATTTGTGAGACAGAGCCAGAGAACCAGAAACTAATGTCTAGTAAAAGATGTCAGATTCAATTCTTGCTGCCAATGTCTGGCACAAAAAATTTGCTCAATAGATGGTTTACCTCATATGACCCGGTTGGCACTCAGAGCAAGGATGCCTAATCATCAGGCAGATAGTGCAGGTGAATTGTAAGGAAAGCATGTAGTACTTCCCATACATCCCATTTCTTACATACTATTGTTCTCTGGATTTTAACACTAGCCATTTATCCGTAGCAGTACTGTCAGGGGTTTATAGAAACCTCAGTCTGCTTAAAATAGTGAAATACTTGGGATTTGAATCATTGCTGGCAGTGGATGCTAACCCAGCAGATTAAAGAGAGCTTCTGCTCTTCTTCACTGACACAATATCTCTTTTACTTCATTTTCATAAGTGAGTATAATTGTAAAGTGCCTGTATTTCTGTGAAAAGAGTAAACTTTCCCTCTGGCTTCCCCACTTACAAATGAGAAACCTTTTTAGAATCTTAAATGGTTCATGTAGAATGGTAAGGGTTGGAAGAAGATAATCTAGTTCCAACCCCCCTGCCACAGGCAGGAACACCTTCCACTAGACCAAGTTGCTCAAAGCCCCCATTTTCCTGGTTTGCTATCTCCTGAAAGTGATTTAAACTCCACAGTCTTGAGGGGAGTTCTTTCTGTCTCCCCAAAGCCACAGAGACCTGGGCAAGAAAGTGGTTTAATCTGCTGCGCTAGTTGAGACATGTATGTGTAACAGTACTCCTCTAAGGGAAAAAGGCCAAGGAAGGATGCTGGTCCACCTTTTGTAAGTGCAAATAAGGCTGACTATTCTCATGATAGCCAGCCAATGCCTGAGTGACACTGTTGTGTTTTAATGGATGTCTGCAAAGATGATTTACTCTCTGCCTGGTAGTTGTGCCACCTACTTCCAGAGCCAATGCTGAATATTGCCAGAGGACCAGAGAGCAGGATCTGCCTGGGACTGACTGCTTCTAGTCATGGAAAAGGCTAAGAGAAGACCAAGCTGGAATGCATTTTCTTGCTCCATCACTGTTGCCATAGAAAGGGGTTGGACAGAGATGGCAGCTTAGACATGCGTACACCTCAAGGCCCACCATAAGCCCAGTGTGCGTCTTTCATTGATGCACACAGGCACACCAAGCAGTAGATCAGTGGCTGCATTGTCATCTCCCAACACTTTGCTAACCTAGGCAACTGCCTATGTGGCCTGTACCAGCACCAGCTCTGAAGCTGAGCAATGAAAGCCATATGTTGAATTGCACAGTGTTATTTTAAGGGTCAGAACATATGATTTCTGTCAAATACATGAAGCATAGTTAGCCACATCTCAGCTGTTGTTCCAGAAAGTTGGGAGATTGTGTGCTAGATTTTGGTGGCCTATTGGAGCTATCATTGCTCAGCCCAGAAGCAGCCTTGAGTTGGTCCTTACCTGTACTGACTGTGACAGAACGGCTTGAGAATAAAACTGGCTGGCAAGTTTACCTGATGAGTGGCTAATTAGATAGCAGATAGGCAGTAACAGGAGCCCATATCCCAGAACTGTGACACCAGTACCAAAGTGGTATCTATGAGAGTATACCTTAGATGGCCCAATAAATTAAAGATGGTATTTTTAAAATGTCATTTCCCTTGGGCTATACAGAAGCTATTCCCTGCACAATAAGCTGGGCATGCACGAACTGTTAGAGCTTGGCAACTCCCCAGAAAAGTCTGAAAACAAATTAAGTCCCATCTTCACTACTTACTCCTGAATAGATCTCCATCAGGCACTGCATTGCCTTGGCTAGTGAGGCCAATCAGATGTAGTTGGCTATTTTTAAAAAGCAGAGACCAGAACACCTGTCTTGCCCTTTTTGACAGAAGAAGGAAAATGAAGTGAAAAAAAAAATAAAATTCCTGGACCCTTGGTAAAGTAACAAAACAAGCAGGTAGAAATTTATGCCTACTTAAAAGCCCAAATAATACCACCTGAATTCCCTGAATAGCATTTCATTAACATTCCAGGGCAGCTCTACAAAGCCAAGAGATCAAATCAAAGCAAGAAAAACATCCCTAAAATGAAGCAGAACTCAAGTCTGACCAGTTAACACTTGACTGGCAAAATAGTAAACATTAAGTTGCTCAGTGCCTGTATTGGTCAGCAGGGTACCATTCAAATAATTTCTCTATGATGCCCAAAATGTGCTCTGCTTTGGTATCAGCAGCTTCTGTGGTCATCAGGGAGGCCAGCCCTTGTTAGGGCTGCCCAACACATTTAGTCCAGCTGGCTGGAAACATGCCATTTGTAAAAAACAAAAGGATGTTTTCAGTGCTGGTTGCAGTGTTCACGCCCGACAACATTGCTGACTGACTTTGCAACTCCCAGATAGCAGAGACACAATTTTCAATTTATAAAATCTGATGAATAGGCTGTCCCCTGGGGTTTGGCAGGACTGACTAACTGCCTGAGATCTGCTGTAACTTTCTCCATTTGGCCTTAACTCTCTGATACGGGATGTTTGCAAGTTACACAACTAAAACCCATCTTTAACCACTCAAAAAAGCAGACTTGTTTTAGAGACTCTGAAAACTACAATTCCATCAAGAGCATATGGGGACACTTGCCATGAAAATCATGCCATTGTCATAAATGAATGCTCTAGGCACAGAGGTCTGGGAAAAATAAGGCAAATAAACTGAACGGTATCATTTGTAAATGACCTGCCAGTGACATTAAGTTGAAAGCTAGGAGATAACAGTTTGGATTTCATTCATAAAGATTTGCATGCAACTATTTTTCCCATCTGCTGTTTAACATTATGGAACAACAGCAAGAACTATTTTTAATTAGTTTGGGTTCTATGCTTTGAGTGCATTTTTTATGAAGCATGAGTTTGGCTAATAGTTGCAATTTCATCTTAGCGGCCTCTTTGATGATATGCAATTTTGAAACAGATGCTTGTGCTGATGGAGTGACATGTTCCAGGGTTAAGTGGGCCCTCCCAGACATAGTTCTGGCTGCTGCTGGGGTCACTAAACTACTTTAGTGGTTTTATTTTAGCTCAGTGAATGAGAACCCTTCTGATAGGGTTAGCTTCAGCCACATTCTTTTGCTTCCTAAGAGACTTTTCCTTACTTTACCGTGCATGTGGAAGACAATGTACTAACAACTCAGTCCTGACTAGTTTTCTTTTTTTCAGAGCCGTTATAATTAACCATATCCGTAGTTTACATGTTGGTCTGATTGCCAAAAAACAATACACAGCAGCAAGTGAATATTGTTAGTCAGATTTTCATAAGCCAGAGCGCTCTCCTTGTTTGCAGCCATCTCTCATGAAGAGATGGATGCATTTCCATTCAGTACTTAAGAAAGCTTGCAAGAGAAAAGCAGTCCAGCTGCTTACTCCAAGTCTCCAGGGCCCGGTGTTCAACTCAGTTTGTCAAGGCCATATTCTTATGCTGCCTTGTCATTTGATCTGTCGGTGCTTCAGATACCTCTCTATATAATGAGAATACTATGGCCCCCCTCGCCTTACAATCTGTTATTTTAAAGTGTAACTTTTCAAGGACTGGGAGGCACTCTAATGGTAGGAAGTACTGTAATTTTACTTCTGTCTACAATCTGGTGTGTCTATGTCTTAAGCAAACTTGCTCCTAAGGAGTAAAAAGCGTCATTCAGAATTAGCAGTTATCTGTCTCCAAGGCTGCAAGTAAAACTCACCATTTGCCCTCCAGATATTTGTCTGTTCCTCTTCAAGTCTGCCTTTCAGGTTGTTTTGTATGAGAATAAGATGAAAGCATATCCGTGTAAGTCTGAGGTCCTTGTCATTGTCCTATTTGTCACAGTGTACAAGTGCTTCATGTTTCCTAGAATAGCTACCCTTACTTCACTGCTGTAAAGCGGGTAACAGCTAGTACTTCTTTCACAGGTAACACTCCTTACTGCTTATGAGGTGCTTTTTGGCAGTGGCTCTACAGGAGCACTAAAAAAGTTTCCCCGTTTAGCAAAGGAAAAAAAGAAAAGAGTACAGATCAAGTGCATAATGCCCATTTTTACCTCTTAAGTGAGATTTAAATAGAGTATAGGTGCCACGTCCAGGTGTGGAATCTTTGTTAAGTGCTCACATCCTCTAGCATTTCCAAGAAAGGGTGTCCCAAGTGCTAACCCTGTTTCTGCATATGCTCAAGGCAGCTTCTGATTTGGCAAGGCTCATCCAACCCTAGATCTGCTGTTGAGGAGTTTAATCTGATGTCTCTGGCTTCTGCTATGGTCTAATTCATCTATCATTTGTAAACTGGTTTTGGTAGGATTTATGTATTGCAGGTCAAGCCAAATTGTAGTGTTATTAATGCCACTGTAGAAGCATTAGCAGATCTCCTGGGTTTACTCCTGAGCAGTTCATCTAGTTTACCTGAAATTCTTGAAAGAACACGTATTTCTTCTACTCCTAGTTGATGTCCAGATATCCTTTTGGCTAAAGCAAAACATCTGGATCTCCTGCAGATATTTTCAGTATCTCCTCACCAGACAGGCATTTCTTCCTGTAGGGCAAAAATACTACTGATTAATTCGTTCTTATGCAAGGCCACAAGTATTTCTTGGGAACCAGAAGCCACCGATCTGCATCAAAGAAGACATAGATAGAATTCATTTGGAAGATAATGAGCATACGGTTGTAGAAAGGGCAGGTTTTAAGATCTAGGAGGCATAAGGCTTTGTGTCAGTACTTCAGGAGATGGAAATGAGGGGTCAGAAAAGAAAAGGAGCCGTTATATTCCAGTTCCCTCTAACAAGCAATAAGAAAAATAAATAATATCTGATATTCAGGTTACCCTGTATTTGTTAAGTGTGGTGATCAGTAAACTACAGATACAGATTGAAGACTGACATTTTGAAATTCACTCAATTTATTTAGAGAATGAGTGAAAAATGCTCTTAGTCCCAGCACCTGCTGTTGAATTCCCCTCCTTTTCTGTGGTTTTACTATTACATTTTCTAGTTTTGAAAGAAGTGAAGCAGACTAGGCTGAAGATATTGTCTAATGCCCAAGGTAAATAAACTGGGAATATTTTCCCAAAGTGGGAAAATTATATCTAATTTTCTGTAATAGCAAAGAGACTATTAAGTGAATAGTATTAAATTAATTAAGGCTTCTAACAGGAAAAGTAAAAAGTTCAATGGTATCCCTTTAAAGCAAATGTCCAAAATGCCCATGGAATCCTAATGGGATTTTCCCTCTCTGGAGATATTCAAAACTCACCTGGACACATTCCTGTGTAACCTGCGCTGGGTGGCCCTGCCTTGGCAGGGGGATTGGACTAGATGATCTCCAAAGGTCCCTTCCAATCCTAACAATTCTGTGATTCTGTGAATCTTTTTGTTTTAGTTCAACACAGAATATGGAACATGAATAAATCTTAATTTATGCAGTAGATTAATTACACATTTTTAATGTGAATCAGATCTTTCAGTTTCTGTACTTACAAAAATCACCTTTATTGGTCCCACATAAGATCATGGTGCCAAGACCACCCAGTGATATGGCTTCACTTTGAAGAGTGGGGGAAACTGTGTAGTCTTAAATTCTCATGTAAATGCTGATTCTCAAATTTCTAATTTACAGAATAGGAAGATGGAAACTTATAACACTTTACAATAAAAACACCCTTTGCACCTAGAAGAGAAAAATTCACTTGTGAGGTCCCTTCTGGATTTCCCTATGCTTGACTGGAATGTCCTCAAAAGGAAACAAAATCTCTCTTATCTTAAAGGCAACTATCACATATCCACAACTTCCAGCCTAGGGCATTATGTAGGTGCTTAAGAAGCTACATCATTGAATCCATTCTGCTGTTCAGGAAGGAAAAGACCTAAAATGGGAAAGAAGGCCAGTACCATGTTAAACTACTTAAGAGGTCAAGCAAAATCTGACTGCAGCCAGCAATGTTTGGATTTTTCCTTTGGCTCAGAGAACAAGCTGTAAATCATCCAGCAAATGTGTACCCTGCAAGGGGTCAGAGGAAAAAACATCTGCCCATACTGGGCAGCCATTTCAGTCTGCTCTTGTTGCCAAGTTCCTAAAAAGTGCCCAGAAGCACCTAGTCTGATGCACAGGTCTCCTGCTTTTCCTGGGCTAGTGGTTTCACGCCCACCCCAGATCGTTATGTCATAATAGTGACATGGAATATGCAGAAAGAAGTGGAAGAGCACTCAGGAAGCATTTGCTTGTCTTTGTTCTGACAAAGCTGCATTTCATGTTAGGGGTTTTATCTCAGCTTGAAGAAGACTGTGGAAACCTTGAGAGGGAGAGCAAGCTCCCCATTCTTTGCTGGTTTGTGTCCAGTCCATAGGCTGAAAAATCAAGTATGTTCTAGCTTTACCCTGTAGACAATTTTCCTGCTTGCAAGAAAAGGAGATAAGACTCTCAGTGAAGAGCATAAAACCAGCCCGTTTCCACTGCGTTCAGTCTCTGTAGAAAAGCCAGCAAAGCGGGAGGTTATGAAACCTCCCTGGAGAGCATGGCAGCATTGGAAAAGTACATGGCATAGGGAGGGGTGGTTGCATTAAAATTTGCTGACCCATGTTTTTCCTGTGACTATATATTAAAATACAGACATAGATTTGTGTCTGTGTATTTTTCAGTCTCCAAAGCTACAGAAGTACAACATTCATCAGTAACAACAGGGATGGACTTTCAACAGAATCAGCTGTTCTGAGACACAATGGACTCATGTCATAGATGTGGGGGAAAATTTTTTCAATTTCATATACCTGTAGCTGTACTACAGAATTCAGCTAGGGCTGAATTCTGACAGGGTAAAGCAAACAAATACAAGAGCTCCATGGTGCACTGAGCATGCTGAACTTTACAGCTACCTGCACTCATAACATTTTCAGTGTTTCGATATGGTCTGAGATGGCAGCAATCTGCAAAAGGGATGGAAGTGATTTTTCATTTTCCTCTGAATGTGCTATCTGTCAACCTGACTTTACGGCAAAGAATTTAGATTGGAGCTAGTGCGGGTGTTTGGCTAATACACTGGCTTCCTGCCTTCATCTTGAGTCTTTTTTCTCCCTGGACATAGGAAAACTCAGCAGTCCTCTTAAAAATGAAGAAGTCGTGACACCTAGCGGTGAGTTAAACACCAATAACATCTAGTTCCATCAGAATTCACTCTTGTTTTCCATAGGCATGTTGTTCTCAGTCAGATTGTAATGTGAAAGGTGTGGCCATTACCCATGAGAGTAGTTACCCATGAGAGTCATGAGACTCTAGACATTCAGGCAGCCCCTCACTTCTTTTATAGTCCCATGCAGTGTGTGCGTGTGTGCGTGTGTCTTGTATCAGACTCCTGGGATTCTGCGCAGAAACCCTCATTCATTAAGGCCCAGTGTCCAGCCCCTGGTTATGCTGCTTATTGAACATGACATTTTGAATAGCCATTTAGGCTGAGATCAGGTTAAGTGCTTTGACTTTGGAGAGAAAGGGAGCGTGATAGAATGCTGGCATAAGACCAAGTGGGAATTTCAGGCTTATTTTCTTGTCAAGTAACTGTTAATCAATGCTGGTTTTAGAAGGTGACTCGAAAATGTATTGTATGGCATGCAGCAAATTCCTGGCAGGCAGTTTAAATTGACTCAGTTGCTGGCAAATTCTTTTGCTATTGAAGACTACTCAGAGTCTGCCTTGGTCAGCAGCAGTCAAAAAGTACATA
The DNA here is from genome assembly GCF_963264785.1 of Psittacula echo. Classification (NCBI taxonomy): domain Eukaryota; kingdom Metazoa; phylum Chordata; class Aves; order Psittaciformes; family Psittacidae; genus Psittacula; species Psittacula echo. The sequence continues at coordinate 20,834,051 of NC_137736.1, read as the reverse complement.
CTGGCTACAATACCATGACAAGAAGTCACACTGAAAAGCAGTAAACCAGTCTAGACATGTGTAAAAAAGTTGTAGGTTCTTTCCAAACAGTGGCAAGCCTTGGAGATGTTTGGTTTTGTTTGGCTTGTTGTTTTTTTTTTTTTTTAGGGAAGCAGAACAGTGATGAGTTGTGCTAGTGGTAACTAGGCTGCAGTCACCAAATGGCAAGATTTCTTGGCCTGTTGAGCCAGCTCTTTGGGGACCTGCCATTTTTTTTATCATAAGAATGAGCTTCAGTGCAAGAAGTTTCAAGTCAAAACATCACTGTATGTTGTTGGGAAATTGGGTGCATGCTTCTTTGCATCTGTAAGAGCTGTTAGCGGTGCAGCCAACCAGTTTCATGTCCATATTTGTGCATGCTATATCAAGCATACTTTCCATTGCCTGCAATGAGACAAACTCCTTCCTCCTTCTCCTCTGTCTTTCAGGAGAGATGCATGATAGAATTACATATTGTAAACAAGAAATGGAAACTAGATTACTTGAATATACATTATTTTCTTCATCTAAAGATTTTTTTTACCACATATCCACATATATCAGTACCTGTAACTTTCCCAGTTTGCTGTCTTGGGTATAATTAACACTTCTTACCACCAAAGTGTCTGGATATAAGGCAAGTGAATATAAAAACATCAATTCTGTCCAAAATGTTCCAGTTTCCACCCCTTGAATCATCAGCATGTGACCTATTCTGTGCCAACATTAATAACCGTTGCTCATGGCTTTCTAACAACTTAAACTATTTAAATATTAATTCTGTTTACAGTACCTTATAGAGGAAGTATTTTGTATAAGAGAATAACTCAAACTGACTACTGGCTACCCACAAAATATGACCATCCAGTAACAAAATTAATCATTTAGAATTAGTTGGCAAATAATGGATGTATTGTTGGAGGAAACACCAAGTGGAGATCAGATCCAGCAACTGGGAGTCCTGGGTTCTCCTTCCACTGTACTGTATCTTTCCCATGCTGCTCTAACATAGGCAGGCCTAACTGCAGTGGTGTAGGCAGCTCCAATCCCCATCCATCCCAAAGCACACCATCTACTTTTTTTACACTGGGCTATAAGCTGTGGGACTGAAGTGCTGTGTTTAGTTGTCACTCCTAGAAACACTTGCAGTCATGAGTTGGAGCCCATAGGCATGCTAGTTTATGCTTTGTCTTTGTTTTGCCCTCTGTAAAATGGAAATGGCCACCAACTGATGCATGACAAGCTTGTCTGAATCCCTGGTATGGGCCCAGGGCCAGTATTACTTCAGTCTTCACTGCCACTGGCACTGCTGAAGAGTAACAACACAAAATGGAAAAGCAATACTAATGCTGGCAGCTCAATAACCTGAAATATGTAATGCAGTCCTGGACAGAACAAGCGCAACATCTGGTGCAGCAGAAAGTTAGGTTCTGCTAAATCTTTGAGTGCCACTTTTTCCATTTTGCATTTGTCATTGCTGCTACAACTCCAAACAGCCCCACAACAGTCAGAAACAGCAGTAAATCTTTCTGCTTCTAGCCTCTCTATAAGAAATATCTTGACAGGTTTATAAGGGAAGGGAACTTGCATGGCACTTAGTGTAGCTGTGCTAGCCTGTGAGGCAAAGTTTTTGGACAGCCAGACAGAAGACATGACTTTGGCCTGCAGGTCCAACAACGGTGATGTGTTTGATCATTCTCGTGCCGGGCAGGACATTGTGCTACAGTCTGTGTTACATGGGTACACCAGAATCTCTGCTATCTCTTGTTCCTGAATTTCCATGATTCCCCTGCTGACAGATGGGACATGACAAGAGCTGTGAGGTATAAAGTAGCTGTCAAAGTCAGCACTGAGGAGTAAATATCTAGACAATATTCACTTGCATAGGACTTAGAATATTCATCTATGATATGCTTTTTAATATAGTCTCTGTATTGAGTGCAGAGGTGATATGTACAGTAAATCTCCAGTGTATCAGACTCACTTGCATGACTAAGCCTGCAATCACAGAATCACACAATGATTAGGGTGAGAAATGACCTCTGGAGTTCATGTAGTCCAAATCCCCTGTTCAAAGCAGGCTCAACTAGAACAGATTGCTCAGGACTGTACTCGGCTGGGTTTCTCCAAGGATGGAGACTCACAGCCTCTCTGGGCAATGTGTTCCAGCCCTGCATCACCCTTGCAGTAAAAAAAAAAAAAACCAAACCAAAAAAAACCCCTACAACTTTCTGATGTTTAAGTTATATCAATTTGCGCATTTGTGGCTGTTGCCTCTTGTCCTTCCACTGGATACCACTGAAAAGAGTCTGGCTGTATTTTCTCTACACCCACCATATCAGGTTTCCATATTTAAAAATTCCCTCTTCCCAAGGGTAAACAATCTCTGTCCTGTCTCTCCTATGTCAGATGCTACAATTTGTTTGTCATTTTCGTGACCCTTCACTGGACTGGCTCCAGTATGCTCGTGTCTCCTCCATACTCAGAGCCCAGCACTGGACCCAGCACTCCAGATATGGCCTCACCAGGGCTGAGTAGAGGGCAAGTGTCACCACCTTTGATCTACTGGCCACACTCTTCCTTATGCAGCCATAGACATTGTTGACTGCCTTTGCTGGAAAGCACATTGCTGGCTCATGTTCAACTTGTCCACTGAGACACACAGGTCTGCTATTTGACATCTAGTTGCATATTAATAGCTACTTCCAGCTGTAGCTTTCTTCAGCTTCCTGGATTTAATGGCTTGAATTTCTTTCTAATAAATGGATGAACATGCCTGGTCTGTTGAATAGCATGGACAGTTTCTGCATCATTCGGCAGGTGGGAAAGGTTTATCTCACAGAGGCAAAAGGATGCTGGGGCATGAATTAGCAGGGCTCATTTGGAGAGCTTTAAACTAGATTCGAAAGGGGATGGGGTTGTAGCTGGGCTTGCCCCAGTGGGGCAGCACTCTAGAATTGATGAAGACTGGGAGGCCTCCTATAATCCTAGGGTGGAATCGGTGAGCTCAGCTCCCTCCTTGAAATGCCTGCACACCAATGCGTGCAGCATGGGAAATAAGCAGGAGGAGTTGGAGACCTGTGTTAAGTCAGGAGATTATGATCTGGTGGCAATTACAGAGACGTGGTGGGACAGCTCACATGACTGGAATATACTCATGGAGGGCTATGTCCTTTTCAGGAAAGACAGGCCAGCCAGGCGGGGTGGTGGGGTTGCTCTTTATGTGCGAGAGCAGCTGCAATGTACTGAGCTCTGTCCAGGGGCAGGGGACGAGCGAGTTGAGAGTCTGTGGGTGAGAATTAAGGGGCAGGCTGGCAGGGGCGATACTGTTGTGGGTGTCTGTTACAGGCCACCAGATCAGGGTGAGGAAGTTGACGAGGCCTTCTACAGGCAGCTGAGAGCGGCCTCACAGTCACAGGCCGTGGTCATCGTGGGGGATTTTAACTTCCCTGATGTTTGCTGGAAGGACTACTCAGCAACCCAGCCACAGTCCAGGAGGTTCCTCCAGTGTATGGATGATAACTTCCTCATGCAAATGGTGGATGAGCCAACCAGGAGAGGAGCGCTGCTGGATCTCATCCTCACTAACAAGGAGGGTCTGGTTGAAGCAGTAAAGGTTGAGGGCTGCCTTGGTTGCAGCGACCACGAGATGGTGGAATTCAGGATCTTGTGTGGTAGGACCAGTACAATAGCAAGTAGAATTGCAACCCTGGACTTTAGCAGGGCAAACTTTGGCCTTTTCAAGCAATTGCTAGGGGAAATCCCATGGGCAAGGCTGCTTGAAGGTAAAGGGGCCCAAGATAGTTGGTTGGCATTCAAGGATTTCTTATTCCGAGCTCAAGAGCAGAGCATCCCAACACGTAGGAAGTCAAGGAAGAGGGCCAGGAGACCTGCGTGGCTAAATAAGGAACTGCTGGGTATGCTCAAGTGGAAGAGGAGAGTTTACAGGTCATGGAAGGAGGGGCTGCCACTTGGGAGGAATATAAGGCTGCTGCTAGAGGATGTAGGAAGGCAGCTAGGATGGCTAAGGCCTCCTTAGAATTAAATCTGGCAAGAGGGGTCAAGGACAGCAGAAAGAGCTTTTTCAAATACATGGCAGATAAAACTAACACCAGAGGCAAGGTAGGCCCAAAGATGAATGGGATGGGTGCCCTGGTGACAGAAGATACAGAGATGGCTGAGTTATTGAATGCCTTCTTTGTCTCTGTCTACTCTGCCGGAGGCAGTCCTGAAAAGCCCTGTACTCCTGAGACCTCAGATGAAGTCAGGTCACTGGAGCAGTTTGCCTTAGTCGATGAGGAATGGGTTAGAGACCAGTTGATCAATCTGGACATCCATAAATCCATGGGTCCAGATGGGATGCACCTGCGGGTGCTGAGGGAACTGGTGGAAGTCATTGCTAGACCACTCTCCATCATCTTTACCAAGTCTTGGGAAACGGGAGAGGTGCCTGAGGACTGGAGGAAAGCAAATGTCACTCCAGTCTTCAAAAAGGGCAAGAAGGAGGACCCGGGTAACTATAGACCGGTCAGCCTCACCTCCATCCCTGGAAAAGTGATGGAGCACCTTATCCTTGGTGCCATCTTAAGGCATGTCAAGGATAAGAGGGTTATGAGGGGCAGTCAACATGGCTTTACCAAGGGGAAGTCATGCTTGACCAACCTCATAGCCTTTTATGAGGAAATAACACAGTGGATGGATGATGGCAGAGCAGTGGATGTGGTCTACCTTGACTTCAGCAAAGCATTTGACACAGTGTCCCACAGCATCCTCATAGCTAAACTGAGGAAGTGTGGTCTGGATGATCAGGTAGTGAGGTGGACTGCAAACTGCCTGAAGGAGAGAAGCCAGAGAGTTGTAGTCTATGGGGCGGAGTCCAGTTGGAGGCCTGTATCTAGTGGAGTGCCTCAAGGGTCAGTACTGGGACCAGTATTATTTAATATATTCATCAACGATTTAGATGAGGGAATTGAGTGTACTGTCAGCAAGTTTGCTGATGACACTAAGCTGGGAGGAGTGGCTGACACACCAGAAGGCTGTGCTGCCATCCAGCGAGACCTGGACAGGCTGGAGAGTTGGGCAGGGAGAAACTTGATGAAATATAACAAGGGAAAGTGTAGAGTCCTGCATCTGGGCAGGAACAACCCCAGGTTCCAATATAGGTTGGGGAACGACCTGTTAGAGAGTAGTGTAGGGGAGGGGACCTGGGGGTCCTAGTGGACGGCAGGATGACCATGAGCCAACACTGTGCCCTTGTGGCCAAGAATGCCAATGGCATCCTGGGGTGTATTAGAAGGGGGGTGGTCAGTAGGTCGAGAGAGGTCCTCCTTCCCCTCTACTCGGCCCTGGTGAGACCGCATCTGGAATATTGTGTCCAGTTCTGGGCCCCTCAGTTCAAGAAGGACAGGGACCTGCTGGAGAGAGTCCAGCGCAGGGCAACTAAGATGATTAAGGGAGTGGAGCATCTCCCTTATGAGGAAAGGCTGAGGGAGCTGGGTCTCTATAGTTTGGAGAAGAGGAGACTGAGGGGTGACCTTATTAGTGTATATAAATATATAAAGGGGGAGTGTCACGAGGATGGAGCCAGGCTCTTCTCAGTGGCAAACAATGATAGGACAAGGGGTAATGGGTACAAACTGGAACACAAGAGGTTCCACTTAAACTTGAGAAGAAACTTCTTCTCAGTGAGGGTGACGGAACACTGGAACAGGCTGCCCAGGGAGGTTGTGGAGTCTCCTTCTCTAGAGACATTCAAAACCCGCCTGGACACATTCCTGTGTAACCTCATCTTGGTGTTCCTGCTCCGGCAGGGGGATTGGACTAGATGATCTTTTGAGGTCCCTTCCAATCTCTAACATACTGTGATACTGTGATACTGTGTAATTACCCAGTAGCCCTGAGAGGTCTCATAAGGCCTCTAGGCTGTTGACCAGTTTATCAGACTGGATGGATACTTAACTGCCTAGATCAAACAAAAGCAGTAGCAAGTTACTGTGTTTTCAGTTGAACCAGGGTGATATCAAACCTCTTGCTATACCATAAGCTTTAACAGCATCCTAACAACTGCAGAAAAACTTAAATTGAGGGAGGAGCTGCTTTTCCTAGTAATCTGGTAGTTGTCCTTCTTATAGACCAAACAATGACATGTTTTCTGCATAGGCATTTGGGCCATCTCTCAGGCCTACATTTCTCAGCCCTACTACAGAAAGGAAAGCTCACCCTTTCCCTAATAATGGAGTGAAATCCTTCTACAAAACCACAATTGCATTCTCCAGAGAGCAACAAAAATGGGCACAGTGGGTTAATACTCCAAAACCGGGAAATATCTCTAACCAACGCTCTATGTCTTCACATAACCTAGATTTTTGTCAAGAATTTGGGTGTTGGTTTAGATAACAGAAGACAGTATGTGTTCGTCATTAATCTTCTTGAACATTTGTTTAGCTGGAAACTGTCTCTGATCAACCCTTCATGTAAATAGGTCAATGCTTTAGACAGAAGTGGTAAGATGTTATTCCAAGTACTTGCATTATATGGAATCTCCCCTTAACTCTAACAAGATAAATTTAATGACAGGCTCAGTATTGGTGGCTGTACTCCAAAGACATTTATGCTCAGTTTAAATTTGCTCAGTTTAAATTTCAAAATTAAATAAAAATTTATCTTGAATCAAAGAGGAAAATTATTACCTCTAAAAATCTACCATTTGTTCCTACTGTATTTGAGGTTTCAATGTTAAACACTTTTGCATCTGGCTAGCAAAGAACTGAAAAGGTTTTTCTTCTTTCATTACCAAATGACAGATGCTGCACTCATTGCAGCTGAACACCCTGGAAAGGTTTCCATTTATCATTTAATTTTTTACAGGTATAGAATCATAAACAGCAATGAAATAAAAACAAAAAGAGAAAAACAAGCTTCTTTTATTTAAGGAAAATAAATGCTGCACTGTATTTTCTCAGCTAGTTCTGGGCACAATTAATACATTTCATTTATGTTTGAATATGCAGTCATATAAACTATAAAAAAATTTATGTGCAGAATATTGGTGGAATAAGTTAAAACATGCAATTTCCTACTCCTTCTCCCAATAGTTGGTCTCTTCATGCCTTTTTGTTTCAGAACAAAACAAGAACAAGCAAACACTTTCAGTCCTGCCAGTCCAGGGGCAGTGCGTGAGTGGGGAGCAAGACTCTCTCAGAGTTGTCACTGCAGCTGCTTACTGACTGTCAATCTTACCCAAAGCTCTTTGGCTCCATTTTCTCATGCGTAAAATGTAAAATATAGCTAAGAACTAGCCAACAGCCTTATACTTACTCACTGCTGGGGAAGTTAGCTCTTCACAATCAAAAAGACTTAATGCTTTGATTGGTTGAAGGTTAATCCAAGGCTTTAAACTGTCTGATAGGAATCAGACAGATACAAGGAACCTCAAGTTTGCAATAAACACAGCCATTAGAAATATTTATCGTTGAGTTAGAGTATTGAAGATTAATCTCAACTGTGCCAATTCCAGAACATAGTATCTTAATTGCATTACATATTTTAGACTTTGTCCTGAAATGCTTCTGAAGATTGTTAGAGATATGAAATGCTTGAGATATGGTTTGGGGTTTTATTTTTGTTTGGTTGGGGTTTTTTTAATCTGGCTTTCAGTTTACCCATGACAATTGTTTTAAGAATTTCTTACAAAGTCCTACATTCAGTAGCTGGGAAAATGGTACAGAAAAGGCTATTGATAGACATACAGAGTAATAAGAAAAGGACAGAAGCTAGAAGGAACAGGGTAAGGAGAAACCAGACAACTGCGCTGCCTCTTAATATTTCAAACGTCTGGAAAGGTGAGAAGAAAATACAACTTCTTTTATAGGTGGAAAGAGAATTTGGTACCTTTACAAAGGTGACAGCTGCTATAAATGACATGGCAGGTGCTGCTGCTGCTTCTCTCTCGGCAGAAATGTTCCCCTCAGCAAACATGCTGCCATTCAGCTGTATTTTAATGGGTTTAATGCATTTAAAGCCAGACCTGCAGAGATTGCAGGCAGAGAATCAGAAATGCTGACAAACAAAATGAGCTAAAGTCAAGCGTCCACTTCCAACTCCAAAAGCCCTTTTCCATTTGGACTTAAGTCCTGGTATACTGAACTGAACAGTTATAAGTCCTTTGTTCTCCCAAGTGCTGTTCTGCAGCCACTTCATTTATGCAGTTTGTTCTGCCACGCTGCTGTCATGACAAAGTTACATTTAGAGATATTATCCTATTAGTATCTACAAGTGATTGAAATCCATAGAAGTCTATATTGTTGTCTGGATTTGCTGGAAATTAGAAAAATCTAGCATGTTACATAAACGTGTTTTGAAAGCAAAAAGAAATTAGAAGCAGATAGGTTGGCTGATATAAAACAGGTTAAAACAGTTGTGACAATGAGTATTTACATCTATTGAAGTCATGCAATGATTAGACCAAAAAAAATGGAAGGAAATGTTTGTAGCTGGAGCCACCAAATGTGTCTTAAGTAATGTTCATGGAATGTGGCTGTCAGCTTTCATGTTGTTTTTCGCATGAACAAAGGATCACTGAACAGGGGCAGAGGAAAACTGACTGGGAAAAGCTAATGTCATCATTCTAGTGTATCTCAAAGGGATCCATCATTATACTAACATGCTTCCAATAGAAGCCTGCTCTGGTGCTAAACCTGAATTTTGGCTAGATATACTCAGTGAGAAAAACTCACCTGGGAGCCCTCATTTCTTGAGTCACACTCTGGAGCATATTCACTAACTTAGTATTTAACAGCTTCGGGGAGAAGAATGCCAAAGGTACCAGCAAGTAAGGTGTTGAACAATTTTTTTCTAAAATAGAGCTAAGAATCTGGACAGCTTCAAGGCTCCTTTTTAGGATCTGAAAATTCAGTCTTCCGGGATTCGGTATTTCTAGACTTCAAATATGTGTAGAGGTGTAAGAAGGCAAACAGAGCCAAACACCTCCAAGTCTGCAGTCAAGATAATTTTGTTTTGCTACTGTCAAAATATAACATTTAGATTCTGGGGGGGGGGTTTATACTTTTCCAAAACCAACTTCAGGTTTCCTTCTGAGGTGGTATTATTTCAGTTATCCTCTTCATTCCATCACTCTCCAATTTCCATCCTAAAGAAAATCATGACTGTGAAAAGCTCCATAGTTCAGAAACATCTGAAGAGTGGAATTGTCACAGAAGATCCAGTAAACTGATGTTGTAGAAATGGGATGGAAGAATCTGGATTACTTGGAAATAGGAACTTGACCATGAAAAAACTTCTCTATAATGGAAGGAGAAGTAAGCTGAGCAATGACCAGTTACTTTAAATATTCTTGTTTTTTCCTTAAGTATAGTTGGGGTTTTTTTTCATTGTCTGCTCTGTAATGGACAGAATTTAATTTACCATGATTTTCATAGCAAGCCTACATCTGGAGGACTGTGTAAGGTCCAGTTGCTCTGGATGTTACTGTTTCAATGAGTGGATATCTACAACATATTTATTAAATTTCTGTTAGTTTCAGTGTAGTTTATGAGGGAACCAAAGGAGTTATATAATTTTAGAAGGGGATGGGGTGGAATATTTACTTAAAGTAGTACTGAGTGTCCTGCAAAACACTGAAGTGCTGTCAAACACAGACGACCAGACTGGACCTGCAACTGTTTACAAACAATTGCGACTAAGGTGGAGGTTTGAAGTGGTCAGTGCTCAAAGTGGTCTTGGTATGGGGGACACAGTGTGGGAAAGTAATTAGTTTTCTCTTCTGTAATGGATGTTATTTGAATTTGTTTCACAATCATTCTGTACACAGTATTGATAGTAAAAATATAAAAAAGTGTGATACTATATTTCTAAGGACCTAAACCACTGGCCATTTCTGAGTATCTTTTGAGTACTCAAGCTGCCTGAAATCTGACTATGCATCCAGCTTTTTCAAATGGGCCTGTCTCTCCAATGAGCCTCTCTCTCAGTGATCCAAACCAAAATCCTGATTCCAGCTGCCCCTGTTTTAAGGACATTTCCATGTCAATATCTGAATTTTGCTGCATGATCTTGCCCACAGAGGCACACAGCCATGTCTGTCTACTGCTCATAGTAGGCACTTCAGTTTCCAGGAGCTGTGCCTGTGCTCAGACGGAGCAGCCAGATTGTTCTCAAACTATGTTCAATGTCACACTGAGGAAACACCTTCTTGGAAGCTGCCTGCCTCTTTGTTCCTTCCACCAGCCTAAAATACATCACTGAAAATGTCTCATTCCTCTTTGTGTATGCAAAGACCACGGGAGCACTTACAAGTCAGTCTCTTTCAGATACCGCATACATAACCAGAGGAAATAACAATGTTTGGGTCTTTCAAGAAAATCCAAAATGTTCAGATTTCTTTGGCAGACATTCTTACTTTGATTTTCGAGGCTGAGAAGCATGGAAGTACCCTTTCCACCTCTTTCCACTTCCCTGTCACTTACAAATTCAAGGCTGATGATACTGGGACTCACATAAAATTTAGAAGTGAGTGGAAAAACACATCCAGCTGACCCAAAGGGGAATTGCATCCTCTACCTGCTACGGTCTTCCTCCCCATGTTTACCTTCTTTCTGCAGGTAAAGTGACTCACTACGTTCTTTTGCCATTTACTTACCTGTTTTCCCTGTGTGCACAGCAAATCCCTGATGTTCGTGGGACTGTTCCAAGTTCAATAACATTTCATTTTCTGATGGTTATAAGGTTCCTCAAACTCCAGTCAAGATCTGGAGCCAGAAGGGGGGGAAGTTTGCATAAAATCAAAGCTCTGCCACAGCCAAGTGACCCATAGAGCTCATTAATAAAGTTCTCAATCATAAAGTGTGATTTTCTATGTGGGAAAATCCAGCTTAACTGACTATAAAGTGTTGCTGAAATTTTAGCTGGAATTATGCACACAGTCCTGGCTGGCGTAAGCAGAAAATATTTGCACAGACATCCATTGTCCTGACCCACAGACAGAGTTCAAACAAACACTGATGGGAAAATGAAATTAGGAGAACAGGATATTGTCCTTCATTCTCTGCATTCAGGCTACTCAGATGGCAGAATCTGAAATTTATATGGCTTTTTTTTTTTGGTCATAAACAAGGTCAAAATTATTCCAAGGTTGGATCTCAACAAATTTTATACATGGATGTTTAATATTCATAACATTCGCCAGAAGGACAACCCTAAATGTTGAAACTTTGCATTCATCTACAAAACAAGGAAAGCAACGGAGGTGAACAATGGAAGCTTATGCAGAGTACCCTATTAACATGCTTCATGTGCTCCACTGTGTTGTGCTATGGTGATACAAAAAACAGCTGAAGTGTTTACTTTCACTAATAGTATGGATGATTATATTTTTCTCTTTGATTTTTTTTTATCTGCATCAGCCTCCATGCAGGAAGTTAAATCTGGTACAGCAAAAGAATTTAGAACTATAAAAAAAGGTTTTGGCTTAGTTGGGTGTTGTGGTTTAAGCCCAGCCACACAGCCGCTCTCTCACTCCCCCCCCTTTCCCCTCCCCCTGCTTCCGGAGGGATGGGAAGGAGAATCAAAAGAATGTAACTCCCATGGGCTGAGATAAGAACAGTCCAGTAACTAAGGTATAACACAAATCACTGCTGCTACCACCAATAATAATAATGATAAGGGAAATAACAAGGGAAGAGAATACAACCACTCACCACCCACCAACCAACACCCAGCCCGACCGAGCAGTGATCTGACCCTTCTAGGTAACTGCCCCCAGTTTATATAGTGGGCATGATGTGCCGTGGTATGGAATACCTCTTTGGTTAGTCTGGGTCAGGTGCCCTGTCTCTGCTTCCTCCCGGCTTCCCCTCCTCCCTGGCAGAGCATGAGACTCACAAAGTCCTTGGTCACAGTAAACATGACTTAGCAACAACTAAAAACATTGGTGTTATCAGCGCTGTTCCCAGCCTGAAAGTCAAAACCACAGCACCGCACCAGCCACTAAGAAGGAGAAAAAATGACTGCTACTGCTGAACCCAGGACATTGGGCAAATGGAAAAGTTAGGGAGAAAAATTTATTTTGGAAAACTTGACATAGAAAATAAAATTAAAAATGAGGATTAATGTAAGCACTTGTTTTGTCCCAGCTAGCATTATTTCATTTATTGTTTGGTTTAAAAACATTTTTAACATTATAAATACATGTAGATTTCAAATTTAAAAGAAAGAATAGAAGTATTTGTTTTTAAATGTTCAAATGAAACATGCATGAATAGGATGAAACATTGGCAATGCTATATACCAGCCTTACAAACAGCTCAAAGCTGCGATTTCTTGCTTGCTTTCTTTTCTTTGCAGCAAATAATTCTATCCAGTCTCAAAAATAATCTATAAAGGGATCACAAAAGTATAACCTTATCCTTCATCAGACTTCTGTTAGCACCTGTCCCTCTCAGAAGGCATAAATCCATTCCAAAGTCCAGTCCCTATCCTATCCCAACAGAACTGGCAGCAGTACATTTCTTCAGATCCTGTTTTCCATCCATACTTTCTTGATGTTAGTCTTCATCTTAGTTTCATAGAAACCCATGTTGATCCTGGACCAATTACTGAAGACCTAAAGCAAATTCCAATTTAAAATCTTGTCCAGAGTCTTATTCATCCTCAGTTTCTGTCACATACGACATACCTGCTTTGCACAATTGAAAAGAACAACAGTGAAATGGGAATTATTGGTCTCAGAGAACCCAGCAACAGAAAAAGCTTTTCAGACTTTGTTTACCTAAAACATTGCAGCAATCATTGCTCTCCTCTCAGTAAAAACCTTCCTCGCCCATGTAGAAAGCATACAACTTTCTTAACAGTAGCTTTCATCCTGATCTTCAGAACTGATTAGCTGACCTCTGCAGCCCCTGCTTTCCTGAACTGCAATTTTAACATTGTCTAAATTTCTTCATAAATTCCAAAAATATCATCTCCTGTGTTGAATGACTCCAAGCCTCAGTGCCCTGCAAGAAACCACACTAATATTTGAGTTTTGATGCACAGATCCATGGCTCCAAATTCAGTTCTGTTGGTCACCATGTCCAAAACCCGTTCAACTTTCCTGGCATGCAATTGATTGTCTATTACTCACAGGTAGGACCAGCCTCAACCTGTTAGGATCCTGCAAGAAACTGAGTGTCTAAATTCAGCTTTTTTTACACTAAACCTAAACACAACTTTGGCCAATAAACAAAACCCCACCAACTAGAACACACAAAAATTAAGTCTGGAGAGAAACACACAGCTCACTACAAATAATAACCCACATGCTATTACATGGGACTTAGTAGGTTCACCTATCAACTTGTTCTTCTAGTCTCCCCTTTCCTAGACTGTAGCATAAGCTTTAATGATAAGGATGCTTTCTAAATATAATACTCATTTGTACTAAAGAGTTCATACTACAATGACTCACTTCTCTGACACCAAATTTTGATCTTCTTCCTTAGCTTCTTAAGGAACTAGTGTAAAACCAAAACCTTAACCATCTTTTACCAGACCTGTGATCCTAAGGCACACTAACCACTAACATTCTAACATCCTTAGCCCAGTTACTGTTTTCTGTCACAGGATGAGTTATACATTATTCATTGCTAAGAGAACTAGTCCTGAAACCAGAACCTGAGGCTTGGTAGGATCCGCCAACAGGCAGCTCTGCTTTCCAAACAGAAACCAGATATCCAGATATGGCCTTCGCTTGCAGGTAATCTTACTCACCCTGTCCTAAACCAATACTATCTAGCTGTTGTTGACCTCTGCAAGTAACAACCAACTTCATACTCATCCATTCTCAGACTGATAGAATCCAACACTCAGTTTAGCTCTCTATGCTTTCTTGCACAGAAAAAAGGAGCGCTACCCTTAGGATAGGCTTCTGGACAGACTAATAATGGCCACAGACTTCCAAATCAATGCTAAGCTAAGTAGCCTTCTATCATCAGCCCTGTCTGTGTCTCTAAATTCTGTAAGACCTACCAATAAATTCAGGTCTTCGTCCTCTTCTACCCCAAATTCTGTTTGCGTAACTGCCGTTTGCTTTATCTGTAGTCCTCTCACACCTTAATCAGTGACAGTTCATTGCTGGAAAATCACCCCTAAATGAAGAGTAAAAGACTGGTAGGATTCAGCAATAAATTTTTGTTTACTTAAAGCCTGATACTTCACCCAACCCTAATCTTAATAATATCATCATAATAATACTACCCATCCTCTTTTCAGTGCTATAGTATACAGACTACACTCTTCTTGCCAACCTCAGCCCCCCCCACAATGGACAAGATTCCTTAACCCTCCCAGTTCTCTGTCCTTTCTTGCTCCCCAGCTCCAGCCATTTGTTTCATTACAGACTTATCAATTCTTGTCACAAAGCCAATCATCTTTTCAGACACCATGACAACCTCCAGGACCCCACGTTAAAAGCAGATCTCCCACCTCTGCCCTCCAGAATCCTAATCCTAACCACTACCAATACAGTCACCTTCATTATAGTTAGTCACTCCCATTGCCTCTAGGATGCATTATCAGATCTTCACTCCTGGAAAAAAACATCTGAAATATGGGCAATCATGATACAATTCTACAGACTGCTTTCCTAAGTCCAGATCATGCATCCAACCTCTATACTGCCTTTAATAATAACACTTGCCACAAGTTCCCATCACAACTAGCCAGAAGGCGTAAGTCCTTGCCATCATCAGCCCTCATTCTAGACCCGCCACATTGACAATATCCTGCAGTAAAGGTATTTCTCCGTCTTTTCCTTCCCCAAACTTTAACTGTAGCTACGCAGCTCATTCCTCCACTCCAGAGCACCAACCCTAATCCCAACCATAAATGTAACCTTAACTGTAACCAGTTGCTTCTCTCTACCACAGAACTAATCACCTGGACACTAATCATCTCTCCACTGCTAGATGGACAGTCCCTGAAATTAAGTTTAAAGGACAAAATGCCAATACAAGAAAATTATCTTCCAGTGATACGTTTCTTTTTTTGGAATCATTGCTTGAAAACACATTTTTAAAGGTATCTATTGTCAGTTTTAACTGTGTTTTTGCTTGGAGCAATGAGCTTTTTTTTAGTGTAGCTTGCCAGCACTTTAACAGACAACCTTTGTTTTGTGGCTTACTAGAGAAAGGGAAAAATGTAAAGGCTTCTTCAATATAAGGAATGCTATGCAAGGGTAAATACACAATCTCCACTAAGTGTACAAATGCTTTTCCAGAGGTAAGCTGTATAAAGCTTTGTAGGGTGGGACTTCTGTCTTTATCTTTCCTTACATTTACATGTGTTGGAAGATACTTTAATGTATTCCAAAAGCATTGAATAAATTGATATAATTATATTCTCTTTTTTAATACACAAAATTCTGCTAGGAGCACTCATTCCTTTAATCTAGTGCTGACTAAAAACTTGTGATTCACATTACTTTTAACAGGCACCAGAAGAAATTGCAAACGAATACTCTATGAAAGTAACAACATGACGAAATAATGTCTCAGATTTAACATTAACACTTCTGTCTATAGATACGTTTCTTCAAGAGCAATTGACTGGAGAAAATATATGCCACAGGATTTCCTAATCATATTTCTTTTTTGGTAATGCAAAAAATCATTCCCCAAGGGCAATGTTTTGTTCCCATTCAAGTCAAAGTTAAAAAGTCTCTTGAGTTTCATGGGAACAAGAGTATTATAAAAATAAAAATGTTCCCCTGATAACCTCTAGTGGATTTTTTTTTTTCCCCAAAAATGTAAACCCAACAAAGACAATGTTTTCAGCATTGCCATTTCTGTCCTCGGGGTGTAATTCTGTTCAGTGCAAACACAGCTTAAGGATATGTGAAGGCCTTTTATGTCATCTCATGCACCCTCTGGATTGCCCTGAGGTTAAATTATCCCTTTCTGGTGGTAATTTACAGCTGTTTCTAGCCAGTATTATAGCTCAGGAGCCTTCATATAAGTAGGGGGAAAAGTTGATAGTGTTGTACTGCATCACAGTAGGGGCAGCTCTTTCTTGGACTCTTGCAATTTCTCATCAGCCCTGGTATGCTGCCATGATTACCACAGAAGACATTCTAAGACTATGAATCCTTCCTGAGGATGGCAAGAAACAGGGCTGACACAGAGGAAGGTAGAACACAGTACTTGTCCTGGGTTCAGCAGCAGCAGTCAGTTTTTCTCCTTCTTAGTAGCTGGTACAGCTCTGTGGTTTTGACTTTCGGCCTGGAAATAATACTGATAAAGCCGATGTTTTCAGTTGCTGGTCAGAATGTTTACCCTGACCAAGGACTTTGTGAGTCTCATGCTCTGCCAAGGAGGAGGAGAAGCCAGGAGGAAGCAGGGACAGGACACCTGACCCAAACCAGCCAAAGAGGTATTCCATACCACAGCACGTCATGCCGGAGGATGCAACTGGGAGCTACCCGGAAGGGCACGTCCTCTTTTCTGTTGGGCTCTTTTACGGCGGGAGGTATCGTATTCTCTTCCCTTGTTATTTCTCTTATCATTATTATTATTATTGGTGGTAGCAGTAGTGATTTGTGTTATACCTTAGTTACTGGACTGTTTTTATCTCAACCCATGGGAGTTACATTCTTTTGATTCTCCTCCCCATCCCTCTGGGGGGGTGGGGGGGGAAAGTAGACTGCGTGGTTCTAATTTACGGCCTGGGCTTAAACCACGACAGTACTAAATTGTATTCCAGCTGCACACTGAATATCATTACATAGATTCAGCAATTGGTCTACTAAGGCCACTGTGCTTGATACTCTATCTAGCTGCACATTCTTCAGCTCTGTGCAGAGTTCCACAACAGACTTTGTGATCCAAGCCTTCCAGGCAAGAAGGGGATGTTTAAACTTTCTAGATCTCGCTTTAGGTAAAACAATGAGCATTCTGTTTGTGATAAATGCTCCCTGTGTGCCATGTCCTTCTGTCTCATCTTCAGTTTACTTTTGCAGTTAAACAAGGCACTGAAGAACATTTCCTAATGTCTTTTGGAGACTTACTTTTCATTCTGCATGAATATATGGTACTGCTGTTACAGTACTTAATGAAGGCACTTAGCCGGGTGACCATGCTGAGCTCAGCAGACACCATTTGAATTGGTGCTCCACAGTTTGCTCAGTTATGTGCATGGGGTGAGGGAGGGGACTGTACAAAAGCTACCTATACCTATAGAAAAGCATTGTCAGCCTTTCCAAGAATAATTTTACAATCATCTCTGCTTAAACAAATGGGTTACTTTCTGAGACAGAAGCTGAAACAGAAAGAGGTGTTTGCTTGTGTAGGTACTATACTGCTTCATTTTTTCTGTTTTACTTAAGGTGGATTGTCTTTCATAGCTGGATTTTTAAATCAAAGTAGTGAATATGTGGGCATCCAGATTACAGCAGATATTACAGGACCTGGGACACTCAAAGTAGGGTAGTTTCACAGCTGGCAAGGAGGGGTTGTGGTAGACTACAGGAAAAAGTGAAAGTCTAAAGTACTTTATCCAAGAGAAGAGGGGACAGGTGCTACCTCTGCAGCTTTTTGAAGAAGCCTTGCCCCTAACAGCTGAGCAAATTCTGGGAAGAACAAACCCCTCCAGAACTCATAACTACCAGCACCCCACTTCCTCCTCAGCAATTTGAGCTCCCAGGGCCTGGAGCATCCTTGTGTGTTAGCCCACATCCTCCTGTCCTCCCAGAAGGCCCTCTTGCTGGAAACAGAGCTTGGTGACAGACACCCTGTGCTGACCGTACATTCTTGTACCCTTCTTATGTCTTGTGGGCACAGTGGAAGGGCAGAAGAGAACCAACATGATAGGAACTCAGATCCTTATGGAAGAAAATTTTGGCAAGGATTTCTTCCTCTCTTTACAATGGAGACAGCAAGGTCACCCTGCAGTTTGCACAGCTGCTGTTATCAAAGAGGGCAGTGATAACAGGTTACCAAGTGGAGCAAAGGAGTCCAGGCAGTCCTGTAACTGCTGGCACAGAGCCTGGAGGGTGCGTTAGGCACTTCAGGAAGAACACACAGGGTTTTTAAAGGCACCAGAAGCAAAACAACCCTGTGTGAAGAACCTGTCACTGCAAGAGAGACATGACCAGTGTGAACAGGCAGAGGAAGGGCCTTGTGCCTGCATGCAGCCCTGATGGAACCACATGTACCTGCATGGGGGGAACACCACAGTTTAGTAGGACAGCTTTTCTCCTCCAGGGCCTTCAGGCAAATAACACAAGGTTTCCCCAGCCTGATATGTGTGCACTGTTTCTACTGGGTTGTGGTCCTGACAGAAACACCTGAGGTGAAGAAGGAAGAGATCAGCAAGGTCTGGAACTGCTGAGTCCTTCCACAATTCTGGACAAGGCTACCACAAAGGCTGCAGAGGCTGAAGGCTCTGGGCAGTGTGCCCATGTCCCTCTTTCCAGACCCTCCTTCCCTGTGTACCTCCCAGCCAAGGGGACACAGGGCTGGGGGTACGCTGGAACAAACATGGGTGTTTCCAGGCATTTGGCATGTTTAGAGATTTACAGAAAAAGATATAAGAAATTAGTGACCACTTGGCTACAAAAATCTAAAGTACTAATGCTCTTACCTTTGCCTGTCAGCCAGTTCAGCCATGGCTCTGTAAGACAAAAACTCAGTTATTATTTTACCCAATATAAAATTCTGAGTGTTATATTTATCATCCTCACCTTAAGAAAGACTGAATCTCCAGGATCTGAAACTATTAAGGGTGTGAATTCAGAACAGATATAAGGAAGAAATTTTTTACCATGAGTATGGCGAAACACTGGAAGAGACTGCCAAGAGAGGTGGTAGATGACTCATCCCTGGAAACATTCAAGGTCAAGTTGGATGGGACTCTAAGCAACCTGATCTGGTCGAAGATGTCCCTTCTCATCGCAGGGGAGTAGGACTAGGTGACCATTAAAAATCCCTTCCAACCCAAAGTATTACATGATTCTATGATTCTATGACTATCCATCTTTAAGTAGTTGAAAGCACCTGTCGTGTGATAAATAAAGCAGCAAATATGTATGATTTCAGCTGTTCCTAAGGTAAACCTCTGGGAGCCCATTTTCAAACATTCTTCAACATGGCCTATAAATTTGCAGCTAAAATTCAGGCCATTCAATTCTCATTCAAGCAAAGATGCATGGAATTTTCTATTAAAAGAGAGAAAGGAAGAAGGAGAGTTAATACAACTGGGAAACATTTTCCTGCGTATACAGTGATGGCAGAATGTTTACATTAAGCTGCTGGATTTACTTGAAGCAACTGAAGTTTGAAGACAAAATCAAGTTTTTAGACACATACAAAACTTAAATGGTATGTATTTAATTTTAATAGTACCAATATATTGGTTTGTATAGTTATTACAGCTTTCGTTTAATTTAAAGTTTATTAAAATAGCTCGCATACCATTTAAGCATCACTTACACAAGTGCCCAGGCACTTGTAGATTGGTATGTGTTCTTCACCAGTAGAGAGCAGCACTAGCCTACGTATTCTCCCAAAGCAAACGTTGCTCTACTTCCACTAAAGTCAGCGGAAGTTTCCTCCCTACGTTTTTTAACTGTAAGATCTGGTTTCATTACTGAGTGTTTTGCAGTGAAGTAAAATTTAAGCGTACGTTCATTGCAGATAGAAATCTTTAATGATCACCCCGTCACAAAGCTGCTGTTGTGCCTGTTTTTTTCCTTCCAGGGTATCTTTTACTTGGAGACCCTCTAACATTTCTCACAGACACAGACAATACAGAAGTTAAATGTGAATCTGACAGGCAAATGAACTTGCTGTGTTGCCTACAGTTTGCTTTTTCTTTTATGTTGCTTTTCCATGGACTGACTGAGATGGGAATTGGGGAACTGCACTGAGCGGTTAGGATTGTTCAAAGGATCACTGTCAGAGATATTAGAAATAGTGATTTTAATAGAAATTTATACAAGCGTGATTCAACATAATTCAATGGGAAGGTTCACTCTAATACATACAAAGGAAAATTGTCAGAATTGGTAATGATTTATACAGACCTGGGCTAAAATTATTTATACAGAATTGGACTAAAGTGATGTGTACAGAAGCTGGGGATATAATGGAATAAGGGAAGCCCTTCTGTTGAGTCATGAGGTTCAGAGTGGACCCCCTTGCTTTCTGAACTCCTTAGAGAGGAGTGTAGGTGTGGTTTGCGACTTCTAGTTCCAAACTCAGTCAATAGTTTATACATAATGAGAAGGGAGATCCTCCTTTTGAGTCACGAGGTTCAGAATAGACCCCCTTGTTTTCTAAATTCCTGATGGAGCCTAGGTGCAGCTGAATCCAATCTTAGTCTCCGAGTTGGACAATGGTTTATGTCTAATGCAAAAAATATAGGGAATAAGGAAATCCTCCTGCTGAGTTATGAGGTTCAGAATATACCTCCTTGCTTTCTAAACTCCTTCTTAGAGAGGAGTCTAGGTGTGGCTGTATCTAGTCTTAGTGTCAGACTTGGTCAATGATATTCATCTAAAGAGTTACAAGTGTCATTTAGTAGCAGTTTGCAGTTTTAAGGTGAATTACAAGATTTCTAACAACACTTGTTTATTAAAGCTAATATACACGCTCTTGCAATCAAAAACTTAGACCAACACACACACACGCAAATAGATATGTGTACATATGTATGCATATAAAAATATAGATAATATAGTTTTACATTTATTTTAAAATTTATATTTTATATATATTTATTTAGATTTTTATATATATATTCACTGCATCTCGAGTGCAGTGAAAATACTCGTGTCAGCTTTCTCAGCATTCTTCAGTGAGCGAAGGGTTGAGTGGCAATGAGCAGAATTAAAGACCCAGGTAAATGGTCCCTCTGTTTCATAAACTTGAGAGTTTATGGGCCACTCAGAGGGAAACAACTGCTGAGGAGAGCTCAAAGGGTCTTTTTCTTGGGACCACTATTTTTAGGACTGTAAGATGACTGGCTTTAGCCTTCAGTGAATTTCCATCCTGGCCTCAATTCTGTTTCAGTTGCACCAGCTGCACAATAGTTATGTCCCAGGTTGTCAGGGAATGACTGTTCACATCAACAGAGCTCTTGGTACAACTGGGGAGTCCCCAGCTATCCAGATGTCTGTGTGTCTCTCCCTACCCTTGCTAGGCAAGCGGAGTTCTTGGTATGGCCATGGAGTGCCCAGCCATCCAACTCCTCGCACCTGTGCGACGGCTGGGGCCTAACAAGAATTCCTGGGGGAAAACAGAGGTCCAGGATAGGGGGGTGGCGGGCTGGCACCACCACACAGCCTTAAGAAGCACACAGGAAAACAGGGTCCTTGCCTTGAAACATATTCTATCTTACCTTAAACAAGTATTACCCTTGCAGGCCGGTAGAGAATTGTGGCAAGGAGGTAAGCTGCAGATTCTGCACTGCTCTTCACAAAGAAGCGTCATAGGAGGTGCCTTGTACCTCCTTTCTACCTAGGATTCACCAGCAGAACTTCCTTACTATCTAATTAAAAAGATGCAGTAAATTGCTCTAAACCCCTTGTTATTTCAGCTTTCGCATTAATCCTGGCTTGTGGTCCTCAGACCAACCTTATCCCTATATATGAACCAGTCTCTGGGCTGTCCTTGGCTGGCCCTAGTTGCCTCACTTGGGTAGCATGTGGCTGATAAGGCCTCTGCCCTACTGTCCTTGTTGTAATGCTTGGCTCCCAGCTGTTCAAACTGTAGGGAACAGCTGGCCTTCACTGTGTCTTGACACTCACCCACCTCACACCAGCTCAGAATCTGCAGAAAAATCATACACAGAAATATTTAAGTTTTCCTTTGTACATAGCCTGGGCAGTACTCTATCTCCCTGCCTGCATGAGTCCTTTTAGTTTAAGCTGTGGGGAGGGAGGAGTGGGTTGGTTGGTTTGGGGTTTTGTTTTTTTTTGGGGGGGTTGGGGGTGGGTTGGTTTGTTTGTCCAAGTGAGTGACAAGAGTTTTTCCAAGTCAGGCTGCTTTAATGAGAAGATTGTTTTAAAAATTATTCTTTATGTCACATGGTCTGTTCTGTGACCTGAAAAAAGTCTACTCCCACTCTTTTATACCCAGAAATTCAAAACTGTAATAAACACCTTCTGGGCAAGAAGTAGTTATAGATAAGATGGCTTTCATAGCTTGGAAGCTGTAGTACCATTGCTTTAGCAGGTAGGCAGAGCTTCGTTAAGCCTCACAGGGAGTCCAGATCTGGACAACAAAATGAGAGATTATAAAGATTATGATATTTTTTTCCACCAGATAGATCTGTAACTGTTGAAGTAGCATCATTCCACTTACTTTGGTTTACTTCTTTTCTGAACTACAAGTTAGTTTACTTACAAACTTCTTAAATTGAGTTTTGTGCTCCAAGAGCCTTCGGTTTCATGAGACATATGCACAGATTTCCTGCCCCAGACTTTAAGGCTTTTCAAGGTTCAGCCTCCTTGCATTCTTACCTGGTAAGGGAATGCATCTGGCTAGATTCACTTTTACGGTTGCCTACTGTGTTTCTTGCTAGTGCTGGGCCATGTCATTCTGTCACTTTGGATTTGGCTTACTATTTTCCATTATTGAGGTATATATAAAGACCTCTTAAACTTGTTGCATGCAACATCTTCATGGGCACTGAACATTGGGTCTGGCATTTCGTAGTGAAATTGATCTTTCATTCAGGCTACTTGTGGATTCTGGGTTGGTTTTGGTTTTTTTGTTTTTTATTGAGAGAGATGTCAGCTATTCCTTAAGAAAATAAGAGTGAAGCATAGCAAATGAAAAATTCCTATCAGAAATTTGTTTGCTTAGAAATATGTCACCTTAACTTTAATGCTCCAGCCACATCATTGTGTCTCCAAACGTTTTCGGCTAACTTCTGTCCTCCTCAGCCTATGTGCCTCTTTTCTTCCACAAGCAAGAAAAAAGCAAAAATAATTCATGGCAGGTGGGGTTTTCAGGCATGACTAGCATTAAGTTAGGCCAAAGTTAAACATTTTTGGAAACCATGCCAAATTGATTGTGTACATACATGCCAGCTGTTTTTCTTTTAAAAAGTACCAGATGGCAAATCAAGAACTACACAGAATCAAAAATCATAATTATTTATTGTAGAACAGTTTGGGGAGTTACCTTAAGTACAAAGAAGGTTTCAATTCTAGCTGGGTCAGAACACTCTTGAAGAATGAAACACAGAAAAAAGACTTCACACAAGCCAGTGCACTTTTTAAGAATACCATATGGTGAGTTACTGATATTCAAACCAATCCAATGCATACAACAGCATGTCAAACCACTGTATAGCACAACAGTTGAAGGCAAGTATTTAGCACACACAGTCATGTTCCAGAAGGACATTGTAGCAGTTTGTAAGTGACCAGTAAGTATAATTTTAAAGCAGAGTATGGTATAGTTTCTGCATAAAGCAGTATGTTTGGTAAGAGTATTTTGTCTATGGAGAAGTGTAATAGACATAACTTTACAGTAGATGCACATTACTGAGATTCTCTGGGGACCTATGAGGAATTAGCACAGACGGTTTAGTCCAACCTTTCTGAGCACTGGCAAATCTCTTTCCTCTGGTTGGTGTTTCAGGCTGTTACCAATGATGGCTAATTCTCAGAGCCATATATATCTCTAAAGCACCCTGGTAAGTGTTGCCTCAGCATTGACGATATGGGCAGTAGTAGCATACCTTGAAGACTTGTTTTCAAATGCGCCATCTCCTCCTCACATTTTGAGCTGTGTGTCAAGTGTAGGCCCACTTTGCACTTTCTGTAGCCTCTTAAAAGTAATCCTAACAAATCATGATAGATGGTTGTCCTGGGTTCAGCAGTAGCAGTCATTTTTTCTCCTTCTTAGTGGCTGGTGCGGTGCTGTGTTTTTGACTTTCGGGCTGGGAACAGTGCTGATAACACCAATGTTTTTAGTTACTGCTCAAATGTTTACTCTGACCAAGGACTTTGTGAGTCTCATGCTCTGCCAGGGAGGAGGGGAAGCCAGGAGGAAGCAGAGACAGGACACCTGACCCAGACTAGCCAAAGAGGTATTCCATACCACAGCATGTCATGCCCAGGATGTAAACCAAGAGTTACCTGGAAGGGCTAGTTCAATGCTCGGTCGGGCTAGGGGTCAGTCGGCGGGTGGTGAGTGGTTATATTCTCTTCTCTTGTTATTTCCCTTACCATTATCATTATTGGCGGTAGCAGTAGTGGTTTGTGTTATACCTTAGTTACTGGACTATTCTTATCTCAACCTGTGGGAGTTACATTCTTTCGATTCTCCCCACCCGTCCCTCCGGAAGCAGGGGGGAGAAAAGGGGGGAGTGAGCCAGCAGCTGCGTGGGTCTGAGTTACTGACTGCACTTAAATCACGACAATGGTACATCTTCTCATGCCCATTTAGTCCAGTGATCTCTCTTCAGAGAAATAATAAAGAGCTGGGAAGAGCTATAGATGGCTTCAAGGATGTTACTGAAACTGTCAGCAGCTAATAAACGTTCAAAGGTCTGTTTGGGGTTTGTGAAGATAAAGCAATACCTACTCAGCATTTCCAATACACTGATTAGTCTGCAATGTGAGCAATTCCTATTGCTCTGTTAAAATAACAGTATCCTTTATTTTGAAAATCTGTTGTCTGTGTACAAAAAGAATCTGACTCAATATGAATATTTACTGACAATGTTTATTGCATTCAGACTCTCTGGGTTGGGTAGGATATTTCTGAAGAGATTCCATTCTTAGCTTTATGTAAATGCTGCCTAATCACACAGATGGGAGATAGGTTCTTAAAACCATGAGGAAAGATATTGCATTTTTATTACAATGCATCATTCTGCCCAGTGATGGAATCTATCTGAGAGGAGCGTCTGGAAATTGCATAGCCTCCCTATGGCTTTGGTTGTCTCAAGAAAACTCTGGGGTTTATTGTAATCCTTATCTGATGTTCCTTATGATATCTGAATTCTTTTGTGTGTGAGTAACAGTATTTCACCTCCTCTTTCATGATGGATATACATAAAATAATGGTCCTTTTTTTCAAGAAAGGAAAAAAAGAATGCCAGAGATTAAATGCTAGGCAAGTAATTGCCTATCTATAATGAGCAAGGACAGCTATTCCGCAAGTATTTTGCACTTTATTCTTTTCATAGGAATGCTTCTGCTCTTCCTTAAGGCCACCAGGCACAGCAGAATTTAGAAGTCTGTGCTATTTCTTGGAAATAGCATTCTTGCACGGAAAGGTAAATTTCTTGTATTACAGACACTCGTCTAAATGCTCTGATGTCTTGATCAAATGCCCAATAAAGCTAGTATTTCCATGGACTATTTGATCAGACCTGATAATAACATATTTAGCACGAAGGAATAAAAGCTAATAGCAACTCTTTTTTATGCAAAGCCATATACTTTCCTATATAATAAATAAGAATAAAATTCAACCTTATTATCAGTGCAATCCCATGTGTTTATCCGAACTGCCAAGCTACAATCCGTGTTACTAAGGTGGTCCTTTCTTTTTATTTTAATATTAATGGAGTGCTTATTTCTTTACCCTCTTTAAACTCTGCTTGATCACATAGTCCTTTGACTAAAGGAAATTACAGTCTGCAGGGAGATATCTGTGTTTTAGTACTAGCTGTATGTCATCCAGGATCCCACTGGAGATTACATTATTGCTTTTCAATGGCAAGAGCTGGTCACATGGGAGGTGATGTTTTTATTATAATCAGCTGCAGAGAACTGGTGAGGGTGAGCTCATCTGCAGCTGAGTATGTTTGAACTTTTGTACCTTTCAGTACCTTTCTGTGAGCAGAGGAAACTCTCCAACTGGGATGTGTTAGAGAGTTAGGTTTCCTGTAAATGCTGAGATCTTAGAAAATGGCCACAGGAAACGAACTTTTGAAAATGAAATTGAACTGGAGAATTACGATGTTGATCACTGAACAAAGTAGTCTCATCCAGGTTCAATAGGAAAAGGATTGTTTTGGTTTAAATATCCAAATTGATTTTAGTCTTCTGTTCACAGAATTACTCAAAAGACTATTTGAATTTATGTCTTATTACACAAAGCAGATACCACTTACACTGTGGTCTACCATTATACTGGAATTCTCCTGGGAGATGCTGAACACCCTCAACTCCTGTCTGAAGACTCAAGAATTGGTATTTAGTCAAAGCCTTGATAAACACATCACATCTGCTTCCCTGGAACAATTTCCAGGTGACATGCATTTTACTGAATTTCTGTGAGGAGTAAGTGAAAATCTTGTGGCACATCTGGTGCTGCCTTCAAATCGATTTACGGTAGTTAAATAGGTTTGAATTGGCACTCACTCACATGAAGAACCTGCTGTGCAGATCTTTGCTCTCTTCATCCCACTGACTAGTCTGTTAAACAATTGCTTTTACCCTAATGAAGATTTTGTTGGAAAAAAAAGATGACAATTTGCACATCGCTGAGCTTTAAGGCAGTTAATGAAATTAAAGCAAAGAACTCCCAGCACAGTAGGAAACCTAGATAACAGGAACAACCATTTAGTCAGCACATTTCTGTTTGCCCGGGAGCCAAGGCTAATTATCAGGGCCAGGCTGCATCGAGAGGGGAGAGGAGATGACAACACAATAGTATTTTTCTGCACAGGTGCTCTAGTCAAATTCATATATAATTTCTGGAGAAACAATGCTTTTAAAAAAGATTTATTCCCAGTGCAGGCTGGGAAGTGTAGATAATGGAGCCATGTAGTTGCCCTATCAAGTTTTCACAAGCATTTGCAGTGTCTGAAAAGCAGCTTAGGCAGTTTATCCAGTACCATCCATATGGGTCAACCTTGAGTAATTTTGGAAAAGACTTACCAAAGAAAAAAGAATTTACAGAGGAAAAGGAGAAAAGCAGATGCAAGTCTGGAAATTGTCTCCACAATACAGACACTTTTTTTTTCTCTTCTCCTCCCTTCCCCCCAATTTAAGTAAAAGCAAAATAACATTCCACAGTCATCAAAGCATGTTCTCTTATCACAGTGTAGGCTTTGGGTTAACAGCAAACTTCCTGATCTTTCTCTATTGTCTTTACTAAACCAGATCATAAAAGGCAAGAAGGAACAGTTTTGTCTAGAGCACTTTCATGAGTTAAAAACATCATTTTGTGCTTAAGGCAATGGGCCAGATCTTCAAACATCTGGTTTAGTTCTTGCCTTTTCCACAAACTTCCTGTGTGACAAAATATATTTGCACTTCAATTCCCTATCTACTAGGCTGGGATTGTGGTGTTTTATTGCTTTACGGAGCTGGTCAGTTCATGGAGTCTTTGCAAACACCTGGTGGCCCAGTTCGGTGGAAATGGGACTTTAAGCTGTGGACAATGGTTGATTACCTGATATTTTGAGTATTCAGTTCCAGCTCTATCACTGTTTTCTGTGGCTTGAAATTCTCTCTCTCAGTATTGCCATCTGCAATATGAGAATAATGCTGCTTTCTTACTTCCAGTGGTAGTTGTGTGGTAAGCTGTTTGCAGTGCTTCCTAATGCTTAGACAAGAAATGTGCTGTAAGGGTGGAAATTATTTCAATCACGTGAACCCCATCCACTAAGGTATCTTTTGTGTAAGAGAGTCCTTTCACTGTCAGTTTTGCTACTTCTGCTCATGGAGCCTCTCCCCTCTTGTTTACAGTATGAAAAAGTTCATTCAGACTTCACACGTTATTGTGTCCCAACTTTCAGATGCAAGATCCAGTTGCAACAGCGTGAAAGATGAAGAATGAGTAAATGATGGTTGCAGTCTGATCTTGGCCAAAATGCAGTTAAGATTTTATCTTAACAGTGCTTTTGGTGTCCAGGGAAAGACATTGACCTGTGGGAAGTCTTCCAGTTTGTGCCTAATTGGAATGCTGGCCCTTCGCCAACAGCCCAGCAGAAAGTTAAGTTGTGAAACAGGAGAAATATTTGAGTCAGCTCCTGACTCAGTGTCAGACACATGGAGTGGTTGCAGGGAACTAAGTTTTCTTACTATCCACTTTTCTTTCCAAAGATTGTGTTGCTTCTGTGGCTTCCTGATAATTTTTCAACAAGATTATGATCTCAGCCTACACAGCACCGGGAAAATCAGTCCTAGTTGAAAATGACATGATGTGAACTGACAAGTTTCCATGAAGTCTGCTTTTCTGTATGGGAGCTGATTGTTTGGAACAAATGCTGCAGACATCTCCTTTAGGCTGATAATTTCTGTTGGGGGTTAGTTGCAGAAAATGTTTCAAATTGCTGTTCAGGACCACTACTTTCCCAAATGTAAATAGGCTAGTTACCCAGTCCTGTTGTTCTAGCCATGTGAATCTTTCATTTTAATCTTTCACTGAAGAACAGAAACTATTTTCTCAAAGTTAGATTCAAATGTTATAACAACCTGTTTATAATGTAGTATTTCTTTAAATGTGTGCCGGTCCTCTTACTGCTGCCTTCTAACTGAAAGGGTATATTTGTCTGTAACGAAGGAATTTTTTTTTCACAGTAATTCAGGGTTCAGCAGTTGTGTGGAGCCCTGAGAAACAGTGTCAATATCCTTCTTGAGCCAAAAAAACAAGAGGAAAGCAAGCAAGAAGGCTTTTGAGGAAGGATTTGGCTTTTCATTCCAGTGTTCTTAGAGCAATACGCATTCCACAAGCCTGCCTGTTACTAATAAAGACAGCGCACTCTGCTTTTTGGGGACAAATATTTTCTAGTAATTTAAAGGTGAATATTTGGATTGATGAAATGATAAGCTTTCATCAATCAAAGTGTTTCGAAAGAATGCATGAGACATCAGGAAATTATATGCATTACATTGTTATACGTTCACTAGAAGCACACCACACAGTGGGATTCCTCAGGATCTCACCCATGAGTACCCCAAAGTACTCTCTGAGACAAGAAACAATGAAGGCTTTTTTCAGGATTCCCCTTTGCCCTGGGGAAATAACCACTAATATTTTGTGTTGAGTTTTGAGAAGAAGATGATCAGATAATACAACACAGTACGCACTTCTGGAAAGCAGATTATGAAGAGAAGGTAGTAAAGAGGAAGCACTGGGGACTGCGAATGTTTGAACAAGAACATTGCAGACAAGAATCCCTTCACACCAGTCTAGCAATGCTTAGTAAATAATTAAAGGAACAGTGGTCTGATTCTAGAGCAAACCATTGCTTAGAAGCTACCTTTAATAGACGTAGTTTTTAGAAAATCATGTCTTTCATTAGAATATCCATTATAGAAGAGGTTTGTAATATGCAAACACATGTGAGTTTTGGTAGCCGTATCAGCAGGTATAGAAAGAGATTACCTCCTTGCCTCATTTACAGCCTTAGGCTATTACAGCTACAGCCATGCTGCTACATTTTAATGGTGTTACAGTCTCCCTAGACAAAAAGAGTATAAAGGACCAGCTTGTGAAAAATCTATAAAACTCCAACAACTTCAGCAGTTTTTTTCTGATTTACGTGAAGTGAGAATCAGGCCTGTGTTATACATCAAGTCCTTTGACTTGCAGTGTCAAGTCTGGTGTAGAAAAAAGAAGAGAGTTTCATGAATTTGTTTCAGAACAATGATCCAAATGGCTAAAGAGATTTGGACAAGTAAGAGTGGAGATTACAATGATGTGGAAATGTCTAAAGTGAAAAAATAAAGTAGCATTTTGAAAGATAAAAACCAGATTAAATAATAAAGCCTGGTGACAAATACTTTAAACAAGCAGGACTTTTACATCTGAAACGCAGTGCAGAGAATTTCATTCTCAAATATAGATCAGACTTCCAGATGATTCCTGATACTGTGGGAGACACTCTGTGCCTGCACGCAATTCCTCACTTAGATAATGCCTAGGAAAAAAAATTATCTAAATTCCCAAGGCAGTTGACCCTGTGTGCAGTTGTGTAGGAACGAAATTATGTACAAAATATGCGGATATTATCAGGGGCTTGTGTATATCGTGATTCCATAGTAATGGAATTTGCTGAAGAATTGTGGTCTTGACTCTAGCTTATTATTAGATGCTATACAAAAGGAAATGAGAAGGATTTTGGAAGTCCTCAGGGAAGTCTCTATGGTGGGCATTTTGCAGACATCTATCCTGTCCCTAAATGAACAGACTACACACTGGGAAGATGCACCAGAAGGTGTAAATCACAATAGTAGTTGCAATAGCTGTGACTAAAAGGAAAAAAAGAAAAAAGGTGGGGAGAGGGAGCTATAAACTGGATAGGTTTCTAGTCTGTATGAGTGTTAAAATACCTTTGACAATGCCAGCCAAGTATCATCAGTGTACTAAACTAAGGAAGTATTATAAGACCACAGCTAAGACTCAAAATGAAATAAGCCTTTGTTATTTCTGAATCGGTATATTAAAAAAAGTGATTTTAATTCTTGTGCACATGAATGTCTAACAGTCAAACAGTTACTTCTGAGTTAAGAACTGGATCAAATCTTATGTTCAATTTAAATCCAGTTACCAGGTCTAGGATTCATTCACACTCTAGATAATATTTTGTGGTGCTAACAGGGCCCCAGACCATTCCTTTCTCATTTTATTTCAATTTTGACATCCGTTTGTTGGTTACCTTTTGTATTACACAGCCTCAGTACAGAAATTGAAGAAACTGCAGCCACAGCATCCCACCAGAACACAAGTAGTCCATGCGCAGAACCTGTCTGCAGCCATGAAGTCAGCAGCAGCCTGGATGTAAGTCAAGCACAGGACAGTCATGCCAAACAAAGTGGAAGTAAGTCATGTTAATGGAGCCTGCACTGGTATTCCTGTTTGGTGAGTCTGGACTGCAGTTTACAAGGGCATGTCTTAGGGTTACTTTCCCAATCTCGTGGAAAGTGAACCTGTGGATATATCCCTGCCTTATGCATGTTTGTCTAAATGTGATTTTATAAATCTGCAAAATGTTCAAATTTGACTGA
Source organism: Psittacula echo (assembly GCF_963264785.1). Lineage (NCBI taxonomy): Eukaryota > Metazoa > Chordata > Aves > Psittaciformes > Psittacidae > Psittacula > Psittacula echo. The sequence goes on along the minus strand of NC_137736.1, from coordinate 20,803,060 downwards.
TAAGGTTTCACACTGGCACAACTCCACTAGATGAGTGGTTATCTGTCCTGCTGTGACTGGGCTACTGTGTGTTTGGGTCACCTGACAGTTATGAAAAGTGAATAGAGTCAAGTTAAGAAAGCTAAAATTGGGGAGCAAATTATCTTGGGAAGACAAAATCCAAAGGTGCCTCTGATTTCATAGGCAGACCATGATCATACATTGGCAGAGCATGATCAGGTATCTTGTTAAAGGATTTCCAGACTCTTTCAAGATTGTACTAAGCATAGCCTAATGCAAGAACTATTTGAGCCCCACCAGGAAAAGCTTAACCTGGAGGAGCACTGTAACAAGGACAAGCAATCCTACAGAATGAAGCAGAGAGGTATTCAAGAGTCAAAGAACAAGTAGTGAATCAATTAGAGCCTGAGGGGAATTTAAACAGTACTTAAAGCTTTCTGAGGCTACGGAGTTTTCAGACTCTCTGTATGAAATTACGTTCCTCATTCTTAAACAGCAGTGGCAACTTTAAATGTCTTTTTCCCTTTTTGGCTTTTTTTCTTTACTTTGGGAGGAAGGGTTAAAAAAAAAGACTTGAGGCTCTGTATAAAAGACTCAAGGTGCACAAAGTGCAATCTCCTGTTATGGCAAACAGTCATTTAATAAAAATCTACTCACAAAACCTTTAAAATATAATTGGTCTTCTTGCACCTAGTACGTCAGAAGGCTGGTTTAGTAACTCCCTACTCTGCTCTTTGGAAACCTTCTTTTAGCCGTCATTTTGCCAGTATCATCTTTTGTAATGAAGAACAAATTCCTCTTATCTATGCACTTATATAATTGTTCATTTGAACAATATATACTCTTTTAGGCACCTTAGCATGATAGGCTGTTTGTGAATGTAGTTAGTATCCATACTCCTGATAACCCAAGTGTCCAGTGTACAAATGTGTTCTGTGCACTCAATCCAGATCAAATTAATTTTTTTTTTTTTTTAATGGTGAATAGAACATGACACTCTAGGGGATGTTTTATCACTTCATATAAAATGAACTTCTCTCTTTTAAAATGTCTTGGCTCTCAGCTGAGGATCACATTTGTCTTTTTCATGTCTTCATGTCAGTCATATCTCAAAGTTGGGCTATCAACCTAACATACAGGTCATTGCCCCTGGACACCTCCAGCTGATCAACTGCCAACTTTAATGACAAATTCTGATTAGTCTTTACATTTTATTATTATTGCTGCTCATCACATTTCCATTACTCCTGACTTGTTTCAATCTTTCTTGCATGATAATCTGTTCTCTCTCCTTACACAATGCTTTGCTACTGTACTGAAAATGCCTCCAACTGTGTCATCAGCAGATTTCATTAATATGTTCCTAATGTTTATGCCAGTGCCATTCATGAGAATATCTTGTATACTGAGTTCCATAAGCAGTCCTGGAGGTTTGTCTCTTAATCTTCCTTGAACACTCAGTGATAAACTCTTGTTCTACCTCTCCCTTACTCTCCTTGCCAAACCCTCTTATTATTATCATATTAATTTGTCTTAATCCAGTTACAGTCAAATCCCTCCTCTAAATGTGTTTCCCTTTTCTTGGGTTCAAATTACAGAGAGTTTTTGTATCTCTCACTCACAAATTCTCACAGTTTTCTCGACATTCAGGAGTTTGATCTCTTCAGTCCAGCCTACTTCATGAAATAGTTCTCTTTGTTTAATTAATTTTCTGCTTTTTGTGTATTTAAAGTGATTTCATTTTTATTGATCAGATCTAACTCATATTCATTAGACCCAAAATTATTTTATGCTACTGTTGGTCTTCAGCCAGTTGGAGCAAAGACCACAGTCTTTCCTCAATAGCACTTTCCAGTATATTCTCAAGCTTTTTCCTTCCCCAAGGTAAATGAAAAACATTACAAGAGAAAAATAAGGTATTTCTTCTATTAGAACAGCACACCTTTCAGTTCGTGTGATGGCAACTCTTTCTACCAAGTCTCTGATTTATAGCGTTGAAGAGGCTGATTCATTCAATACACAGTCTTTTCTTCCCCATGAAAAAACCTTAGTCTCACTGTACCTATTTCAGTGATTCACACTTTATTCTTTAAGGCTAGAGCCCTTGAATACTCCTGATAATTTCCAATGGGGGAATTCAAGGCACAACTTCTGAGAAGACATAACAGAATCTGACCCAAAAAGAAAGGCAGTGACAGTTACAGAGGGAGGTGAATTTTTATGTTATGAAGGGCTGTGCTAGTAATTTTGGGAAGAAATTCAAGTAAAAAATAATATCAAGAAAAAGTATGCGGAGACCAAAATGCACTACAGTCCAAAGACATCTTCCAAAGGGAATCTTGGAAGCAGAAAGTCCTTGTAGTTTTAAAAGAAGATTTGACAAAACAATAGAATAGGACCTGCATTTTTAAGCTGGCCAGCAGAGATTTTTTCCATGTATTTGTGTTCCCTACCCCTCCTCTTCCCCTGACAGATGTTCTACTCCTCATTAAATAAGGAAGTAACAGCACCCTTTACTGTTCCTAAGTTTTCACCCATAGTTTAGCCCCAGATTTCAACTACTGATGCACTTCTTTGCACCTATTCCACTGAAAGTAATTCCAGCTAATTTCTGTCTTTAGGTGCTTTTCCTGTCTGTGGCTCAGGAAAGGAGGGAAAGGAAGAAGAAATGTTACCTGCTGGTTAGCAATTCTATGAATGAAAATCTTACTTATAAAGCACAGCTTGTAACCTGTGGGCAAGACTCAAACAAAAAAAAAAAGTTTTATTCATTCTGTTTAATATCATATACTGAAGTTTGAGGCACCAATGGTAGGTGATTGATTTCTGTAGAAATAGTTCCCATATCTCTAATTTCTTTACAATCTTTCTGTGTGCATTGTTAGATTTACATGTATTCCCCCTTCAGACATTAGGCTAGAGTCATTCTTCATCTCCCAGGGTTAACTAATCCATCATTAGATGGACCCATGCAGATCCATATGAGATGTTTGCTTTTAAAGCCAAGCTTTCTTCCATCAGCTTTTGACATTTTATTCACTCAGACAAGCTGATTAATGGTGTCAGCATTGTACATTTGCTTTGCAGTAAATACCAAGCAGATGTTATACTGGCCTATCGCCCCACACTGAGCATGAATCCTGTGAGACCTTGCTTTTGATAGCAGGTCAGTTACCAAAAGGTCAAATAGTGTCCCCTAGCCTGTTTCATGCATGAATATGATATTGGCTAATCTTAGATACTTTGATTCAGGTCTTCTGGGAGGGGCTTTATATTAGAAGCACAGGGTCAAAACCTGACATGTCAGACTAGGCAAAACATCTGCTGACTGAAAGAGCAACTTTTTCTGTGAAGGTTTCCAGGTTGAGCCAGTTGTCAGTTGCTGTAATTATACCTTGTATTTTCTCTCTCAGCAGGTATGCAGGTGAGGTCTGTAGGGAGAACTAACGTCTTTTCATTGAGCCAATGGGATGTAACAAAAGAATGTTTCAGACACCAGGTCTCTTTAGGTCTGAAATGGAAACCACAAACTCCAAGCTCAATACAGACTGAAAAGGGAACAGTTCTTCCAAAAAATCTGAGTAGAGTTCCCCTCGGATGACAGGAAATATTAGCAAGAGAAGAGACAATAAGCCATATATAAGCATTTCCTTCAACATTGGCTAAACTTCAGAAATCAACCTACTGAAGTAGAACTGCATCTGTTTGACACTGCCATAAGAAAATCAGGTTACGATACAGATTTCAGAAATGGGCCTTTGCCACAAAGTTTGAGTCAGTTCTGAAGTATTCCAAGGTTCAGGAAGCCTTCAGATCCAGGGCTCTTGGGCCTTTCTCACATAATTTACAAAATGGAGACTGTAAACCCACATTATCTGTTGTCTTAGGGCAAAGATTTTGAATATACCATTCTTCCAGATAAAACCAGAATTATTGTCTCCCTACCTTCTTAAAATACAATAGAATTATTACTATTATTTAATTTACTAGTGTATTAATTTTAATATATATGTGAGATTATAAATATATTAATTTTATATTCCCGTGTGGTTTGGTTTTTTTTCCCAAAATTCTTGATTCATTCTAGGCAAAAAGAAGAAAGAAAATAGAAAAACCACACAGTAATCCCATACAGCTAAACTTAATCTGTTTCAGTGGATGCAAGACATGAATATTCACGGTGTTCTCAGGTATTATAGCCATCTCTAAGGCTCATGGACTAGCTCCCAACTGAATCTCTATTAATACTGAGTATTTATGATATTTAAATACCAGAAGTATGGCATTATTATTTTTATGGCATTAAATGTTTGGATGTAAGGTACTTTGGCTAGAATGGCACAATTATATTGACACAATTGCGCTGTTCAAAAGTACATCTTCCTTTATGACTCTTTTTGTTCCACATATTCCTGAGAGCTTCATTATTTAGCTTAAGTTGAAGAGAATGGATTCAGCTCTGGAGTTCATGATTCACTCTGCTTTTGAAGGGTATGAGTAATATTAAATTCAATATTTCATTCAACTTTAAAAAGACAAACATAAAATGACAAAGAAATATAGATATAACTAGACCATCTTCTCTATTAAGTATACTTTTCTGATAAGTAGACATAGGTTGTTAATATTTCTTCCCCTAATAACAGATACTCTAGTAACTTGCATTTAATTAAAATAAGTCCTTCTCTGGCTTAACAACCAACGTGTTTTAAGCATGTTCATTTAAACTATTGAGAGTTTATATGCACAAAACCCCTAAACGTAATGAGGCTTTTACTTATTGAACACCTTTTATATCCCCAGTGTGTCTTTCCCTGTGTAAGCTGAGTCTTAGTTGTGACTTACAGTGGTTTCTAACCGAATTCATCGTCTCCCTTTTTCTTGAATAAGAATTTGCAAGCAAGAAAGCTATTGAAAGGTCCAGGAATAAAGAGAAGAATCACCCTGAACAGAATGGCACTTGTTCCTTCTGCCACTTCAAGTTACTGACCTCCTTGCAGTCTCCATGCATTCATTTGCATAACAGAGGTGATCATCTGGCCTTTACTACAGCGAATTGAATATAAATCAGTTACTGAAACATAAAACACATCCTAGGAATTCTCTGAACACTGGCATACAAATGAAGACCTTAGTGCTGCCTAGGAATAATGGAGGTGACAAAAGAGATATATTAGTGTTGCTGTTTGACTCTTACTGTTACAACATGTATGAGAGGCTACAGCAGGATTTCACAGTCTTGGTGAAAGAAACTGTTTTAGTTCATCTCCCTTCTCCTATTGCTGTAAAGTTGTTTAAGAGACTGGACTTCATATTTCAGTATATAACTTGCCACCAAAACCAACCCCATTTTTGACACTGTCTTGGACTGAATTGGACTCAAAGCTGGGAGATTTCTGCTTACATTGAGATATAATCATGTACTTAATGGCCTTATTTTTCAGCACCAAACCTCATGAAAAGGACCTTCTGATCTGCAACATTTTACTGGGCCATTCTGTTTAGAATATATTTCCAGTTTCTCTGGTAAGACACTATTTTCCTTCTCAACATAAAACCAGCTGCAGGCTTTTATTCCTAACATTTAGAAATTAACAGAGAGGTATCGACCACACTCTTACTCAATCTTTTTGACCAGAATTCCCCATCTTTCATTTCTGCTAGAGCGGGCTAGGATGCCGTGCCTCCTCTGTCACTTAACAGAACTACTACACATACACACGAAGTCCAGGACTTCCTAGGAAAAAGGCACACGTGTTGCTGTGCTTTCTTTCAGAAAGCCTGTCAGTTACTGCTCTAACTGCCCTAACCTTATATTGTATGTTCAATACAGTAATCTCTTCCCCTTTAAGTTTGCCCATAAGATACAATTTAGTGAATCTTTTTCTTCCCATCTGCTGAAAGCTGTCCAAGTTCTTCATTACTCTCTTCAAATCAATTTTCTCTAACATTTATGTAAGTCACATCTCATTCACTCAAGAAGAGGTTGACACTACCAGGTTGCAATCTCATCCAGCAACTAACATCTCTCTCATGAAGATGGCTTTAATGCCATTATTTTAAGGACTAAACCCAACAAAAAGGCCCTCCTGATACGCAACATTTTGAGCCATTCTGTTTAGAATATATTTCTGTTTAGAATATATGAAGCACACTGGAGCGTGTGTCGGCAGAGAAGCTGTGGTCTTGCATTCCAAGAGGAGTGTGTGTCATATTTGCCTCATATATCTGAAAATGGAAAGGGGCTAGAGAATTATTTCCACTCATAAATTTCAAAAAACACTAGAGCTGAAAACACAATGCTATTTTAAGAAGATGTGGGGCCAGGGAGTGCGAGTCTTTCTTCTATCTTTGGGGTTTATCAAACTTTCTGGTTGATTTGGGCCATATTTTAAAATTCATAATGGCTATACGCTTACCCTTTTGTAACATCTTTTATCTCTTTTTTTTTTTTTTTTTTCAAATGTGAATTTTGATTCTTGTAAACTCTTACACAGTCATTGCTTGCCAGCATCCAAGTGCTGGCAACAACACAACGCAACACAAATTTCCTGGGTTTTATAGTAACTGGCAATGCTGTTCTTCAGGGAGAGGTATTAGCCCTGTGCATAAAGCTTGGCTTTCATATAAAACAGCCCTATTTCTGCTTTAAATTTGATCATAATGCTCTTATTTTCATGTCTGTCTTTATTAGCATAGTACAATATTTCTTTTAAAGCTTTTAATATTTTCAGGCTTCCTCCCATTTAGAGTTATAATTCTCTGCTATTTCAGTTAAAGTCTACACCAATTTTCTTGAAGTCATTTTTGCCTGCAGTTCTAGCTCTTCATTTCATCAGCACCAGTTAGGGTTGTCCATTAGCAGTACATTTCTTAAAGCATACAAAAGATATAATCGACTTTTTATCGTTGATCTGGTGTTTCTAGAATATATTTTCACATTTTGAGTCTCCTGTATTCACTACAAATCAATTTACTCATCACAGTACTGATATGGTTGCAGCTCAGCTCAGTTTGCTTTGGTGGGACTACAACCAATCACACACAAAAAATTAGGCTGCTCTCCAAATTCTTTATCTGGAAGAAACAGAGCTGATACCAATATGTTCATGCTCTGATTCACAACTTTAAGAGCAGGCAAAGTATAAACTCTTGAAAAAAGTTGATTTATTTGCTATGGGGATTACTAATCTCATCTGCAAACACAGAAGGATGTCTCTATTTCTGATACAGAAAATTTTGCTTGAAGTTTTTCCTTTTGAATCTTAGCTTTTAGACATTGTCTTCACAGGTCCCAAATTGTAGTGTTATAGTCTCACCTCAAGTTTCTGTCTAAATCTGAAGCTGCCCTGTAGACAGCATTAGGCACAAATATATTACAACTAAACGTTATGCTGTTCCCTGATATTGACGTATGGACACAGTTTTTTTCTTTACGTTGGAAATAAAGACCTGGAACATGTGACACTTAACTCCTCTCTTTCATCTTCATAAGGGTGAAAGAACAGGTCCTCTTAATTATTTTCCTAATTTCATGAATGGGATCTGTTCTCCTCAAGCACATAAATATATCAGTAAAGAGCTGCATCTTTTGAGGAGCCAGACAGCTATATTTTTTCTAGTTACCACTGGTGAATGAGATTGTAATCAGAAATCAGTGTAAAATCAAATTATGATACAATCTGGTACAGTGACTAAAGTAATTCAGAGGCAAGAATGAGTAAGGATGCAAGCAGAGAATAGGACTAGAAAAATATAGGCAAGACAGACTTTGGAGGAGATAAACAGATCATGAAAGATTGTTTCAACCTGGGGATTACATAAAAGAAACAATCTAAGAAAGGAAACTACAGTTCTGACAAAAATGTAAAATATCAAAAAGAATGTGGAGAATAATACGTTAACTGTAAAAGAGAGATGAAATGTATGGAAATAATGAAGCAGCAGACTCATGCTTCCTGGCTTCAGCAAAATAGCTACAGACTTAAGTTTAAGCATTCTTTTAATTCCCACAGAAACTGAATCCTTGATTAAAATCCTGCCCATGCTTATGTGCTGAATTAATCCTATAGTAATCATAGTCTCCTCCTTCAGCTTTCACTGGGACATAGTATTCACTGCGTCTAAAGTAGTTAGACTGCTCAGTACTTCAAAACACTGCTTTTATGTAAGAGTACCAAACCTGTAGCTACAAGACACAATTCATCTTTAATATTTTTCTAACTGCTTTCATTTGAAGGATCTTAGTAGTACTGGGCATTGATCCAATGAACTCGTTCAAGGGTAGAAGAAGGTATGAGATCTTTCCTCATATTTTCCTTTTCTATGTCAACATGTTTAAGTAGGAAGAAAATAACTTATCTATTCCCCCAGTATCCCTGAATTGTTTTACATATATAATGCAGTAAAATGTAAAAGAAAATTGTTCTTGGAATTTATGCCACCATTATTTTCCTGATAAAAACTTTGTGCACAGTAAAATTAGCAGATGCTTCTTACCAAAATAACCCTGAACTAAATGTTGTGTTTATTCTCTTCTAAAAGCATAAACCAATCAGCAACCAAATAACTCTACAGTGTCAAATAAATGTGCTTTATGTATAATCATGATGTTCCTATCTGAAGTGAATTAAATATTAATCTTACATAAATATATCATAGCGGTTTTGTAAATGTGTTTCTGAGGATGAAATTAATTACATACATTGATGTGACTAATATGCAATCAATACCCATTCTGTAACTAGGACTTTGTTGTTATTGTTAAAAAAAATAAACAAAATGGGAACAAAGAAAAAAATGAAAACAGAGAGAGGAGTAGAAGGATTTTTAAGGAAAGCTATAACAAAACCTAGAAATCCCAAATGGGAAGAAACTGAGTAGCCAAGAGCAACAAAAGCTAGATCATAAGGCCTAGATCCAACAGTAGTTTTTTAGTACCACACATTCATCTAGTGCCACAAAGCATACTGCAGGATTCTGGAAGTGTTTGAAAGATCAAGAACCAACCATTCAGATTGGCTGTAGGTTAGTAGTAACAACAGTTAATAAAATAATGTTTAAGTATCATGTAAACCACCGTGTAAACCTCCAGAGATGTTTTCATTCTGTAGAAATCATGGTAACTTAAATTACTCACAATTTGTCATGGGTTTTCTTTGGCTATTTAATTTAAAATACTATGGAGCTATTTACTAAACTGAGTTTTCCAAAAAGCAGAATTGCGGCAAAGGAGAGCAGTAACTTTTTCAATGACAGTTTCTGGTTTAAGTCAAATACTTTAACAATTAAAAATAATAAGAAAAAGGTGGCAGTTTGTTCCAGTGTTGTTGTAGCTATTAAATTATTAAGCTGTATTTTCAATTAATAATATACTTTGAAGCCTGGACAGTTTAGAGATGGCATGTTTTTTCCATGGCATATGTCAACCCTGCTTGCTGACCTGGACCCAGGACCATGGGCAGGACACTTAAGCTATCTATCCTGAGGTAAAAGGGCTACTTACCTAATGAACACGGAAGTTAAAGGTTTCCTTTAGCATTAAATGATCTTTTAGAGTGGCACCAACACATCCCTGTATTGCAAAGAAGTTTGCATTTTCAGTGTATCTGCTGGATGGTTCACTGTGTCCAGGAGTGTTAAATTAAACACAGCTTCACAAGAATACTAGTAGGAACTAAAACAGAGCAGAACTTATTCACTCCCTCATTCTGGAGTGGACTTTACTCATGTTAAACTCTTGGAAATGCTAGAAAACATTTTGGCTGAAGAGTATTCTGTAATTTAGTTTAGTTTTGAGTATTATATACTTCAAATTGTTTGCATACTTAAGTAGGAATGTCTCAGCAGATTGCATGATCTAACCTACATACTGGATTTTTTAGAAAGCCCTTCCACAAAGTTAATGTGCAAGTGAGGCATTTGTCTCTTGTTTTTCTGGTGTTAAGACCTCTACATTTATCAACCAAATTTGACTATTACTGCCACTGTAGTTGTAATCTAAGCAACTCTAAGAATATGCTCATTAAGCATATAGCATAATTCTTTCGGCTGGAATTCCACCATAAGCAGTGGAATTTGTTTTCTAGAAAAAGAGGTAAAGTGATTTAATAATTCATTAGATAGCAGAGAGAAATTGTGAACCTGAGTACAGATCTGGACTTGCTCACAAGTGATTATCTGGGAAAACTGCTAGTAATAACTTTCAGGTGTCTGCTGACATCTAAAAGGAGACATATGGCCTTTAGATGCCCATACAGCCCTTGCCTTAGCTGGGTGGGGGGACCTTTGTATTTACTGTCACAGAAAAAATCTAGAGCATATGTGACATTTAAAGATTTCAAGGATAAGGAGATGGAGGTGATAGCAAAGGCCTAATGTGTTAATATCATGAAGTCCATAATTTGTCTGCTTTAAATGCATTAGTCCTTTTCTTTACATTCAGAAGCATCAACCTTTCCAGAATAAATTTTTATTTCAATTAGAGAACATGGGTAAGTAACTACAGAAAATGGAAAGTTGAAAATCTCTTTTGTGCATTTACAACATCCCCTGTCAACAAAGTCTCCCCTTAGCATTCTCTTCTCCAAGCTGAAGATGTCCAGCTCTCTCAGCTTCTTCATATGCATCATGTTCTCCACCCCTAACCATTTTGGAGGCCTTCTGACTGATTCTCTCCCATATGTCAATATTGTTCTTGTACAGGAGGGAACCAAAACTGGACACAGTACTCAGAAGTCTTACAAAAGATCACTTCCCTGGCACTCTTGTTAATACAGCTCTGGATACTGTTGGCCTTCTTTGATGCAAGGGCACACTACTGACTTGTATTCAAATTGTCCACTAGGACACCCAGGCCCTTTTCTGCAGTTGCTTCCAAACGACCCCCAGCCTGTACTGTTGCATGGGGCTATTCTTTCCCAAATGCAAGACCTTGCAATTGCTCTTGTTGGACTCCAGGAAGTTCACATTAGCCTGTGCCTCCAGACTGTGGAGCTCCCTCTGAAGAGCAGCCCTCCTTCCAGCTGAGTTCAGCTTTCAAAATACAACAAAAGAATGTAAAAGCTAGAGAGCCATGGTGGAAAAGAAGCCCTGTGCATCAGAGGCCTCTCAAGGGAAATGAGAGAACCAGATGGAGATCATAGTTGCATTTACCTCTAGAAGTTACTCGCAATGGGAAGGAGACATTGCAGAAATGTTTAGTTGGCTAGGCATTCTTCTATCAAGCAGCAAAAAGTTGGTTTGATCTTCTGTCTTAGCATCCTGAACAAAAATATTTGTGCTGATTTCTTAAGATGTGTTGGCAACTTGTCTTATGATATTGGCATCATAGGATGCTATATTTGCATTTGCTTCCCACAACACTTTAATTCTGAATGTCTTTTGATTTGATGACAGGAACAGTTCTAAATCACATACTAAAATGGATTCTTTATTACACAGTTGTGTTTCCCCCAGAGGAGATGCCTGGAACCTCTCACGGACGAAAATGTGTAGTACTCTGCAGGTGGTCTATTTAAATTCATTTTGTGCTGAAATCTTCTGAGGAGAATGAAGGTTCTGAAAGCCAAGGAGACCATCTGGATTTATCTAATTCTTCAGATTGTTTTTGTTGCATAAAAAGCATGTATTAAGACAAGCCATCCAAATAGCATTGATAGTGGAACCATATTCCTAGTTCTTTGGCTTTAGAGAGTCCATAAATCTTTAAAGCTTTTAGGGTGTATAACCTTTCATAGTTTCACAGTATCACAGTATGTTAGAGATTGGAAGGGACCTCAAAAGATCATCTAGTCCAATCCCCCTGCCAGAGCAGGAACACCTAGATGAGGTTACACAGGAATGTGTCCAGGCGGGTTTTGAATGTCTCCAGAGAAGGAGACTCCACAACCCCCCTGGGCAGCCTGTTCCAGTGTTCCGTCACCCTCACTGAGAAGAAGTTTCTTCTCAAGTTTAAGTGGAACCTCTTGTGTTCCAGTTTGTACCCATTACCCCTTGTCCTATCATTGTTTGCCACTGAGAAGAGCCTGGCTCCATCCTCGTGACACTCACCCTTTATATATTTATATACACTAATAAGGTCACCCCGCAGTCTCCTCTTCTCCAAACTATAGAGACCCAGCTCCCTCAGCCTTTCCTCATAAGGGAGATGCTCCACTCCCTTAATCATCTTAGTTGCCCTGCGCTGGACTCTCTCCAGCAGGTCCCTGTCCTTCTTGAACTGAGGGGCCCAGAACTGGACACAATATTCCAGATGCGGTCTCACCAGGGCAGAGTAGAGGGGAAGGAGGACCTCTCTCGACCTACTAACCACCCCCCTTCTAATACACCCCAGGATGCCATTGGCATTCTTGGCCACAAGGGCACAGTGTTGGCTCATGGTCATCCTGCCGTCCACTAGGACCCCCAGGTCCCTCTCCCCTACACTGCTCTCTAACAGGTCGTTCCCCAACCTATACTGGAACCTGGGGTTGTTCCTGCCCAGATGCAGGACTCTACACTTTCCCTTGTTATATTTCATCAAGTTTCTCCCTGCCCAACTCTCCAGCCTGTCCAGGTCTCGCTGGATGGCAGCACAGCCTTCTGGCGTGTCAGCCACTCCTCCCAGCTTAGTGTCATCAGCAAACTTGCTGACAGTACACTCAATTCCCTCATCTAAATCGTTGATGAATATATTAAATAATACTGGTCCCAGTACTGACCCTTGAGGCACTCCACTAGATACAGGCCTCCAACTAGACTCCGCCCCATAGACTACAACTCTCTGGCTTCTGTCCTTCAGCCAGTTTGCAGTCCACCTCACTACCTGATCATCCAGACCACACTTCCTCAATTTAGCTATGAGGATGCTGTGGGAGACTGTGTCAAATGCTTTGCTGAAGTCAAGGTAGACCACATCCACTGCTCTGCCATCATCCATCCACCGTGTTATTTCCTCATAAAAGGCTATGAGGTTGGTCAAGCATGACTTCCCCTTGGTAAAGCCATGTTGACTGCCCCTCATAACCCTCTTATCCTTGACATGCCTTAAGATGGCACCAAGGATAAGGTGCTCCATCACTTTCCCAGGGATGGAAGTGAGGCTGACCCGTCTATAGTTACCCAGGTCCTCCTTCTCACCCTTTTTGAAGACTGGAGTGACATTTGCTTTCCTCCAGTCCTCAGGCACCTCTCCCGTTTCCCAAGACTTGGTAAAGATGATGGAGAGTGGTCTAGCAATGACTTCCGCCAGTTCCCTCAGCACCCACGGGTGCATCCCATCTGGACCCATGGATTTATGGATGTCCAGATTGATCAACTGGTCTCTAACCCATTCCTCATCGACTAAGGCAAACTGCTCCACTGACCTGACTTCATCTGAGGTCTCAGGAGTACAGGGCTCTTCAGGACTGCCTCCGGCAGAGTAGACAGAGACAAAGAAGGCATTCAATAACTCAGCCATCTCTGTATCTTCTGTCACCAGGGCACCCATCCCATTCATCTTTGGGCCTACCTTGCCTCTGGTGTTAGTTTTATCTGCCATGTATTTGAAAAAGCTCTTTCTGCTGTCCTTGACCCCTCTTGCCAGATTTAATTCTAAGGAGGCCTTAGCCATCCTAGCTGCCTTCCTACATCCTCTAGCAGCAGCCTTATATTCCTCCCAAGTGGCAGCCCCTCCTTCCATGACCTGTAAACTCTCCTCTTCCACTTGAGCATACTCAGCAGTTCCTTATTTAGCCACGCAGGTCTCCTGGCCCTCTTCCTTGACTTCCTACGTGTCGGGATGCTCTGCTCTTGAGCTCGGAATAAGCAATCCTTGAATGCCAACCAACTATCTTGGGCCCCTTTACCTTCAAGCAGCCTTGCCCATGGGATTTCCCCTAGCAATTGCTTGAAAAGGCCAAAGTTTGCCCTGCTAAAGTCCAGGGTTGCAATTCTACTTGCTATTGTACTGGTCCTACCACACAAGATCCTGAATTCCACCATCTCGTGGTCGCTGCAACCAAGGCAGCCCTCAACCTTTACTGCTTCGACCAGACCCTCCTTGTTAGTGAGGATGAGATCCAGCAGCGCTCCTCTCCTGGTTGGCTCATCCACCATTTGTACCAGTACAAATTGTGTACAGTTCGTACCATTTCTGTCAGGATGGTGTTCCCTTTGCAAAATATGTAACCTAGGGATCCACATAAACCATTTGTGGTCAGCAAATATGGCTTTGGGACAAATTTCCAAGATAGATTAAGCAAATTTGGCTTTTAGGAATTCTGCAAGTTTTCACACCCCTCTTAGAAATCAGCCCTCTCACAGATGCAGATATCCTTTTTAATGAACAAATAAAAACCTTTAGAACAGTCAAATCAAGGTAACAAAACACCCCACACAGCCTTCACAATAGAAAATAATGCAGGAGGAAACCTCCCTCAGGTCCACCAGAGACCGCTATTGATTTATGTGTTCAGATTCTCCGGTTAATGCACCGCACTACTAAGCCACAAATTATTCAAGGAGTGATTTTTCCAGTACACAACAAATGCCACTAATGATTAGTGATCTTAGGAATGTGCTCTCTCAAAAAGGATGTTATTGTAGTGATACAACTGCTTCACATGACCTGTGGCAAGAATATCTTGTCTGGTGAATGGAAAACAAAGGAACGCACATAAATTACTTTCGATTCATCTTCCATTATGCTTTGCAGGGTGTCTTGGTGGCCATTACATCTTACAAATGGACTTAAACCAGCCTCAACCAAAATATCCTTCAATTATCTCTGCCTTCATTGGGGTCTCTTCGTCTGTTGCTGAAAAGATTACAAAAGCGGCAAAAATAGGAAATGTACTAAAATCCTTGTGTTTAACATTGCCTAAATATATAAGAAACCACCCCCTGGCAGCTGTGGCACAATTGTCAGCCAAATGAGTAAAAAATGTGCATCACAATTTTGTTCTCTTTAGTCTGAGCAACCAAATCTATTCTGGATTCTTCCATGATTTGTCACAAATGGTATGGCTGGTATGGAAGGAGAGAGAATGTTGTGCCTGTTTCTTTGTGGGGGGAAAAAAAAAGCCTTAATAAGCTCTGAACACAGACATGGACATAGTTCAGTTTTCATCATGTTAACGAGGAACAGTAATGTTAAAAACAACTAGTAAACATCGTCTACATAGTTCTTTAAGCAACTCTGTGGATTGGGAAAGACTGACTCCTGAGGTAGTTTTCCTGCCTTTTCAGGGGAGTCAGCACTGGACTTCACCGCTGGCCAGGAAAGCAGTATCTGTTTCAGAGAAAGTAGAGAATTATTTCTTCCTTAAGACACTTCACACAGTGAACCACTAGAGCTGGCCAACACCAGGAAATGGGATTGACTTGCAATGGCCCTTCCACAGCAGAAAGGATGAACCATGAGGCCTGTACTGTCTGAGAGGCTGATCTTTGGAAGCTGTGGAGTCCCAAGTCCCTTTTGCTTGGTGGTGAGAGTGAGTATGGTCAGTGGAAGGCTGAGGAGGTTTCAATTTTGAAGCTGGCAGAAGTGTAAAATAATGTCTGTGTGGGTGCTGCTTTTGTTCCCTAGGAGGAAGCAAGGCTGGGACGGCAGCTGTGTAAGCATGGACACAATGTTTCATCAGCATCCGAAAACTACATTTCTTTCATCTACCACTCAAAAACAGGTAACGAGGTGCTCCCTTCCATGATGATGATGGTGTTTACAAAAGTGATTCTTTGATCCTGCCAGTGCTTAGGATGCTTTTCCCCCCAAAATACGCTTTCTTAACAACCATGGGGAACTGTTTCAGTATGGTAACAGCTACCGCAAGTCTCTGCAAATGTGCTATTTTGCTTTTTGTTATGATTCTAAGACTTGAAAGTTTCTTTTTTGTAAGTATCTATTCCCTATGGGTGAATTTATCCTCCTAAAGCAAGCCTCTCAATGACACGCTGTAAATGTTCAAAAGCTAGATAACAGGAACTAAAATTGCAATGGCTCGGGACTTATCTCCCGATCCCATGCTTTCTAGAGCTGAATTTTCATGTGTGTGTGATCTATGACACCAGTTAATCCTCTTCGGTTAACAACAGCAATAGCTGTGCTTCCAGGGAGTTTTGTTTTTTCCAGTCAATTTTTCCTCACTTAATTTCTACTTTGCGGGAAGAGCGAAGTTAGATACTCCTAGCCAACTCGTTAAGGAGGAAGGAGATGGAATAAAGAGAAGCAGGGGCTGATTCCCAGGGACCCTGTTTCGGGCCCACTAACCCCGAGCAGGCCTCCCCGCCGGCGGCGGCGCCGCCCGCCTCCCTGCGCGCTCCTGCAGCGCCCAGGGCGCGCCTAGGGCCGGGAGCCGCCGCCGGGACCCCGCGGACCCTACGGCACCTGGGGCGGCCTCTCGGCGGCGGGGCGGGCGTGCGGCAGGAAGCGGGGCAGCGCCGCGCACCCGGAAGCGGTTGGGCCGGCTGCAGGGGGCGGCTGGTGGCGCGAGCTCGCTAGCTGGGTCGCAGGCGCGTCCCGCCGGCGGCCGCGGGGTACAGACGCGGCCGGGCCCGGCCGCCCCGCAGCCCGCGATGCCCTCGGGCTGCCGGTTACGCTGCGGGGCATGGTGAGCCCGTTGCGGCCGCTCCCTGCGGGGACCCTGCAGGCGGCCTCGCCGCTCCGCCTCAGCCTCCTCCTCCTCCTCCTCCTCCTGCTGCTGCCGCGGGGCACTGGGGCGCAGAAAGGTGGGTGCGAGAGCGGGCGGGCAGGGCGGCGGCGGGCAAGGGAAGCCGACGCTCTGGAACATGGCTGCATGG
Organism: Psittacula echo; assembly: GCF_963264785.1. Classification (NCBI taxonomy): domain Eukaryota; kingdom Metazoa; phylum Chordata; class Aves; order Psittaciformes; family Psittacidae; genus Psittacula; species Psittacula echo. Next base: position 20,786,299 of record NC_137736.1, on the reverse strand, counting down.
CGAGGGGGGGAGCCCTCATCTCTGGTCTGCCCCTCAGCGTGTGGCCCCACTCCCCAAGTCTGCCCGCTCCCTGTCCAGCAAAGGGTGAAAGAAGAGCCGCGTTCCTGGCAACCCCCTTTTCTTCGTCTTCACTCCCCCCTTGTGGGGGGCCGCCCCGTCGGGGAGTGTGGGGCTGTCTCAGGTGGGGGTTTGACCAGCTCCAACCCCAGTGGGAGCCGGGGCGGGAGGGCTTCACCCGGACGGGGCGCGGCCGAAGGGGCGGGAGACGCTGGGCTGTGGAGGTAGATCGAGGACACAAGGGCGGTCTGGAAGCGGAGGGCGCCCCGGGGCTTGTCGTCCTGAGCCACAGTCAGCTGCTGGGGAAGGCTGCCCGAGCCGCGGGTGAACCCTGGGTTCTTCCTCCGCAGGCCGTGTGTGAAGTGGTGTGAGCCAGGAGGGGATAAAGGGGAGATTCTGCTTGCTCTGAAAATAAACTTACGCGTACCCAAGAACATGTAGAAATGCATATGGGGTGAGCGTCTAGAATGTGTGATAGACGGGGGTAGTTTGTTTGGGTTTTGGTGTTTTTTTAAGGGAAATCGGTGAGATTTGTCCTCCCCGGGTGGAATTAGTTCATTAGGCTTTAGCACTTTGAAAATTGTGTGGCACAATTTGGTCAATTCATGGCAGAAGATCAGAGGATGCCACAGTAACTGTCACTTTGATCATATGCTTGGGAGAAAGTGGTGGGAGTGAATGTTTTGACAGCATCTTGAAACTTTCACTTGTTGAATACAGGGGTTGAGAAGAGAAATTTTATGGTTTTCGATTCTGTTTGCTTCTTGCACCGATCTTGCTTTGTTTTGGAAACTCAGCTCTTGTTTTCACATAACTTTCTCTACATCTCAAAGAGAGATGGAAATGTATTTGAATGTCACAAACTCTGTATTAAAATGTACAAAGGGAATCAAAAAGTGTATGTGTTATACTGTTAAACATATATTTCAGGTTTTTTTGAATGGAAAAGGTCAAAGATGCATCCACAGATCAAGCTAGTCAAGCTGACTTACCTTTTCCTCTTATTTCCAGCTAACTGCGTTTAGTTTTAAGTATGTTCCTGTACACATATGAAGATATTGCTAATATGTATTTGACATACCTGATTTTGTTTGTGTTTAATTTATGATGGAGGAGGAGAAGTCCCATTTGGTTTTGAGAGGAAATTGGGCAATTTTAATATTTAGCCTTTTGAAGACTGTGGCTGAGCGAGTCAGGTAGCAGCAAGGTTAGTTCATGCTGTAGGAGCATCACACTCCAAATACTAGTGCTGACCTGACACTTATCTGACCTTTTGGTGAGCAGACTGAGTTTGTTATTCTAGGAGAAAACTGAAATAACTGTGGGGAGGAGGGAAGAGTCATAATTTTCCTCCACATTACTGAGTCAGATTGGCTCAGTGAGTAGTCAGAGGTGTGCTAAAGGGAGTGCGACCATTCAGCAAAAAGTGGGACCGCATGGACAGCAGGCTTTTAGGTATGCTGTTCACTTTACCTTTCTGTACTCTGAGAAACTGCTGAAGAGTTCCTACCCAGAATTTCAATGTAGCGTTCCTTCTTGTTTGCACAGAAGTCTTGCTTTTGAGCAGGAGGGGAACCTCTATTGACAAGCTTAATTTTATTTGGTAACATAAAACAGAGCTTGTTTCAAGGTTAGGGTCTGTGGCGTTAAACACAATGCTCTTCAGTATGAGAAACTGTTGGGAGCTTCTAAGAAAAGCTCTGCTTGCGAGGGACTGTTTCCTTGCCAAAATGTTTTCATTTATCTTATTCCAGAAAAGGTTGAGGAGCACATATCCTGTATCTTTAAATGCTGGCATAGTTCTAGTTTCATACAGAAATGAAACTTGTCTTGCTCATGAAGGGTCTGTCCAAAGCAGTTACTAAATTAGTGTATTAAATGTATGCACAGGCTTCTAAAATAATGTTGATTGCCAGTGGAGGTACCCAAGGCCTAGGAAATTCCACAGTTAAAGTTGGGTTTGAGCTCTTTTATAAAAATGCGGTGAGTGATACTATGTAGGAACCTAGCCTCATTTGTTATGTTAGGGAGGCTTATCCTCTGTTAATAAGCAACTGTTCATTTTCTTTTCCACAGTTGAGCAGCTCTAAGCCTCACATTACTGCATGGTATTTAAATCTTGTTATGAAGATAGAGCGTTTTCATTTCTCACATGCTTTTCTTTAGAGCACCTCCCTAGTATGAACTGATTTAAAAATAACAATATGGTTTTGGTCAATGTGAAACTTGTTTTGAATATTGGGTCAAGTGGTCCTCCTCCCCTTCCAGATAGCTGCAAACTAAGGAACGAAAAAGTGCAGGTACTGCTGTGCTTTTCACTTAGTAGCCTACAGTATTATCATGTAGGATTGGAGTGGGATTTTTTTTCAATCTGTCATATTGAAAATCACTCAGTGTATGTAGTTCAGCATTCTTTGGTCAAGGTCTTGAACTTGAGCATCTAACTGTCTTGGAAAATATGAGCATTTTGTATGCGGTTGAACACCTTCAGAAACACTGAAAAAGACCCAACAGCAAAGTACCCCGTGCTGCGTTTCATACAGTCTAATGCATCAGGCACTGTCCAGCCAATGGCTGTGCAAGTCAGCTCTTGTGATTTTGATGCAATTCTATAGTGACTTTAGCTCCTGGTTGCAATGAAATTGATATTTCAAAAATACTTCAAGTGTTTTATTTGTATTACATGTAATTAAGCAAGCCAGCACCATGGAAGCTTCCTGATCTTTGTGGCTTGCATTTTGAGAAACAGTGCTCGTAACAGATGTTCAGCTATTGTCATACATTTGGAATGGCCTTTTCGTTAGTTAAGTTTAACTTTTGGGGGGATTTAGAAAAACACAGCTAAAAAAATGGTTGCTTAGCTTTCATCAAAGTAGAAGTTGAGTACTGTCTTAGTTATTCTGAAGGTATGAAGACTGTGGGGCAAAAACTTTGTCATCACACATGTAGTTTGGTAGCTGTCTGTTGGAATTCCTGGTGGATACTGATTTGCATATAAAACTGGAATAAATCCTTAAGTTACAAATAAACTTTAGATTCTGTAGTTGATTCACAAGTGATTTGAAGATTTGTTTGCAACCTTTCCTTTAAAAAAACCCCCTAACTCCAGATGCTTGTTTTTGAATTTGATTCTTGTATTCTGTTCTAAACAAATACCAGCCCACAAAGATGTTATGTGCTCAAACCTCACTGAGGAAAGTACAAAAAAGTGATTCATCACTGGAGCTTAAAAATGTTTGCTTCAGTGTAGCAAAGAATTTTTGAATGTGTGGTGCCGGGTTACCATGATCTAAAAAGCTGAGTGAAAGAACTAGTGGCTCTGTGTATGTTGAGCCTAATTAAATACTTTTCCCTGGTCTTGTGTTTTGTGATTGAACTGCAGTATTTCTGGATCTGTTGTATGTTCCCTGCTCCTCTTCATTTCCTCTGTGTGCCCTCCCCTTCTCTCCGCAGTGGTCCTGCTCTCACCACTGCTTATCCGTCCAGCAGTGCAACAGATGACGGTGGCTTTGGCTGTGGCCAGTCCAGAACCAGGCACGTGGTGATCCATCAGTCTAGCCTCTGCCTTTCTGTAGGACCTGGAATAGCTTGTGGTCGTTCATGCGTTGGTGGCTGAAACAAATAACTGTGGCAACTGTTGCAACTTCCTGGCCACTTACTGTACAGGGCTGTCTTAGTGCCTTTGTCACTGAACTATGGCATTTTGCTCCCACTATGCTGAGTTCAGATGTTCCTGGGACAGTTGAGAAGACTAGAACTAGCTGTGTGATTTTGTGAACTTTGTTTCCTTGAACTTTGTTTCCTTAAACTTTGTTTCAACTTGCAAATAACTGTCTGTCCCTTTTGGTCACTACGGTGACTTTCCAGTTGTGAACTTCAAGCTTGAATGTATCTAACGGTGTCCTCCAACTATAGATTTGGAAGAGAGGTGGCTTGATCTGGGGACAAAGAGAAGGTGGCTCTAGCTATATATCCATGAGCTGGGCAAGAAGGAGGGAGAGAGGCTGTAGCTTCTGCCTTGATATTCTGGAAGAGATTGTTTCCTTCTGGAACAGGGGACAAACAAGGGTTTGAGCTGCCAAGGTAGCCCATTGCAAGTGTCTTTTTTTTCTTGTTTCAGAGACTTCCTGGTGTGTAAATACAAAGCGCCACCATAAAAACTTCTGCCATATGAGCAGTTTGCATGTATTGTCCTTCATGCAAATGCTGTTTTCTACATTTGCTAAATTAGATTGGGTGGTGTCTTCTTGCCTTTTGTATCCATTGTCCTTGGCTGGGCTCATCTTTGAGGAACAGAGTCACAGCCAAACCCATAAGAAATTAGTTTGATTAAAAAGACCCCCAGTGCTTTAGATTAGAGATTTATTATCCCTAAAATTAACATGAGAATAAGTGTTTTATGATGGGAGAGCAGCCCTTTGTTGAGCCATTTGGTTTTGCTAATACGACAGTTTTACTTAAGAATGCAGACTGTTTTGATGATGGAGTTGTGTGGAACTCTTGAGGATTCAGGGGTTAGGATTAGGCAGGAGTGCTGAGGCAAATCCCCTTCATCCTTATTCTGAGAAATATGGAAGAGTTTTTCAAGACTACAGCTTAAAGTTCTGCTAAGCTTAGCTGACATGTTGGATGATTCAGCTATTCTGATGCTTTTTTTTCACTTCTCAGCATTGTGTCTTGGAGATAGAGTTAGTGAGGAGGAGGGGGAGCACTGTGTAGAGGAATGCTGTTTCTGGGGGGGAAGCGAGCTGGTATTGGAAGTATAGACCTACACCCACTGAAAATTCTTTGCTTTTGAAAACAAGAATCTCTGAAAAGTTATTTTTCCTCTTCCAATTAACTGAGCCTTATTTGAAGTGGTTAAGTTGGGTCTGCTGGGCAGGAGGTACCATGTGTTCTGCAGAGCCATCCTTTCTGAGAGTTTGCTTGTCGTGTTGATTCTGTTCAGGCTAGCTCATCTTTGGGAGCCTGTTGAGGTTGTGCTAGTCTAGTCTACTCCTCTAAAGAAAGCAGGAATTATCATTTTTGTATAAATACTCCTAAAGTTCTCATACTTGATCCCAGGATGTGTAACATTTGGCTTTGGATTTAAGCTGTACAATGCACTTTGGTTTTATATATACGTGTGTCTGTGTGTACATGGCTATAAAAATCCTATCTGAGCTAGTGGTGAAAAGGTTCTTTCAAAAGCTTGTATGCTGTTACTGCGTGCATCTCAAGATAGTGACCTAGCATATTAGTGCAGTCTTTAGGAAAATTATTTTCATGCTACTCAACAGAGAGGTTCAGCTTTCCAGATTTGGAGGACTGTTTTCTTATGTTATTCATGTAAGGGAAAAATAATTTGTCTCCTTTTCTGCAGTTCTGTCACCTGCTTTATACTCTGGGAAATGATGCATTAGGTTTTTAATGTGATCACTGCTGTTCTGTATAGTCTCTGTCATCAGTTAGTTAAGTGCTGCCTTGAATGCATCAGCTTTGATAGCTCAGATAATCTTCAGTATAAATGCAGTTCTTGTTGAAATTGCTGTTCAATGTATTTACCAATGTTTCTGTATTGGTTATTTTATCCACCTTATGAAGGGGTTTAAAATAAGCTATTGTGTGTTGCCCTCACTTTTGTAGCTGCACCCTATGCTTTGGGGAAACATTTAGGATTACCTGAAATTTGTTTTGTACTCAAAGGATTTCCCTCTCCTCCTGCACTTTCTGGTTAAGAGTTGCTTTTAGATTGATTTCTTTATCAATATTATTGAACATATGTGGTTCTTTTTATAAAATAGTGGTATAGTTGAAACCATTGTCCAAACTTAGACTGAATTTGTTACTAAACTGAGGTTTGGAGATGGAAACAGTAGCAATGTGAACATAAAAGACTATGTAGTAATTTGCATTAAAATAGGATCTTTAACATTTTCAGTGCTGTTTTTTTATATAGAGTGATGGGTTATTGCCTTTGAAGCCTGTTCATTAATGTTTTAAGACTGTGAAATACCCAATTTTGTTAAGCTTCATGCTTTGCCTTCCATTATTGGAGGCGAGCAACTTGAACTGTGCTATGCATGTTTTATTGTTTATATTTGAACACTTTTTATGTTATTTGAATTAAAAATCATACTTGAAAATGTGATAATGATTTGACATTTGGACCACAGAACAACACTGACTTTGAAAAAATACTTTTGTTGAAGAATTCTTTGTCTAGTGTTTGAAAAAGAAAAACCCCAACCACTGGATGAGTTTTAATACGGTAAATCCTTTTGAAGAAAAAAGATCCTGGAAGCAGTATATGTGTATATGGGGGCTCAATATGTGCTTGTCAGATGTGCTTGCTGTTAATTTTTGCTGATACAAAGAGGATGTTTTGGCCTCTTCACTGGTCTCTGTGTATGATAGATATTCTGCATTTTGACTCAATCATTATTTCTTACAGTTATTTGACTGCTGATCTTAAGAGTCTCTGTTCTTACTATCTTACCAAAAGTACTAAGTTTCAAGTTTTTCGCTGAATGAACTTCTGTCTTACTAATAGAAATTCCATGCATCTAGTTTTTGAAGGGTAACACAATGAGGAAAGTTCCAGTTCTGCACCACTATTATGATAGTACACATAGCTACTGCATTAGTAAATGTTTTTTTGTAAGCAGAATGAAGTTTATGCACCTACTTGTATCACTCTTGGCAGCAGTAGTATTGAATAATAAGGAATTCACCCATATGCCATAGATAAAGTAGGTGTATTTTTAAAGAGTACCTTAGAAACAGTTGGTTTGGTGTGGTTTTGTTTTGTAAAATAGTTAAAAAATTTCTCTCTCATGATGCCTTTAAATCAAGTCTGAAAACTTTCTTGAAAGTTAAATTTCATGCAATATCCTAAATTTCGTTTGGCTAGAATCATGACTAGCCAATTGTAAGTAGTTGTGGTATATAAGAAAACATACTTCAAAGGGCCCTTCTGTGAATCCATCTTTCTGTAAAATGGCCTATAAATTAGGATCAGAGGAGAGGCTCAAACTTGCCACTTTTTTCTTTTCAAGAGGTAAAGTTTGGAGGTTGGTTATTTATGTTGTTGGTTTGTTTGGTTTTTTTTTTTTGGTTTTTTTTTTAAGAAATGCTTCTCTGTTGCTTTCTTTATGCTAAAGTCTTCCATAGCAAGTGTGTTCCATCAGTTTTGTTAATTGTAGTGTTAAAAAAGGATATTTTCAGATTTTTTTTTTTTTCTGTTCTGTGTGAGTGTCTTTGGTTTTGTTTAACATTTCTTATTGTTCAGTGAAAGCGTCAAATGAGTGTATTGCATTTTAACGTTCCTGCATTTTTTATGATGTGAAAACTCAATTCAGCTCCAGCAAAATCACAGGAGACTACCTTATTAACCATATTCCATAGATGAGGCATCACTTATGTACTGAAAATGAAAATAAGATCAATATTCAGATCATCTGTATGCTTTATTAAACACTCCCCTCCCCACTTTATAAATTCCCTTGTTAATCCCCACTCTAAACCTTCCTCCCAGATTTTTGAAGTTCTTTCCGAAGTTACTTTTTCAAGGAAGAGGTTTTGTCTCCCAGGATTGGGATAGTATCCATCAGGACGAGGATGGCCAGCCACTGATCATCAGTCTTGCTTGAATTCCAGCTATTGTGCATGAGGCCACATGAATTCTCATTTCAAACTTTTCTTCCTCACAGCAGTTCTTCATGTAGAACAATTTCTTTGAACAATACACTGATTTTCTTGGTTCTTTAACTGAAGTGCCGTGGGAGATAACCATTTGATGTGTCCTTGAGGAACATTATTAATAGTGGAAAAAGAAACTTGAAAAGCTTGTTGTGCTTCTGCAAGTGGTTGTGAGCATATAACTCTTCCGTCCCAGTTTCAAAAATATGATGGTGTAAAAGCTCTCCAGTGCGATGCTGTCAGTTGCATTATACTAATACTGTTGATCTTGGTCTGGCATTAAACAGAACTTGTAAATAAATGTTTTGTAAAATTATTCCAGATTTGCAGAAGGTTGTTTTTCATCCCTGAATATTTTTTAGTTTTGTTTTTTTTTTTTTTTTTTTTGTATAGAGAAACCCCACAGGAATGAGGCAGTTGAAAGGTCCTCAATATCTTGAGTAGAAAGATGAATTAAAAAAGCAATGGAAACAGAAAGTGAATTGCAGTGATGCTGTTTCACTTGGTTCCTTCTCAGAGTTAGGAGATTATGACTCTGAAAGGATAGTTTACTTCAGTGAGCTAGCATGTATGTGAAGTGTGCTGTTCATGCCTGTTTGCCAGCAAGTCCACAAGGGTTTTCATAGTTGGCAGCTGTTGCATCTTTAGCAGGACTGTAGCCAGTTAAAGTTGTATCTGCTCATTTTAACTTTGCTTCAAAGTGGTTGAGATGTGGGGGAAAAAGTCTTGGCTTATTCAGTGTGATGGAATGAAGCCACACTGGTGCTTAATTTTTCTTTTATAGATCTGTGAGTTTTGTGAAATGAGGAAGCCCTGAACTGCATTATCTGTTAATTTCTATTTTTATGCCATTGTTTACAGGTGTCAAAATATGTTGTCTTATCACATGGGTGGAAAGAGAGATGACTTGATAAATGTGTGTCTCAAGTCCAGTGGTGATCAGTTTTTGTCTTTTTCTCAAGTATATTTGAAAATATTCAGTAAAGCATTTCATTACTTAGTTTTTAAAGAGCTGTTTTCAGTGTCTCCAGTTCTATAACTCAAGGCATCCTTCCTGCTTTGAAGAAGTTAAAGCAAGGCTGATAGACAGGTTCAAAGTTAGCAGATAGCTTTGCACACTACTGACTTCCTACATACTTTTGTTACCCTTTTGTATGATTTTGGCACTTAAAAACCTGTGATTTGAGTGTGTAAATTTACTGTCATCTTCCTAGTTAATCATCTTGTTATTCAGTAGTACATAATGTTTGTTTTATTGATTGTATTCATAGAGCATCAAAAGTATGAAAATATTTTAAGGGAATGTCTATTTAAGGCAAAATTAAGAAATGAAGTTACCTTTCAGAACAGATTGTATATTGTATTTCATGACTAGAATGGTAGCCATGTTGTTCATAATGGGAAAACCCGTAACTGTCCCCATTATCATTTTGAACTTAGAGTTAAAAGTGAGTGTTGGATATAAAGATGATGCTGTATGTCACCTACAGGAGCAGTAGGAAATACTGATGTAGAGATACGGAGCGTTAACTTTCATCAGTTGGATGACAAACTTTAAAGAAGGTTAGAAACTGATATTTAAAGTCACTGTTCTTGGTGCAGCTGCAGGGTGCAAATAATTCCAGCTGTTTTTTGAGGTTTTCTTTTTGAAAGCATTGAGATGCCCCTGTGTTTTTTGTTAAGGTACCCAAATCTTCAGCTTCCTTCCTTCCAGCTTCTGTTGATTCCATGGTAGCTAAATATGATTTTTATCACTGGCTGCTGCTGTCTCACCCTGTCCTCCCTATCCCTACCTTGTATCCTCTCCGTTGTGCAGGCTCCAGTGAGTGAGACCCCTGTTGACACATAGCTGTACCCTTACTCAGTAAAAGGCAGATAGGGTGATAACCTGGGTTATAAAACAGCTGCACAGCTCAGCAGGAGTTTGAGAAGCATCAGCAGTGCACAGTGTGGGAAGTAGCAGCTGTTTTATAAGGCAGGATGGTACTGCAGCAGTGGTATTTAAATTGATATATGCCACCATGGTTCTGCAGTGTAGGTTGTGTGGTCTCATTTATGAACTGATAATGGAAGAGAGAAAAAGATTACTATAACATTAATTTAGCATGTGAATTACTGGTATGATTGGAGAATTTTCTGCTTCTTTGTTGACATATGTAAGACTTGTGAAATTGCATTTGGTCCTGGTGTGGTGAGGAGTCTGAAGACTTTACAAGAGATTTGAAGCTTGTTCTGATGATGACTATTGCTTATTCTCATTGAGTTTTGCATGACCATCTGTGGGTTATTTTTCACTTTCTTCATCAGTGGTGTTTCTACTGTGTAGCACTTAGAGCACTGAAGCACAAGTTTATTTTTATGGAAGTGTTGGTACAGATTGCTAAGTAAATGATATGTCTTGGGAAGCGGGCAAGCCGCACATGCCAGACAAAAGACAACATACAGCATGTGCTATCACTGTGATTCAGCATGGGCAGCAGATCAGGAGGGCTTCTGCATTATGGACCATCGAATGTAGAGCCCTCTTTCAGAGTCCTCATGTAAATCACGCTGCACTATGGCTAGCCTGCCTTTGTAGGCTGCTTTTGCCTGCCTGCTATTCAAGAAAGTCATAGCTGTCCCTGGGGACTTATTCACAGGCTCTGCAAAGGTCTTACAGATCTGATCGACCTTTCTGTTCTTTTGAAGTAGTTTGGTTAGTACATGGCAGCAGAGGAGGCAAGTGCCTGTCTTACCTGCTCTGATGATAATAATAATCTAAGATAATTTGTTTGTAAATGTTACCATATTTTGGATGTTACATTTAGCAAGGCTAAGTGTTACTCTCTTGTGTGAAGTTCAGCGTTGGAAAGCAAAGACTGCATTTCCAGAGATGGTGATTGAAAAGCTGTGTGTACAGATGAAAATGATAAAGTACTAATTATGACTAGCCGAGCATGTGGCCAGGGTTGTATATGAAAACATTAAAATTTTGTTCTAATGGCGTCTGAATTTTGTACTTCTGCTGTAACAGCAAGAATCGGCCTGTCTGGTCCCTCCTGCACTACTGAGCTGCCGACATTCAAAAGACAAAAGGCTCATTGTGCTTTACCTTTTGTATCGTTCCTGTCTTTGTTAAACTTCAACCTGTAATTTCATTACTTTTCTAAGGATGCTCCACAGCAAGTAAATCAATCCAGCTGTAATCCCACCTGCCCTCCTTGCAGTTGCACTGCGAGATGCACAATATGCTGCCTCAGAGAGGGGAGCTGGCCGAAATCTAACACTGTGCTGCAGGAATGTGTAGGGGCACCGGTTCATCTTCAGCCAGCTCAGTTACTGAAGCCAGTGTGGCACTTTTGTGTGGCTGGTCTTCCCAGGGAAGGGATGGGTTTCTACAGGTTGGGATTCAGAGTTGTTTAAAATGCAAATACAAGCTGGCAGTGCTGGTGAAAGCAGCAGTTGCAGATGTTCCCCTACTCTGTTCCCCTACACTGTCCTGTCCCTCTGTCAAGGGAGGCATTGCTGTATGCAATGAACTAAATTAGAGGAGTGCTGTAAGTTAAAACTAACAGATTTTTTTTTATCTCAAGTCTCTGGCCTGGTTTACCATGTGGCTGCAGAAGTGTTTACCTCCAGTACCAGGAAGGGTGTGAGAACAAGTGGTCAACAGCTAGAGGCAGACAAGGCTTGCTTTTGTCTGTGGCTGCACTAATTTAAAGTGCCTTCAAGTGTTTACTGAGCAATGGCTTCACTTGTGGAAGTGTGGGGTATTTCATGTTGTGAAACATCTGGAATGGGGATGAAATGATCAAACGAGTGTGTTATGAAGGCAAATAAATGGCATAAAGATGAAGGTGGACTGTGTGCTTGTGGGCTTGTTAAGAAAATTAATTCTGACAGAGGAGCAGATTCCTTTCTGAAGAACAGAAAGGATTCTGTAGATTTTGGTGGAAACAGCAATGATTTTGAAGGACTCAAATAAAGGCATTTGAAAATACCTGAAAAAAGCTAATTAGAATTTGATGTCTCTGTGGTCTTAATTCTCTTCATGGAACATTTCTGCTGGTTGTGTAAACTTTCTTGCCCACACTGAGGAAAGCAAAAAGTAGATGCAGTGTCTTATAGTTGCACACTGATAAAAAACAGGGAAATGCAGATCATAGGAGCTAAACAGAAGAGGAAAATTATAGTATTGCATTGAATGAGGAAGAATTGTGTATTTGGAGTTAAAATGAAAGCTTTACAGTATCTTTTTTTGCTTACATAACTATAATAGATTGGGTTTTACCTTAGTTAAGAAACATTCAGTTACATCTTGTATATAGTCACAAAGTACAGAAAATCACAACTTAAATATAAATCTCTGGAAACCCACTGGTTAAATTGAGTGTTCAAAAGACAGCACCACACGTTAAAATTGAGATCGGTATTTTGATATCCATCAGTTATGCCTTATAGACTGTAACCTTCAGCTGTCAGATGTCTCTATTTTAACGTTCTTCTCCAAGTAAGGAATGGGAAAGCATTCTCTAGTCTAAAAGATTAATTTTTAACATGTTTTGGTAGTGAGAACAAGATTAGCAGTTACTAACAGCAGCTGATCTCAGGGGGAAGAAGTTCTGATTAATTTACTTCAACAACTATAGAGAATAATTAATCATTTTTCTGGTGGGTATTAATAGAGCACTTAGTGCCCACTCCTGCATGTGCAGTATCCTCTCATTTTATGAAATCTTACATTTTCTTATCTTCTTGTGTTTGTGTTGGTTCAAGTTCTGTATTTTGTTGATGTAAAGAACTTGGGTATGAGAAATCATTTTTAATCATCTGCTTGATCTCATCAGACATCAGTGAGCCATAGCTTGGGGGTCATACGTAATCTGTCTGGATAATTGATTGAGCCATTCAAAGGCTCCTGCAGAAGAGATGAATAGTGCTCCTGACGACAGTCTGAAAGCAGTCTGCTTTCCTCTACCAGCTTCTTAAGAGGCATCTATGTTTCTAACACACATTTTGGTGAAAAGCTGAGCTTACTCATGTTTGCTGTGTGCACGGTTCTCAGGACACATGACACTCAATGCACATACGCAGACCTTCCAGCAAATATCAGGTATAATGTGTATGTGATCTGCTGCTTCTGCAGAGAGTTTTGTCTGTTCTGCAAGTGCAGTAGGTCTGTGGTGTGACAGGGCTGAAAGAAAGCAAGAGTCATTGAGCTCTGTACTGACAACAGAAGTTGTCAGCTCATTCATGAATAATTGATTTAGGAATTGACATCTGTCTCTTCTGTGTGTTCTCAGAAACTCCACTCTCATGTACACAGATTAACAGAAACAAAAGATTCTGTGGCACGTAATGACTTCAAAATGAATGAAGTAGCTAATGCTTCTATATATGTGACTATAGTGCTAAACCCTGTATTTTTTCTTGGAGAAATTGCTGAATATTGCAGATTGCTCCACTGATAGAGGATTTATATATGTGTCTCTGGAGTTGATCGGTGGTATTTATACAACTCTGGCAGAAATAATGAAGCACCACTTACATAAAGAGATACTCTTTTATAGTACCACTAAAATAAAACTAGGTTTCATTGTTTTACAAGTTTCACTGGAACTGTGTTGTTAAAGATTTCCAAATAGCTCCTGAATGATGCTTCTGCCCTTGGCGGACTGTATATTGCATGCCGGACGTGCAGTGGTAATCTTTAAATTCTTCAGGCATGAAGTCTCTGGCACTTCTGCTATCACTAGCTGAAGTGAAACACACAACAAAATGAGATCTAAAATGTCCAGTCAGAATGAGCTGCTTTTAAAAATTAGCTTCGAAATAAGATAATGCTTGTAGATGCATTTAAGCACAACTTTTTTTCCCTTTCCATTTCTTTCTAGTATGGCTTGACGGCAAGTTCTTCAATATGGCTAGATTAGAGGAGTATTTTTCCTGACATATTTTCCAGAAAGCCTACAACAAAAGTGAGATTTGAGATTTGCAATTTCATTAAATTGGGGGGGGGGGTGTTTGGAAAATTTTCCTTTCTAGCCAGTGGAAACAAGACTGATAGTTCCAAGCTACAAGGGGAAATTTGACATTTCTTAGTCATGGGTCTATAAAAGAAAAGTCTCAATGACTTTTTAAAACTTATAATATTTTATTTGCATTTTATCACCTCAATATGTAAGAGTGGTTTTGGAGTTGTTTTCCCCATCAGAAAAGTGCGTCCTGTTCCTTGTACAAACGCAGAGCCAGTACTGTTTCATGCTTGAGACAGCTGAATAGGAAACTAGTGAAGATGATGGTTTAAATCAGCAAACTAGGGAAGAGGATGGTTTAAGTGAATGTTAGGTATGATCTTTCCTACTTTTAACTGGAGAAATTTACAGTTCAAGTACTACTATTTGGGACAAAGAAAAGACTCAGGCTCTCCTTTGTCTTTGACTTCCAGCAACATAGGCTTAAGATATAAAAGCTTGGGAAATGATGAAAGATACATTATCAGATGCATTGTTGGTATTCCTGGTTGTAAGAAACAGCATTTGTGTGGTTACTGCACTCCAGTAATAGGCATCTTGAAATGAGAAATCAGTACCAAGTAATTATTCTACATCACGCAAGCATTTTTATTTTACTTAAATGCACTCAGAACAATGTATCTGCTTGTACAGGTGAAAGCTACTATGATTTCATGTTCAAAAAGCCACTGTATTAGCGTATCTGTATAATATTTTCAATCTGTAAATAGTTGCTTACCCCGTCATAAGATGGGAAAAGCACAGAACTAGTTTACTGTCTCATAGTTTTTATTTAGGCCATAACCTAAAGCTCACTGCTGTTTATGTTGAAAATCAGTTTTATATGTCTGCCGTATAAAGAGTTTTGAAATACTAGCCACAAGTATCACCATGAATAAAGAACTAGTATTTATTTGTTGGTTTTACTGTTAGTATTAGTTCTGTGTATTTTGTGTGAGTACTTGCTTGCGAAAAGCCAGTTTACGAGCAAAGGAATTGGTATTTTTCTCGACTGTTAAGCATATTGTGACTAATAAGGAATCTGACATTTAAAAGTTTACTAACTAATAAGCCAAGGCCATGCAGGTTTTGAATGATAAGTTTTCACTTGCTCTTAGGTTTATAACATGCCTTTGAGAAGAAACCAGGATTAAAATGTTACACAAAACATAAGGTTTAAGTTACCTCTTGTAACATTGGACAATTGTGACTCATCTATTAGAACAACAGTAATTTAGGGAAGTAATTTATCAGCTGTCACCCAAATGGAAATAATATTTGTCAGGGGATGGAAAAAAGTGTTCTAAAGGAAACTGCAAAAATTTCATGAAGAAAAACGTGGCTAAACAACATCTTTATAAATAGAAATTTTGATTTTACGAAAGCAGGTATTCCAGTTACTTTTTCCAAAGAAGATTCATTATTTTGATTTAAGACTGCTAGCAAGGAAAAAAGCTGCAGTTTTGTCTGTTTGTGATTCTGTATATACCAGCAGCAGTTTAGTGTTTAGAACATGGAGCTCTTTCAGTCTGCTCAGATTATAAAGAGAATAGGTTTTGCTAATAGCAATTAGGTACTTTTTCATTTTTCCCATGTGTGTTAGACTTACTTTTCCATTCAGTCTTGGGTGAAACACATTTAAGAATTTTGAAAATTAGTTATAAGTCTAAATATGTGTACAACTTTTGTTCCTAAAGTTTAGCTTACCTTTTTGTGTTTAATAGAGGAACTAGATATATTAGTGTGCAATATGAAACACTTTCAGACTGACACTTTTAGCTGTCAAAACATGTCAATATAAATTACGTTGATCATTGTGAATTTCTGGTCATTGTGAAATCTTGACATAATATTAAGTCTGTTGTAATCACTTTGTAGGAACTGTATACAGACACAATTTGAAGGGTAAAATGGACCTACGGATATGTGTATTTGGAGAAGATGTCGAAGACATCTTTTAGCACCATACCTAGTCTGATTTTTGTCTTTGCCATTTTTGCTCACATTGTTCAAGATCCATTGTTCAAACATCTTTTAGAATAACATGTACAGATCACATACAAAAGAATCGCTGGACCTTCTTGTGTCAAATCTTGAAAATGATAATGTTGTTCCTGGCCTAGTTGTTTCATGGGACTAAATTCAATAAGTAGGCTTTTTAGCCTCCACTGCTAACAAAAATAAATTAGAGATGTTATGAAGTGTATTTTGTGGGGCTTATATTACTGCAGGTGTTAATTTTGATGGATGTGTCCTTGTGCTCTGGAATACTTAGTTGCATCTTGATAGAGTAATTTACAAAGAGCTGGTGATGGTGGATGTTACTGAAAGTATGTTATTTCAAAACCAACAGATAACTAATTAAACTTCTTGTACTACATACAGACAGATGCTCTTCCACATGTCCCATTCCACACTGTTAGCCACCACCTCACCTGTATTCCCATCAACACAAGTGATTGCAGCCAGGCCCAGGGCACATCTGTCCCATGAGGCAGTGGTGATGCCCTGTGCAGTGAAGGGCATGGGGTGGTTTGCAAGGCCACCCCATAGCAGAGTCAGGGTGAGCCAGAGGGCTGCTCTGTCCTGAGGGGCCTCTGTGGGGCACATCCTGCAAAGCCCCACTGGGTAGCACCCTACATCTGTGACGCTGTCCCGCAGCCAGCTCCCCCTTGCCTCCTGCGGCTGCAGGCCCTGAAAACCATTGAAGGGGTGCAGCAGTGCTGGGTCAGTCTCACCAGATTTACTGTTGAGTAAACAGATTTATCAGTTTGCTCTTTATAATTTGATTTTGAAAATATACCATTTGTGCTATTTTTTCCCCGTTTTTAAACAAGTCGTCTTCAGTATTGTTCCTGCAACAAAACAATGCACTAGAGGTTTGATGATGGTCAGACTTGGCAGTTATTTTTCAGTAGAGTATTTGCTTTGTCTTTTCACTTTTGTACATTGTCTTTTCACTTCTGTTTTTTTTTCATCATGCTGTGAATACAATAACAGCTATAAAACAGATGTGCTCTTGTTTTATTGGCAGGCTTCTCCCTCCTTTTCAGAACCTGTTTTCTTTTGTACATAGGTATTAGGGGAACATGAAATACCAGCGACACTTCCTGTAATGTCTGTTTAATTTTTTAAGTGGTTATGGATTAATTTTTATCTTGTTGAGGAAGTTGTAGCAGCTCTCTGGTCACCTATGGTGAGAAGCTAAACGTTACGCAACATTATTTGACTGGTACTTCTCACAATTGCTGTTCCTCTGCATGTGATTTACCTTTGTGTTCACTTACAATGTGATACTGCAGTTAAAAACTCAACAAACCCCATACCGCTGCTGAAACCCAGGATGACTAAATCACCAGTGAAGCTTTGAAGATGAACATGTGTAGCTGATTTATTTTTGTTCTTTTGTAGGTGATGGATGTGGACACACCATTCTGGGCCCCGAAAGTGGAACTCTTGCTTCAATAAACTACCCACAGACCTCTCCCAATAGTACAGTTTGTGAATGGGAAATTCGTGTAAAGCCTGGGCAGCGAGTTCAGCTCAAATTTGGCGATTTTGATATTGATGACTCAGATTCATGTCATTCCAGTTACTTAAGAGTTCACAATGGGATTGGCCCCACCAGGACAGAGATAGGTAGGAGCTTTTATTATTGGTGTTTGAAAACTATAGACTGGTACAGAACTTGGATATACTGTTGGTACTTTTGTTACTTGTAAAATTTCTCCTGTTTACCTGCTCTGAGCATAGAGTAACTACTGCGTGTATAGTTAAGTACTTTTTCATAGCCCTAGAAAACTGTTATCATTCAGTTGGATATTGGGCAGGGTAAAATCTTGCCTGAATATATCATACGCTGCTTTGTACAGTGTGGATTTTGAGTCTACGAAAAGTGATGAAAAGAAGGAAGTGTTTTTTATTTAAAGGAATCTCCAATAAGGTTAAGAAAGAAATTTCAGTAAATCTGTAATTAGAATTGTGTTCTTCCTGAACTTCATATCAAGGAATCATTGAACAGTTTGGGCTGGAAGGGACCTTAAAGATCTAGTTCCAACCACTGTGACAGGAGCAGGAACACCACCTACTAGACTGGGTTGTTCAAGGCTCTGTCTGACCTGGCCTTGAACAGTGCCAGGAATGGGGCAGCCACAGCTTCTCTGGGCAACCTGTGCCAGTGTCTCACCACCCTCACAGTGAAGAATTTCTTTCAAATATCTATTCTAAATCTACCTTCTTTCAGTTTAAAGCCATTACCCCTTGTCCTATCACTAAATGCGCTTGTAAAATGTCCCTCTCCAGATTTCTTGTAGCCCCCCTGTAGGCACTGGAAGCTGCTCTAAGGTCTCCCTGGAGCCTTCTCTTCTTCAGGCTGAACAAGCCCAACTCTTTCAGCCTGTCGTCACAGGAGAGCTGCTCCAGCCCTGGGAACATCTCTGTGGTTTCCTCTGGACTCGCTTGAGCACGTCCGTGTCCCTCTTGTGTTGGGGGCCCAGAGCTGGATGCAGGACTCCAGGTGGGGTGTCATAAAAGTGGAATAGAAAGGCAGAATCCCCTCCTTCAACCTGCTGGTCACGCTTCTTTTGATGCAGCCCAGCATAAGGTTGACTTTCTGAGCTGCACACTGCCAGGACCCATTTTGCTTCTCATCAGCCAACATCCCCAAGTCCTCCTCGGGGCTGCTGTCAGACCACCAGTCTGTATTTGTGCTTGGGATTGCCTCGACCCAGGTGCAGGACTTGGCCTTGCTGACCTTCATGAGTTAAGTGCAAATCTTTGAGGAGTGCTGTGTGTACCTTATCACAGTAGAAAAATAGACATCAGGGACCAGTAAGTAAACTTACTATTGATGGTACTGCTAGAAAGAACAGGTAAGGAAAGATTTTCTTTTATGCCATATAGGTCTTCTGTACAGGGAGGGAATACAGGTGCAACTTTCTAAAAGTAAAATGGTAAAGAAAACAGTTGTCTGATTGTCTTTCACTGGTGACATGCTCATTTAAAATACACTTAGCATTGTTGCTCAGCAGATGACCTTTCTGTTTGGAATGCCAGAGTATTCTAAGTCACTGCATTTTGTTTACTGTTATTAAAGCATGTGTAAATGTGTGTCTTCTTGACACAATTCCTATATCCTAAACCAATGATGTTGTGTAACAATGATAGCAGAACATCCTACATTTTGTTTGTGCATTCCAAAACTAGATGGTAAATGCAACACAGATCATATAATAATCTTTGATTCTTCAGACTTTCAAGGAAAACCCTCCTGTAATGTTTTTTGGGCTTGTTTTTTTCTCAGACATTTCCCAATAGCTTGCAAAGGGCCTATAAACAGCGGAGAGGGAATTGCAAAACTACAAGGATCTTCATTAACAGAAAAAGAAAAAAGTTGTATATATATGTTACCTGAAATGCCTTTCTTTTTATATGGAATTGTTCTGATTTGAATTGTTCATCTTGATGGTATTAAAGGATGTCAGTCTTCAAAAGTTGTGTAGTTCAAATGTTCCCCATCTTCTGATAATGTCCATAGTTCAATGTTTGTGCTTGAGAAGAGAACAAATTGAATTTCATTACTATAAGGCAGGGTTTTTTTCAAATAGCAGTGTGACATTATCATCTACATCAAGGTATATGTAGGGTTTAAAGGCCCTTGTTGGTTACTTTGCATAAAAATCAAAATGAATTTTTATTCTTCCTTCACTAAAATTAGCTGTTATTGTGCAGATTCATTTTGGGTTTTTTTTTATAAAGCTTTATCTGGAGAGAGATTTACTTCATCTAATTTGTTTTTGTTCAACTCAAATGCCGATCCACTAAACTGTGTCTTTTTATAAGAGGCCAGTGGAATGTTAGCTTTGTTAACCCTCTTTTCCAACTGTCACCTAGGTAAGTGTGTGTGAAAATAAGTATATGCTTGGAGCTGTTGAGCCAGACTTGGTCTAAAATAGGAAATGCTGCAGTCCTTAAATGGCAAGGAATGTCCAGTTCTGATAAGTTTGTTATTCACTTTTATAAGTGACTTAGTGGGTTCGAGTAAGTTTTCTACTTCATTTGTCTCTCTTGACGTTCAGCTGTTCCCAGCTGGTGTAGTAGCACAGTATGTTGAGCGAATGTATGTGTTGTTCTGCTCTTAAAATTAAATCAGAGAACAAACAGTGATAATAACAGTGTCAGATACAGATGATGCAGATTCTTGAATGTTCATGGTTGAAGTAACAAACACTGGAGAGATTAAACAGTGACCTGAATTTGTTTGGAGAAAATCTAGATTTATTCTGAGTTTTTCCATTCAGGACTACTGACATGGTCTAAAATTAAAATACTTGTATTATGTAAAATCTGAAATTCTGTGATACCTACTTTAACCCAAAATGACTTGAAAATTGGCTGATTAGGTTAAAAAAAAGGATTAGTAGTAAGTTAGTTCGTTGATAAACAGAGAAGGTTTCTAATGAATCTTTTAAGAACTAGTTCTCATTGCAAGTCTTTTGAATATTTATCAATCAAAAGAAGATACAAATCCATGATGTTAAGTTTGTCTCTAGTTTAAGTAAGAGCTAGAGGTGTTTTTTATTAGATTTCATCACAGTCCAATCATTGTGCATCTACAGTCAGTGTACTTATTTAATATAGACAGCGTAAGCCCAGACCTCTAGGAGCAGAGAATGTAAGCTACTGTGGGAATTCCCTCTCCTGCTGTAATGTTGCTGCACAAAAGCACTTGGAGTCCATTAGCAGATAAGCACAGAAAAAATAGCCATATTACATCTTCTGCACACACTCTTGGCAGTCACGTTTTGTCCATTTCTAGTGCCTGTTTTTTGAAAAGATTGCTAAAAATCTGTTGAGAGGCCAGGGGAGAATTAGAAAATGATTTATAGTCTCAGAAGTGTATGTCTTGCCATGAATCAAAAGGTACATCAGTCTACAGTTTGTCAAAGGCTGTATCTCCATGGTGCATGCACCACTGAATAGTTTATCCAAGCTAGATTTAAATGTCTTGCCTTGTGTATTTGCTTGAAAAAGAGTACAAATGGTGTCTTGAGGACAGTCTGACCTAGCCTGAGAGGAGTCTCATGCTGGTCAATTGTGTGACAAGATCCAGTGACTGAAAACAAAACTTAAGAAAAAGGAGAAGTGGTAGTTGGAAGAATGACGCAGTTCATCATAATGAATGCAGGTAATAATTGAAATCTGATTTAAAGCAAAACATTGGGTCAGTGTGGAGCCTTATTTGTTAACTATTGCTGATAATCAGTTTAAGTAGTGAATTGAGGTAAAGTTATATTTGTATATTGTAAATTTCATTAAACTTTTTTCCATTAGAAAATGTTAAAAAAACTATGCTATGTTAAAAAAATAACTGAATAAGTAACATTCAGAAAGCTCTGAATAATGATAGGAAATTGTATTTCAATTTTTTTTAAATTATATTAGTATTTGTGATCATGGTTCACTTTTTAAAGGAATTTGCCATACTGTATTCATTTGTGTTATATATTTGTATTTGTTTTGTATTATATTTGTTAAGAACTATTCCTGCAGGACAGTGTTATTCCATTCACTTTACTTTAGTATTGTAATTTGCTTTTAGTTGAGAAGCAAGTCTGGCTTCTTTTTTTCCTATTTTATATTAAAATAGTTATTATCAAGAAAGCAAATAAATGATGATAATAATAAATATGATATAAAAAATGATGATAAATAATAAAAGAAAGCAAATAAAAAGATGGTAAACTGAAACATATGCAGTGTCATTTGCTGCTTGTGATTATCCATTTGATTATCCACTTGATTATCCACTGTAGAATTTTAATAGGGTTATAGATGGTTTACAGTATTGAATAATCAAGGGAACCTATAGAACAGAAGTGTGGGGGTTTTGTTTGGGTTTTTTTTGGTTTTGTTTTTCTTAATTGATTAATAAACTGATTAATAAAATACTGATTTTACTGAAGTTTCTAGGTGGTAGGACTGGACAATTCATCCAGTTGTTGTTATTTGGTAGTAATTCTAGGACTTTACAGGGCAAGTATTGTCAGTATCTACAGACCGCAGCATCTCCATTTAAAATGTATTATTTTTGGTCATTTTGGATGGCAAGAGAAGTATCCAGATGCAGAACCTCTGTTAGATTTTATAGCTACAGCAAAAAAGAAAGTGAACCAAATGGCAGTTTATATTAATGGTACTCGCATATCCTTGTATGTTAATGCTGAACTGGAGTGAATCATGCTTGCTCTTGTCCAAAACTAAGGAAAATAGTTGATGGAAACCATGAAATAGTTGACAAGGAAGAAGTGCCCCAGTAGCTGCGGGAAGAGAAGGGCTTTTTTTTCTCGCTTGCTTCTCTAGATGCTTCTCATTGCACTGACTTGATTCTTTTCCCTGACAGATTTCTTGCAATCTTTGAAGAACTTAGTGCGAGGGTTATGCATGCTACATGTGAATGGGATAAGGTCACATTTATTTGCAAGTGTTAAGGGTCTGAGAGACACCTGTGGACAGTGGCAAAAGAAATGCATTACCCATATTCTACCATTTGCTTTAAATGGTCACTGACTGCATTATTTAGTGCACATGTATTTGTTTTTGAATATTCACCAAAAGTAATGTGAGCTTACACTGCAAATGAAAGGAGATGCTTATTACATATGTTGGTTTTGGTCCATGTCTGTTCTTCCACTTCTCTCTATAGGAAAATACTGTGGATTTGGTTTTCAAATGGATGGTTTAATTACTTCAAAAAGTAATGAAGTGACAGTACAGTTCATGAGTGGAACACATACTTCTGGACGTGGATTTCTTGCAGCTTATTCAACCACTGACAAATCAGGTATTTATAATAATATGGTATTTTTCATGTGCTGGTAAAAGTAGACCTAATAAGAAACCAGAACTAATTTATTTATTCACATATTTTCATAAATTACCTTCCAAAAAATGAAGACTTTTACTGTGGTCTTCCTGGTACTTCTGTGTAGGAAATAGGACTGTAAGTTAGTGTAGCTTTAAAAAAATAGTATCAGACCTTACCTTGGGTAGCAGAGGAAGAATCAGAGTCATTTGTTATCAATTAAAGAGCCAGTTCAGATAAAGGACAAAATGCATTTGTTTCTCAGGTAGCACTCAAGGTGACAGTTAAAGAATAAGTTTTCTTATTGAGCTGTATGTATTTGTACAGTCATGGAAAATTTTATTTCAGTAATGGTATTCTGTACTCCCTCAGCTCTTTAATTATATAATCTGCTGACTACTTTTTAGTCTTTTTGCCATTTCTGTGGGTTTTCTGGTGCTTTTCTTTCTGTATTTTGCACTGTATATGCTGGTAGACAAAACATGAAAGTATCAGCTATGGATGTAAGTTAACATGTCACTCTAATATTTGTTCCCTATGCTGCGTAGTTTCAGTACCGTAGGACTGTTAAATGCTGAAAACGCAGGTCTGTTTAATTAGTTTATTAATTTAATTTTTAATTTAATTTTGTGAAAAGAGCATAAGTTTGCATCTCTGAATTATCTTAGGCTCTCTGAGGTATAGCTATGAATTAAAACTAAGTTGCATAAAAAATAATTTTTTCTAGTATGTCTCTTCTTATCTATGTCACTTTCTCAGTGGATTTCCCAGTTACTCAGGCAAATTATCAAGGTTCTACTGTGATACAAAATGTGTTGCAAGAAAATTTGGTAGGAACTAAATGTTTTTTTCATTCTGAAACTTCTTGTTTTGTGTTTAAAAAGCCTACTCAAACTTGTTTTCTGTATCATCCTCTTGACCTAACATTTTTTCTTTCCAGACCTAATTACCTGTCTAGACAATGCAAGTCACTTTTCCGAACCAGAATTCAAGTAAGACTGATTTTTTTTTTTTTTTTTTTTTTTTAATCTGTTTCCCCCTCAGTCTCTTTGAAGAAGTAATTTTAGTGTTTCCGCTTCAGTGTTACATATACCTGATGCAGCTTTGGCTTGTCCAGAGAACTTAAGAAACAAACTAGTCAGGGTTAGAGCTGAGTAATTTTGACCTTTGCACTCCTCCTTTCTCCCTCTCTCTCCCTTTTTTTGTTATTTACATGCAGTATACAGTAGAACCTCGTTAATTTGCATTAATGCATAGAATCTAGTATCTTATTTTCATAGAAAGAATGTTGCTTTTATAAACATATTACAGCAGGTATACACCTTGAATGCTGAAATTTATATTGCAGTTACCTAAGGAGCACTATGAAATGTGTCAAAAATTGCAAACCCATTTCACAGTTTGGTGTGAACTAATGGAGTTCTTTGAAGACATAAAATGCTGTACCTTCTGATGGGGGAAGCTGAAGTCATTTCTGTGTTTTATCCTTCTCCATTTTCATCTAAAGCAAGGGCAGTGTTTAAAACTGCAGACCTGTGAAGTACATAGCTTACTTTTTGGAGATCTTAATCCCTGCCATGGTGAAATGTTTCAAAGTGCAACTTTTGCATTTCTCTTTAATTTTCCCAAGTTCCAAAATAGGGCTCTAATTGTAGCTTCTGGCTGTATACCACATGTGCTTAAGTCTCTGAATCCCACTATTTTTGTGGTACCTGCAATGTTGCTTCAACTGTTGTTCAACTGCAGTGAAAACGTTAATGGTTTACTCCAGTTCACTGCTAGATCTTGAAGATTCATGAAGATTTAATAGTTTTTGTATATGCAGTATGAAATGGTACCAGGACATGAACATGGGCATGCATTAGAGGTGGAGATGTCTTGCCTCTTGCTTTTCATGAGCTAGTGGTATTAGCTGAATTTGGCCAGTTTTTTATGGTCAAAGCATTGCCAGGAATATTGTAGAATAGCATTACTTTTCAGATGTATTATTTAAAGATGCAAACCGAATACAGATGCAGGTGTCTAGTTTATAAAATAAAATTCATTAATATCGTTACCTATATGACTTTCAATTTACAGAAGCCATGCAGTATTTATATTATAAAATGCTGGCTTGACTAGAACTGTATTTTCAGATGAGACTTTTAAAAATCTTCTTTAAATGTTCTGTTCTCCTCTTGTGTACTTCTCTTCCTATTTTTTTTTCTGCTTTGATAGGCCTTCAATCAGGATATATCCTTAAATAGTGATATATGAATGATAACAGTGTATTGTAAATCAAAAGCACAGTGACTATTTTGTAGTTGCATGCATCTTTTGACTTGATATTTTATTTTCTTCTAGTAAGTATTGTCCAGCTGGATGTGTGATTCCTTTTGCTGATATTTCAGGCACTATTCCCCGTGGATACAGAGATGTGAGTAAAAATATTGTGGGCTCATGAGAATTTTGCTAAAACACGCAGTGTATAATTACAAGTCATTTATAGTTCTTCATGTTAGTTCTGTTGCCTGGATTCTGGAATATGTTCCTCCTAAAGCTGAATAGCATGGTACTTGTTTTTTCTGCACAGCTGCTAAGGGCCCGGTGCTTCAGATGTTGGCATCTCAAAGAAGTGATGTGGTAGAGACAGTAAGGCCTGCTGAGAAAGGTGGATCAATCAAAATAATGTGTTCTACTTTCTCTTTGGTTTTGTTGGCTTTCTCAGGTTGGGAAATTGAGATTTATGGAGAACCAGTTCTATTAATGATGCCATCTTGGTTTTGACAACTGTAATGCCTCTCTAAACAGAGGGTCACAGTGGTTTTCTTAATTTTTATTTACAGCGTGAAAGATGAACTACTGTTTATGCTTGGCAGCTATAAAATCATTTTCAGAACAGAGTGAATGCTGCAACATTAATAGTTCTGTAAACAGGAAATTAAAATCTTTAATAATGTACAATTGGCTTAGAACACTACAAACCCCTATATACTGTTTTTCTGATGTAAGCTTCTACAACTGAATTAGCCTGCCACAGGACTGGAGGGAGTTCGCTTTTTTTAAGTGTTCTAAGAATTTAAGGATTTTGCTAGTAATCTAGTAAAAGATTACATTAAATCTCTTTGTTTACCTTAAAATACTCTTTTAGGAAGCCATTAGATTTGACACAGAGGAAAGACAATTAAAAAACATTAATAAGCAAAAATTTTAATATTAAATATGAACCTGAAGTGCATGTCTCTGATTTTGTTCTCTCAAACATCAAAATCATAGGATACCTGTTTAAATAATTACCCATATGTAAAAATGTCATTACAACGTAACTGTGTTACATGTTCTGGTCCACTGTGAGTTCTTTCTAAATGGCTGTGAGGGTCATTTTTGTAGCTAGGAACAAGATGAGGTTGATTCTCTGCCTAACATATTGGCAGCATCTGTGGGACTTCGGCTTGTTGGGATTTTTTTTTTTTTTTTTTTTTCCCCCCCAAAATCTGGGAAACTTTTCTATGGAGGAAAAAGGAAACTTAAGGAAATAAATGTCTTGTGACTTTTCATATACTTTATTGCTGTGAATAAAAGGGCAGAGAATTTCGCAAAAGTCAGGCTGTGTGGAAACAAATCAAATTGTCTGGCCCTTTAGACCAGGTTCCAGATACAAACTCTCATGCATCTCTTCCAAATGATAGCAGCTGCTTGCTACTTTAAAAAATACCCTAAATCTTGATTCTTTTGTGTGTGACCCCAACGTCCACAGTCCTTGAGGACTTGGAGCTCTCATTGCTGACATCTTCTGGTGAGCAGGGAGAGGAAAGAGCTGCATCTACTGCTCTTACTTCCAGGGAACATAGGAAAGAGGAGCTGCAGCACAGATGAGACAATTACATTTATTTAGAATGCTTTGGGGATATTTTGGGGGTGGGATTAGAGTTTTTATGCTTGAATATACTGAGGAGAATTATGTTTGGAAAAGTCTTGGTGAGCAGGGGTTTTTTTTGCTGGTTAGCTTGAGAGATATGGGCATCCTCGCCTGCTGCACCATGCAGTTATTTCTAAAGAAGCCACAGTGGAGAAAGTTGTTTTGTTTTTAAAATAATGTGAGAAAGAAAATCATCCATGAAGCCTTCCTTCTCTGGAAGGGACCTGCTGATTCCTTTTGTAGTGAGACTCTACAGCACCTAGTGGACTGGTTGGCAGAGCAGTGCAGCAGATCTGTTTAGTAGCAACAACTAGTAGTGGACTACATTTGCTCTCAATGGCACTGGTAGCCTGCAAGCCAAGGAAATTGAAGTGCCACTGTGACATTTGTTAGTGGATCCAGGCTAACAGTTTTCCAGTGAGAGAAGAAAAGGACAGGATGTCCTGCAAAAACTTTTTGTGTAACTGATGTCCATTGAACTATACAGGCTAGGTAATCAGCTTCTTTAGAAGGAATTAATGTATTTAGTGTGGGTTTGTGTGGATCAGAGTGCTTTGTGGTTTAAACCATGAGTTAAAAAATATAACCCATCAGCTAACAGCTAAAAATCTGCAATGCATCACTCCTTAATTGTGAGGAAATGAATAAATATACTTTCAGTGTGCTTTCTATTAGAAAGTTGCCTATGTATTTATATATTCAACTTCTGTTGTCTAACATAGTAGATTTATTGTAGGCTGAAAGTCTGGCTGTCTGGCTTTTTCAGGCTCATTCACCTTGCTGTTTTGTTTGAGCTTATTTAATTACATGAGTTATACTCCAAATATATCTGGACGAGGATGCATTGAAATGTAGGATCTTCTTTTTGTGTTTTTATAAATTCCGTAATAAACTGAAGATGAATGGTTTCTAAATAATGGAGATACAGTTAAATAAGAACAGTGTCTTAATGTAATAATAACAAAGACTATAACTAGACAAGGTAGCATTTACAATATACAGTGTGGTATTTAACTTATTTACAAATCAGCATTGCATTTTCTTTTTCTCTCCTCTTCAAGTCATCATCACTTTGTATGGCTGGTGTTCATGCAGGCGTTGTATCAAATACTCTGGGTGGCCAAATTAATGTTGTAATCAGCAAGGGCATTCCGTACTATGAAGGCTCCCTGGCTAACAATGTCACCTCAAAAGTGTAAGTATATCTCCTATCTTCTCCTTATATGTAGCACCTTAGGTCCTGGTAGTGTCTAATTGTGGGATTAATTTCAGCTGGTGGAGCTGTGTGTTCCATGGACAGGTTTTCTTCTGGAAGGTTCTTGCAATGCTCTTTTGCTGTGGTGCGATTGTTTTATCACGTATTTTTAACCTCTACACCATAAAGATGAATTTTCCAAATTCTGCAAGGGGTAGGTTTTATCTTCTAAAATGCATGGCATTGCTCTGTGGAAATATAATAATTTATAATGCTCTGTGAAAATATAATAATTTAACAACAACTTTCTAGCTGCAGGGAAAGAGCATGTCTTTTTATCTCAAAAGTCCCAGGAATGAAAGCAATCAGAGGAGATTGGTTCTTGTTATTGTGATTAGCTTAATTTAAAAGGGAAGCATTTTAATGAAGTCTTGGGTTTTGCTGGGCAGGTGTTTGTTTGAAAGCCTTTAAGTCTGATAATATCTCTGGACTAGATTTCAGTTGGAAAGGTGTTTGTACTGAAAGTGCTGCCAACTTGGTGATGGGAAGTGTTACTTTAATTGTGAAGTGCTTGTTTAGGCATTTCTGCATAGGTTTCAGTGGCAAGCAGTCAGGCAAGAAAAATAAACTGAAGAATGTTTGTTTCATTTTTTTCACTGACTACCACAGAACCCATCTTCTTTTGTTCTCTGCAGGGGACTGTTATCTACCGGTCTTTTCACATTCAAGACGAGCGGTAAGCATTATCATATGTATTGTATGTTGATACTTTCATACAAATTTTGTGAGTAGAAATAAGTAAGTGTGCAGGTGTTTTATTTCTTAATTTTTGCTCGTTAGACTTTTTTCCCTGCATTCTTCACTAATGTGTATTTTTAATTACTTCCTCATTTTGATGATTAATCATCTCTACATATATATTTACACACATTGATATATAAATTAAACCTTGCTTATCTGCAGAAAGAGATCCGTTCAGGTTATGTTCCTCTCTTATAGTCTGGTTTAAAGTGACTCCTATACTTTAAACATATTGCTAAATCCCATAAAAATAAAGCATACTGTTAATCCCAAAATGATTCCTCAACTTTTTCCATCCCCTTTTACTTTTTCTCTTCCCATACTATTGCAGCTGAAAGCTATGAGATAGATTACTTATCTCTTGCTCAGGAAGGGCATCTCTTGGGCCTTGCTCTGTGTGTAAGTTGTGTTCCTTCTTGACCACCATGTTTTTTCTGAAATATGTACCAGGTTGCTGATTGGTATAACAAGTGTTTTTAGGGCTTTCTTAGGGCTTTACTGCTTTTCATGTTTTTACTTTCTAGCAATTTCCCTGGTTTATAAATAAATTAGCTGTAGTTTTATAAATGAAAGGTAGCTTTTCTGTAAGTCACTTCTAACATCCATTCAAAGATGGCATTTAAAGTATTGTGAAATCAGTGGCCTTTCCTTAGTTTCTTTAACTAACAATATAAAAAAACCTTAATAAAATAATTCTGTCTGTTTTCTGTAAGAATAAAGAGCAAAACAAAAAAGAAAGGGGGGAGAGGAGTCATACATATACTCTTCAAAAGTAAACAAATACTTTTCCTAATATAGAAATAAAAGAGATGCTGAATGGGGATATAGAAGCAGGAATCTGATGGGCAGGAGTGTTTGGAGATGGAAATGTATACAAACAAGACATAATGTTGAAGTAATTTCTCTCCCAGACCCCTGTAAGAGCTGGAAGAAGGAATTGCATGTCTGGTGACCTTATGCATGGAGAATATTAAACACAGTGGTCAAGGTTTGTCTTTCAGAATGTGATCTGATAGTGTATATAAAAGGAAGTAAATGGCCTGGATATATGAAGAGCTAGGATAAAATGCTGAGCTAGACTATCTGGATTTCAGTCACACATTTGAAAAATTGAGTAAGACAGAGATGAGGTGCAGGTCTAGATTAAAATTTGTGTGTATTTGGGTGGCCTGGGAGTTTGCTGAAGGAGAAAAAGGATTCCATATTATGTTCAAATGAGGTTTATCAGATCGTGGTGGTAAGTTACTCATGTGATTCTTCTGTAGCAGTTGATTTCATGACTTGGTATAAAATAGAGGAGTGTGTTATTAATGCTAGAGGTGTGGTCAGTGCAAAGGAAGATGAAAGTTTGTACAGGAAAACTTGGCGGACTTTGAGACTTGAGTAATAGAAATTAATTTAAGAACTGCAGGACAAAAAGTATAAAGTTGGGTATGTAGAGACTGGCATTTCTGCTTCAAACTGGCAGCATGTTAGGTAGAAATGACAGATGAGGGAAAGGATTTGGCTAGTGAAGTGCTAATGTAATTGTGTGCTGTAGCAGGTGATGTCCAGTAGAGACAACAAACTATTAATGCCATCACACAGGATATTGGCAAGGCTTTGTCTGGGATCGAGGTCTGCCACCTGTGCTTCCTTTGAGGCATGAGCACTTGACCTTGATGCAGAGCAGGGCTGCAGGGGCCACCTGAAGGGGTGGGGGAGCTAACAGCAAAGGGGAAACCATGTTTGGTTGGTTGTTCAGGCAGGCGTGCTGAAGGCAAAGATTGCTCTCTGGTGATATGTCTGGGGAATACACGTGTGAGGAGAAGACTGTTGTCACTACAGAACAAGATTTTAGCAAAAAGAAAATGGGATATCAAATAGCCACAAGGAAGTTTAGCCAGGAATTTAGGAGATATTTTTTAGCCATCAGCAGAACGTGACATGGGAAGAAACTTTCAGTAAGAATGGTGACAAAAAAATACAACTGATTTCAAGGATGTGTTTGAGCTCAAGGCCAGGATTATGACATGGCTTCCTACATGCTATGATGTATTGTTCAAAGTAACATTGTGATACCAAGAAGTTCTGTGACACAAAAAAGGAATGATCAAGTAGTCTGTTTCCCATCCCTTTGTCAACCATACATGCTTCTAAACTGTGACAGCTCCCCCAAAGCTTCTTGTGTAGTGCTCTATGTGGGTGGTAACTGAGAGAATATACACATGCTCTTGAGTAGACATAAATCATAGAACAGTCATGACCCCAAGTTTGGTTCCAGCATCATTGTTAGAAACCAGAAAACTGTGTGTTTTGTTGGTAGTGTTATTATGGAATAAACTAAGATGGCAGTTTAATATTTGCATGTAAAGTCTTAAACTCCAAGCAGGTAAAATCATTGAGTAACTTGAATTTTCATTTTGAATCCTCTTTTTCTCTTGCTCAGGTTGCTATGGGACACTGGGTATGGAATCTGGAGTAATCCCTGACTCCCAGATCACAGCATCATCTGTTCTTGAGTGGCCTGACCAAACAGGACGAATGAACATCTGGAAACCTGAAAATGCCAGACTAAAAAGGGTTGGTCCTCCTTGGGCTGCTTTTATCAGTGATGAACATCAGTGGTTGCAGATTGACTTGAATAAAGAAAAGAGAATAACAGGTAACTGAATCTGATCTGGCTTTTAAGCAGCATTCAAAGAGTTTGGTTACTGACATCTTTTTTTCTAGTGCTTGGTCTTAGATAAACTCCAGGTGATGTTTAATTATAATTACAGCAAAGTTGGTTCCATGTCCTAGCTAATACACTGGAGCCTGGAGTTGAACAGATGGAGTTTCATAGTAGAAAACACCTCTTCCATCAGAATTTTTTGAAGTGTTTCCTGTGGTTTTACTGGATCCTTGATGCTTCACCTGCTGACTGTCTCCTTGGAGGTGCGAATCCGTATCTAGTCAATCCACTGGTACCTTTGATGCAGGTGTACTGCCTTATGTTTCTAGGTTTTCTGTACTGCCCAGCATGGCTGTAGTGAATCCAACAGTGGAACAGGAGCAGTTGCAGTGCAATGTGAGATAGCAGCAGAGTGAACTGGGTGACAGGTTCCCTGTCACCTCCTTGCCTGAAGTGGAATTTGGACTGAGAGCTGGGGATGGTGAGCACCTCAGCAGTCTATTGTGCTTTCCCTCAGCAAATGGACTAAACAGTGCAGACTGATACAGCCAGAGTCTGGGTTAGGCTCTGCTCCTTCACAGCGATTGTGGTAGACCATGACTGTAGGAGAGACAGCTGGAGGTGTTGTTTCCCAAATCTGCTCTGGATGGTTTGCTTCACATTTTGGGAGTTGAGTAAGCTCATGGTTTCCTATTCCTGTTGATGACAATGTGGTCCATGGTGAGTAATGAAGCACTAGGCATTTATGTTTTAGGTTTAACCTCAGGGGGAGCCTTAAGTAGTGGCAGTGCAGCTATTGTATCTTCTGTGTTGCCATTAGCGTTTTCTGTTTTAATTGTCTAGAGGTGATTCACTGTTGTTAATGGGCACGTTTGCAGTCTGACTTTAATATAAAGTG
This sequence comes from Psittacula echo, assembly GCF_963264785.1. Taxonomy (NCBI): domain Eukaryota; kingdom Metazoa; phylum Chordata; class Aves; order Psittaciformes; family Psittacidae; genus Psittacula; species Psittacula echo. The sequence goes on along the minus strand of NC_137736.1, from coordinate 20,754,261 downwards.
ACTTTAGGTAGAGTGCTTCATACAGTCCCAGGCTTTAAGACTATTGTGAAACATCCTCCTTTGATCAGTTTGTCTCTTTCTCAAATGCATGAGTTGGTCTCTAAGCTCAGCTGCACACTGTGCTATTAGCAGCTTGGCTTCCTGTCATTAAGCAATTCGGGTTCACCAGCAGCCTTTGTTGTTACCTCCCTGGGGACTGTTTGGATTTTACATTACTCCTCTAATTCCTGTACTAATAAGCTTTTACAAAACAGCTTTCCTGTGTGAGTCGTTGTGCAGTGCTTTTGTGTGGGCTTTAGAAAGCTATGGTTCTTTCAGTGGTGCTTTGTGGTTGGCAGTACAAAAGCAGGAGCAGTACTGGAGACAGGAAGTGGGCCATGGTCAAATGAGTAGGCTCTTTGTATCAAGAAATAGGGGAAAAGTGCTTAGCAAGGTTGTTTCATGAGAACTGAAATATAAAAGTAAGTAAAATGACTATTAAGTTTTAGTCACTGTAGAAATTTCAGACCCTGGCACTTTGGATAAACTTTTTGAAATGTAACTGGGCCAGTGGAGATTTCAAGTGTGTAGCTCTGGATTCAAAAGCTGGTTATTATTAATTTTTACAAGCTGGTACCAGTTTTTTGTCTAATGGAGCACCTTCATTTTCACAGGTATTATAACTACTGGATCAACCTTAGCAGAGTACTACTATTATGTCTCAGCGTACAGAATTCTGTACAGTGATGATGGGCAGAAATGGACAGTGTACAGAGAACCTGGCATGGATAAAGATAAGGTAAAAATACCACACACTTTCTAGGTATGTTCTATGGAGATTTCACAATTGTAAATAAGACTAATTCTGGTATGGTGAGGAAATGTTAAATAACTTCCTTTTCCATATAATTTTGAATTATAAATGGCATCTATATAGAAGAAAATATGTAAATATGTAAGAATTTGAACAGTCCTGAAATTCAGAAATTATTTTTATTAGTATTTGGGCATGAGAATATTCTGTACAAGCAACATCTGTTGTCAGTGGTAGGCTGACTGGTAGCGTGTCCCTTTTAATAATAATCAGATTTCTTTCAAAAGAGGTTGTATATTTTAAAATCAAGGCTTACTTTCTTATCCTCTTGTGGTTACAGAATGTTAGGGGCTGTATAATTTTCTGTCTTCTATCAGTCTTGCTTTTTGACCCAACCTGACAAAAATTTTTTCTTGTATAATAGAACAGCCCTTGCAGAGCTGAGTTTTCTTAAGAAATGGAATGGCGTGTTCAGATTGCAACTGCTTTGCCACATAGAAAAACTACTGGCAAGATAATCTTATCTTCTCTGTGTTTACAATTTTGCAGTATTTAATAGTAAAAATGAGAAGATTAATGTCTCATGTGGTCTTCCCCATGGTTTGGGGCAGATTTTCTTGAACAGATGGAGAGGTTTCTTGGTAATCTGACTGGAACTTGAACTTCCTTCTTTTTCTTAAAATTCTTGGATGTAATTTACCTTACTTCCATAGGCCTGACATACAACATACATGTAATGGTAACCTAGTAACTTTTCAGAAACTGGGCTGAAGCTGGTAGCTCTTAAGCTGTACTTAACTTTTCTTCCCTTTGCTGTGCATTAGAATGTTTCAAGGTATAGGATGTAGCATCCTATGGTGAAGTGAAAGGTTGAAGTATCTTCTTGTTTGTTACATTAAGAGGTTTTTGAACCCTGAACTTAACCACAGTAGGAAGCTTTCCTGAGAGCAGGAGTCTTCACTGTTGGGGCTGGTTTGCCTCGAACCTGCATGTGAACTAACAAGACTTAGTATGAAGTATTCAAGGGGAAAAAAACCCCAAAACTCAAACCAAACAGTCCAGGTCTTTTGTTAGTTTTGGAGTGCCCTCTTCTGACTGTAAAATAAAATCTCAGCTTCAGCTTGTGAGCCACCCAGATCTATTGAGGCTTCTTGTTTAGTTTCATTATTTTCTTAGAAAACCTCTGCAGCTGTTGCCTTTTAGGCTTTTTTTTATTATTTGAAGTTCATGAAATGAAACACATTGTGGAGCCTGAAATTGCAGGCAAAAGCTCTTCTTTGCACTGTTTGTAGTGTTAGGTACAACACATGAAGAACCAACCATACATACCCAGTAAGTGCCAGCTGTAGTCAAATGGCAGGAAAAAAGGTTCAGTCTGATTGCTGTCTTAGGCTTCAAAATAGTGGATTTTTTCTCTGTCTGACTTCCTTTGAGTCTTAAGTAATTGCACACCACACCAACCAGAAGGTGCTATTCCCTGTTTTTTTGAAAGATACTTGAAATTCCTAACATTGTGCAGGAGACCAGAAGCTTATCCAAGGTTTTCCTGTAGTCCTCTTTGTTACAGAAGCATGTCAGTACTCAAGAAAAGTTTTTCTTAAAATTTTCATATATAAGAAAAAGAATAAAATGCTTGAATTGGGGAAAAGCGACAAAACAAAGCTGCAGTGTTGGAAAAGTTTTGTTTGACAGCACAGAGGCAAACAGGAGAGAGTTTGATCATAAATGTGATTTCTCATGTGTTGAGCTCAGAAGCAAACTTCTTTTATGCAAAAAAAATTAAATGAACAAAAAATATCAAGCTGCAGGTAAAACTAAGTTACTATTGTAACACTTGACATCAAAAGCTTGACTAATAAAAGGCTGGAGTAAAGAACTGCTTTACTGTTACTTTCTTGAAAATTGCTGTTATTTAGGGGAAAAGTGGCTCTAAATTGGAACCTGTTCTTCCATGGACACACAAACTGACTGCTTTGTATTCTTCATTTATTTCCAAAACAACCCCAATAGACTTGTCCCTGCATTCAGTCTGCCTTTGCTCACTGCTAGTAAGTGTATTTAAGAACACTAAGCTTAAATTCAGAGTGGAACAAGTATCATAGAACAGTTTGGGCTGGAAGGGACCTTAAAAGATTACCTAGTTCCAACCCCCTTGCCATGAGCAGGTGCACCTTCCACTAGACCAGGCTGCTTAAAGCCCCATCCAGCCGGACCTTAAACACAATGTAAATTGTAAATCTGTGCTTGTAAATCTGCACTGCAGTAGGCTGGGAAAGAATGGAGACTAAATACCTTAAAGGCAAATACCTTGTGTTTGCCTACCTAGATTTTTAGTATCATGAATGGGTCAGCAGTTAGTCTGATAGTGCTGCATTTGTATGTATTGATACATACAAATGAAAACACTGGTTACTAATATCAGATGTAGAATCTCCAATACACTCAGACATGAAGTACTACATTTAAATTACCAAATGATTTATTTTTCCATGCCTAACTAAACTGAGGTATGTGCCTATTTGATCAGTCGGTGCTTGAAAACAATGCCTGTGGAAGGAGAAACCAAAATTCTTAGGCGTAAGCAGCAGTAATGGGGTGTGTGTGTTTTCTGAGAATGGAGACATCGTGTATGTCAGGGAGCCCAGGCATGAGCTATTGCAGTTGTGTAACATTATGTTTGTCTCTTTTTCTTTTTTTTTTTTTTTTCTTTTCTTTCTTTTCTAGGTATTTCAGGGGAACACTGAATTGTACCAGGAAGTTCGCAACAATTTCATTCCACCCATTATTGCACGTTTTTTTAGGATTAGCCCCTTAAAATGGCACCAGAAAATTGCAATGAAAGTAGAACTACTAGGATGTCAGTTTAGTATAGGTAAGGTGACTGAAAACCTTTCAATTGTGCAAGACAAGCAGTGAAATAATTTGGCAAATATGATATTGGGGGTATATTTTAATGAGGAAAAAAGTACATCTTAGCTGCATAATTCTTTTGTAACTGACACCTCTGAATTTCTTCCAAAATCATTACACTTAACCTGGAAAATACCTGGTTCAGGTGTAAACTAGGTAATTTAGAAAATTGATGTTTCAAAAGACACCAGTCACTTGCTTTCCATGTCACTGATTCACATGGGGGATGGGGTTCCTCATTGTATAACATGAACAAAAACCTTTAAAGCAAACTGTTGCAGCTGTCTTCTCCTGAAAAGGAAACATGGAAAACTAGCAATTCTAACCACTTTTTTATAAAACTCTTTTCTTCTAAAGGCCGTGCTCCTAAAATCACCCTGCCACCTCCACCTCAGAACAAGAATGACAACAAAAACAGTGAGATCAGTGATGACATCAGTAATTCAGTGAAGACTTTGTTGCAGACAGATAAAACAACTTTCACACCTGAAATAAAAAACACCACAGTGACTCCAAGTGTAACCAAAGGTATCCACAGTTCAGCAGTAGAAGTGTTTGGGAACTCCTTACAGTACCCTAGCATGTATTAAGTGTGCTTTCTGAATTTATATTTTCTCAACACTTAATAGATGATAACAAGTTTTCAGTCTTTTCTTTTTAATAATTACCAGTTTTAAATACACCTGTGATAAAAAACAAACAGTTGCATACTGTATGCAGAAACAAAACTAGTCTAAGTCATTGGCCTGGTTTCAGCTGGTATGGTTAATTTTCTTTCTAGTAGCTGGTATGGTGCTGTGCTTTGGATCTGAGAACAGTGTTGGTAACACAATATTTTAGTTTTTGCTAAGTAGCACTTACCTTGATCAAGGACTTTTCAGTCTCTGATGCTCTGCCACTGAGGAGGAGCACAAGAAGCTGGAAGGGAGCAGAGCCAGGACAGCTGACCCGAACTAGCTAAGAACCATCTATACCATAGAACATGACCAGTATAGAAACTGTGGGGAGTTGGCTGGTAGGTTCTGATTGCTCCTTATGGGCTGGGCATTGGTCAGCAGGTGATGAGCAATTACACTATGCATCACTTGTGTTTCTTGGGTTTTATTTCTCGCATTTTGTTGTTTCCCTTTTCATTACAATTATTATAATAATAGTAGTAATTTAAATTATTAAGTTTTTCTTATCTCAACCCATGGGTTTTACTTTCCACCGATTCTCTTCTCCATCCCACCAGGCAGGGAGTAAGTGGCTGTGGGGAGCTAATTATAAGCTGGGATTAAACCACAACAGTCATACTAAATATATAAATTCTGTCTTTCAAAACTCGTTCAAACCAAGTTCAGCTTTTAACTGCTGAATAAATTTTGTCAGGAGAAGTGGCGACTCGGAGTTAATCAGTTGTAACTGTTTCATTATTTAATTTGTTAAATTCTTAGGACAAAACACTTGACATAGCTAATATTTTATGGAGCATGAAATTCGAAAAACACCATCTAGCAGCACCTTTTTTATTATCAAAGAAAACGGTCAGAAAAGGGAGCAAGAGCAGGCATTGGTGACATGTCCTTTAGATGGCAGGGGACAGGCAGACCCAGCATGGGCTGCTTGTGACTATCTGTTAAGGTACTGTAGTGTTTACTTCTTATAGGAGGTTCAAACTTCAGCAGTTGCTCTTGATTTTCCTTGTTAATAATAAAATATATTGTTTTAACACAAACCCCTCACTTATAGCAGAATGTGTTGATTTTGATGACAAACCTTGCGAAAATAGCAGCTGTAAAAGAGCTAGATGCTAATGACATTTCCACTGTGGGAGCATCCAGCAGGATAGCTTAGCTGGGGGAATCTGGTGCAATGGATGCTGTACATGAAAACTATGTGCTTTACCCAAATAATGTGCAAATTAAACACTGATTTATGAGAAGCTCTTCTGTCTGACACCACTTAATTTAATGGCTTTCAGATGTGGCATTGGCAGCAGTTCTGGTTCCAGTGCTGGTGATGGTCTTCACTACTCTGATTCTTATCTTAGTTTGTGCGTGGCATTGGAGAAACCGGTAAATGACAAGATTAATGAAAGTGCTTTAAATGAATGTTAGCATGGTGCGGGGAATGCAGTGCTGCATGTATTGCTGTGGGAGCTACGCGGTCTGCGCTTGTGGAAGGAGTTTGTTCAGAACTGTATTCTCTGTGACTCGCAAGGGCAGTGAAAATAGCTTTTTGTAATGTTCTCCTTACAAGTGCTTTTACTGAAAACTGGTTTCTCCAGTAGCAGCACTGGTGATGGCAAGACAGGTTACTGGTTCTTCTGTGTTAAATCTGAGGACCAGCTACAGCCAAGGTGATAGTTGCTGAGTGTTAATTAATGCACCTTCTGAAAAATACATGAGCTAAAACACCTCCTTTTCCTTCTTCTTCACAGCAAGAAAAAAACTGAGGGCACTTATGATCTACCTTACTGGGATCGTGCAGGTAACAAAACGGTTTTCTGAAATCCTTTGCATTTTTTGTTTGATATGTATTTCAGATTGCAGCAACACTGACAACTTCCACTAGCAGAAGCTTCTCTAATGCTTATTGATGTAGGCCTAGTAAGCACTGAATTGCTATTCTGGACAGACTGAACTGCTTCAATTCTCTGGATTATTATTACTTTTCCCAGAAATAGAAAAATGCTTTGTCTCCTGCTAGAGCTTACAGCTTCAGATCTCCTTTAGGAAACAAACTACAGAACCTTTTAATCACACACGTGAGGGGAAAAGTAATTTATGAGAATGTCTTTCTACATTTGATAATCATGTATTTCGTACTTTTTTTGTTCTGGGAAAAAACCTTTCATCTTAGTGTATAAGGTCTCCCAAGTTTTGTCTGTCTCCATTGCCCTATGAAGCAATGTGTTAGGTTCCAATGTGGGGTTGTCTGCAACGCCTTCTATGCATATCTTCTATCCTCCTCTCTTGTGCTCCATTAACTTGAGATCAGACAATTCCACCAAGCAGTACTTAGCAAGAGTCCTGAAAATGCTTCTGCTACATACAGCTTGAAGGGCTGCTGCAGCACTTGGGGTTGTACTGTCTGTATGACCAGACTACACTTCCCTGTCCTCATGATGAAAGTTTCCCCATAAGTGTGCTTGCTCACTGCAGTTTTAAGCAGGCCTCATCCTTTAGATGAGAAAGTTTTTAATGACCTTATTTTTATTTATGACATGTCTGTTTCTGATAGGTCACAACATTGTTGTCTTAGAATAATAGACTCAAAGTATCTTGTATTTAAGTCACAATGATGGACATGCCAGGTTTTTTTCCTATTTGCTTAAATTTAAATGTTCAGGATGGAGATCTGCTTAAAAGCAAATCTGGCAAAATCCACTGTCACAATAATGTTGCTGAGCTTCTCTGTGGAACCTCTGTCTGTCCCCTCCAATTGGGTACCTCAAATTTTGTTAAACAGTGTTCTGCAGTTTTGAATCTCCCATTTCTTGGGTTTTACCTACAGGATAGTCTCTTACGGCTAGAATGAAATATGTTAATGGACAGCAAAACTAGAGTGGCTCTGGCTGCTGGGGGGAGAGATGAGGGAACCTAACACAACCACCACTCCCTCCCTTCTCTCAAGGAAACATTCATGACCACAGTCACACCTTTTTGTTTCCACTGAAGTTAAAATCCTTTTTATTCAGATTTTTGCAAATATTCATTCATCAACTTTTTGACAACGTGAGTTAAGAACAGGACATTAATAGCGAGAAGCCACATTAATTAAATGTACTCTTGAGGTTGTAACTGAGATTTATCGAAAATTTTATGTAAATATTCATTGGAATAATGGCTGACTTTAGTATTTGCTGTGTTGTATTTTATGAGTTTATTAATGTGATGAGTAGCTCCAGCACTGCTGCTAACGGACGTTGGGGAGTAGGCTTACTAGACTGCAGCAGTTCTACAGGCATTTGAAGGGCGAGCAGTCAAGCAGGCTGTTTGGGTGAGAGTAATGGTGTCACCTCAGAAAATGTTAAAATATACCTTGTAACCTGGGTTTATGCAAATACTGGTAATTGCTGTAAAAATATTTTAGTAGCTTAAAATACAGTATATATGCAGGCCTGGGTGTTGGTTTTGTTTTTTTTTTAATCCCTGTGAAGGATGGTGGAAAGGAATGAAGCAGTTTCTCCCAAGCAAGTCAGCAGAACATGAAGAAACGCCTGTACGCTACAGCAGCAGTGAAATAAGTCACCTAAGACCAAGAGAAGTCCCAGCGATGCTGCAAACAGAGTCTGCAGGTACATTTTACTGGTTTTGCAGGCCAGGAAACAAATAACTAACTAGAAATGCTAAAAAATGTCAGAAACTGGCTATATTTAATTATTTCCCGTTTGTTTGGGGAAACAGAGGAAAAATGAGTAGTTCTGTTGGTAAGCACACTTAAAATGCAGGCTTTTTCAAAGCTGTTCTCTGAGTATCAAATAAGAATGGATTAATTGACTTGAAGTGTTGTAAATAACATTTTCTCAAGTTAATGCAGTAATTTTACCTGTATTTGTTCTTAAGCCCCATAAAGGGTTGAAGGATATTTTTCATGCACTGAAAGCAATTTCACCTCATCATTTTTATGCACACATACGAAATGTGGCACTTGGTTCCCTACACTGACTGTATGGCTTATGTAATTCTTTTGATCTAGAAAAGGAGGAGTTCCTTATAATGGCATGTGCCCTTCCCCTGTTGAACCAGTCATTAGGAGAAGATGACTGACACTGCCATTGTTCTGTGCTTACATGCTGATGGTGGCAGTGCTCAGACATGCAGGAGTTACGGCTTCATGGCAGGGAGAATTACACAGAATCACAGAATAGTTGAGGTTGGAAAGGACCTTAAGATCATCTTAAGGTTCAACCCCCTGCCATGGGCAGGGACACCTCACACTAAACCATGTCACCCAGGACTCCATCCAACCTGGCCTTGAATACCACCAGGGATGGAGCACTCACAACTTCCTTGGGCAACCCATTCCAGCGCCTCACCACCCTTGCAGTAAAGAATTTCTTCTTTATATCCAATCTAAACTTCTCCTGTTGTAAGTTTGAACCTGTTACCCCTTGTCCTACCGCTACAGTCCCTAATGAAGAGTTCATTCCTCTTTCTGCCTGATCTCTGTTTTTACCCAGCTAGCAGGTTTCTCACTTTTCTTCAAAAAACTGACTTTGTTTTGAAGCAGATTTACAGCATGGGAAATTGCAGCTCACAAGGGAAGAAGTGTAAACCTGAGAAACTGGGATATTGCGGCTGTCCCCAGTGGCTTTATCTATTGGGTGAAATGATTCCTTTTTTCCGAAGCAGTTGCCACTGCAGACAGACAGATCACTGACTGGATCTAAGATAACAATGTCTGTGATCCTACTGACTGATAGGTTGTATTTAATGTGATGTCACTGCAAAAAAATAATTACTTTAAGTGTGTTTTTATTTTGTTTTGCTGGGGCTTGCAACACAGAGTATGCTCAGCCACTGGTAGGGGGACTTGTTGGCACGCTTCATCAGAGATCCACCTTTAAACCAGAGGAAGGAAAAGAAGCAAGTTATGCTGATTTGGACCCTTACAGTTCACCCATCCAAGAAGTTTATCATGCTTATGCTGAACCACTACCTATAACTGGACCAGAATATGCAACTCCCATTATCATGGACATGTCCAGTCATCCTAACGTACCTCTTGGCATTCCTTCCATTTCCACCTTCAAAACAGCAGAGAATCAAGCGCCTCCACTGGTTGGAACTTGCAATAAACTCTTATCTAGGACAGACAGCACATCCTCAGCACAGGTGCTGTATGATACACCCAAGGGGCAACCAGTGCCAGGTACCACTGATGAATTGGTGTACCAGGTACCACAGAGTGTGGCCCATGCCATTGGGAGTAAGGATGAACTCAGTTAGCTCGTGAGTAAGGTAGAATGATGGCTTGTTTTTAGAAGCCAGTTCCATAAAGCTGACAGTTACATTTTTTAATTGCATTGTTTTGATTTTGTTAAGTCTTACTACAATGCTGAACCAAAAGATGTGATATTCAAGGTCAGGAAAGCCGGTAATCCTGCCTTTCCTGAAGCTGTACATATAATTAATAGCTTGTCTCCTGTAAAACCATGGACAGTTTTATTACTACTGTACAATTGTCTGTCAGACATGAGAGAAGAACTCTTCAAGATTAGCTTCAGTAATTCATAGATGTGAATTATAAATTGGGAGAAACAGTTTAAAGTACAAAAGCCAATAATTTCTTGCTAATGGTACTGTGGAGGGGCAAGGGAGTGATGGGACCAAAACCTAAAGCTTCTAACTTTCTAAGAGCTATATGTAAGCACTGTAGTGTCTAAAATTCATCTTGCTTTATTTAATGTCTGCACAACTTTGGACTTCAACAATTACTGTCAGGACCGATGGCAAAAATCCTATTAACTTCATGGCATAACAGGGGTTTGATTCTGAACTAAGTTATTTCAGCTTTTGTTCACAGCATTAGGAATCATCAACCATGTGTTCCTCAGAAGGTTCCCACCATTTTCGTTCACCTTCCAGAACTAGAACCTGCTGCCTCTACAATCTGTTTTCTGCCTCATCTCCTTAAGCCCCTCAGTCTTGTTCCTTCCCAGGGAGCCAGGGGACGTAAAACCATGCAAGCAAACTGCATGGCAACTACTTTTACATTTCTCTGTACTAAGTAAAGGCTACTCTGAATAGTGTCTGCCTCGAATTTATGCTTCCCTGAGGGTCAGTGTGACAGAGGTGTTCGGAGTGACCAAATTCATAAAGGTCCTCTCTGTCCCCCAATCCGCCTGCGCCAGAGTATCTGTTGCTGTGTGTTAAGATGTGAGCTTATATACAAAGAAAGATATGTATATAGTTTTGTGAGTGCTTAAGGAAGCACACAAATATTCAAATGGTGCACAGTTTGTGTTGTCACACAAACATTTAGCACACATGGTACGTTTTAGCACAACTGAAAAACTTCAGCCTTAGGTCTTGTCTTATGATTATTCTTATTAGAAGTATAAAAGATTCCAAAACCTTTACAAGAGAACCAGTATTGTTCCAAAGAGTGCCTGTCCATTTCAAAAGCAGTACATGGAATTTGTATCCTTTGAATATTCTCTGCTATGAAAACTTTGGGGTCAGTCTTCTATTTGGGATAACTAGTTTTAGCTGGGTAATAATGAAAAGAAAACAATTTGAATGTTGTATTTGCCATTTTTTATCTTGTTAGAAACAAAGCACAGCTTTTGAACCTAAGTAGCAGGAAAAAAACCCACCATAAAAATGCTTTATTTTTATTGTAACAGCACAGTTGGGAGGATGCTGAATTAATTTATACATGCGAAACCCCCTACCTACACATCAGCCCAGTTTTATGGACTTCAGTGATTACTCTTTGTTTCTGTACAGTAATTCAAGTCAGCCTTACTTAACACCCTGGGTCCTTAAATCAGATGGAGAAGAATCAAATCAAAACTCAGCTACTGTTCAAGAAGGCTGCCACCATTGTCTTACATCAGTACGGTATCCTACCTTATCACTTAAAGATTTGGTTGCATAGGAGCTATATGCAAACTCAGTAATCCAAAATTACTTGTGGCCTGTTATTAACAGCTAGAATGTGTTACTACATACTCTGTGCTGCCTTAAAGCCTAATTCTACAATTCTTTGATCATTCTCATTCATTGAGAATTATTTTCTGTTTGTTTAGAATTGGGTGTCTTAAGCCTAAATGTGAATGTAAGTAAGGGTGGTATATAGGACCCATTCATGAAAAAGCAATTCCTTCCTAGGAATTCATATTTTGATGATAGCACAACTTTTTCTGCTTGATAGTGCTAGTCTGCGATCTTTCTTTGTAGTCTTGCCTAAACAGGTAAGTAAGTGTTCTTGTCCATCAGAAGCAACTACGACTTTGAAATTATCTGAGCTGATTTTATTTGAAAGGTGTGACATACTTATTCCATTCAAGTTAAGAAAGCATTGCATTTTCAAACTGCACCAGGCTTAGGAATGTTAATCTACCATAAAAATAAATGGATGTGTTTAAGTCAGTAAATAAATAGTGCTCTTGGATTTAGTATTTTCTGTAGGCCAAGTACAGTAGAACTGTGGATATACTGTAGGCTAAGATGGTGTCAGAATTAAACAGTTTCTCTACAGGGGCTTATTTTATGAACAACCATAATGCAGTTTCATTATCTGGGCAGCATGAGCTGATAACAGGAATGGGTGTTCTTAAGAATTTAAGTCCCTTTTTTGAAATAAATTGGTCACAAGCTTTGCTCCCTGCTGTCAGCTTTGAAAATGTTACCTGCTAGGGTTAACCACATTTGAATGTGTAATGGTTGGGTTTAAAATATATGCCACAAACTGTAAACACTGGTTCCCAAATGTAAGTTGTATGACACATTTCAGATTAGAATTCTCCTGTGTACAATACAAGCAGAGGTGCATTTAATGGGTCTCTTTTTTACATGTGAAGACATATGGATATCAAATGTATGTCAATCTTGTTTGGCTTGAGTATTCTCCCAGAATGTATGTTCTTACCTCAGCATGTATTGTAGTTGCTCAGTATTTGTATATGTTGCTAGAACTTAGACTGTATAAATAGTGAGGGGGTTTTATATGTATGTTAAAAAGTATTTTAAATAAATTGTACATATGTATTACTTGGGATGTTCGCATTTAACACCCACCCTGTATCTTTTGTATTTTGGAAATGCAAGGATAATTTATGAGTTGCCATATTACAACAGGGTTTATGCCCTGCCCCCAGGAGCGACCTTATACCATTTCCTGGCAGCCATCCACAGAGGACGGGCTAGTCCCTGCTTCATCTCCCTGAGGGTTAAAAGCAATAAACTGACACTTATCAGAGCCCTCCTCAGAGCTGTAGTCTGCTGCAGTGGCAAGTGGTATTGACAGGAAAGAGCTTCCCTGGCATTGCCTGCTGCAAGCGGAATGTCAGGTCTGGACTGCTGTGTGACAAAAGGCTGAGGCACAGCACAGGCAGCTGCCCTCTTGTCAATGTAATGAGAAAGTTGGGCTCCTGTCCAACATAACCCATTGCTTAGGTGCAGGGATTTCCCTACCCCCCAGTCAGCACAGCACCGGTAGAGGGATTGCCAGCTGATTCTTCAACAGACCAGGGCTACTTCCCAGTTACTAAAAAGCTGCTTTTGCTTGCAAAGCTTTCCCCTGCTTGATCTTAATTCTAGTACTGCTAAATGGCTTAGTCCTCTGCTTGTCAAACAAGCTTGTCAAACAAATGTAACATTACAAGCAGACATGTCCAGAAAATGTGTGCCAGTGTGCCTGCAAGCATCCCTGCTTTAGCTGACCAGTGTTCCAGATGGACTGTTGTCAAGTGGGACAGCCAGCTGCGTAACACACAGCACTTGCTGCTTTCTTATCTGTTTCTGCATCTTGCTAAACATATATTGTGAGTGAAATGCAACTTTGCTGAAATAGTGCTGCTTGGGCTGGCCACCTTTGTTTTCCACATCATAGGTGAGGGAAGGGAGTTAAAAACCAGCTGAAGCAAAACTGTCTAGATTTCTGAAAATCTTTCAAAAGCAGGAACCACCCTTCTTTAACACACCTTAGTGTGCATAGAAGTCTCCTGCCATACTATTTTTTATTACTTTCTCACAGATTCTGTACAAAAATAGTGAAAGACCATGAGAAATGCCTAAGTTAAAAGGAGAAGTATTCTGTTCACTACACAAATAGCACATTATTTCTACAAAGAAAAGATTCCTGTTAATAAATGAAATTTGTCCTTCACCCATAAAAGTAAGTGTTCAGCATTTGTACTGTTTTTGTTCTATTCTGATGAAAACATAACATACCTACTTACACTTGTAGTAAACTCTCTTCTCCAGTACTGGGCTATCACAGCTATCTCATCACAAGCTGGAAGAAACTTCTGCTGCTCTACTAAGACACGTCAGATGTCTCTGTGCATTAAGACTTCAAAGAAATGCATACTTAGAATGGGTGATGCTGACCTGTGAGGACACTAGCACTAGGGAATTTTACCATATACAATAGTCCAGTGAAAGTCAGCTTTGGAAATTCTCTTTGCAAACTTTTCCTTAGGTAATCTTAAAACAATTATGGATAGTGTAATCAAATATGCCATGGTTCAACTTTGACAGATGCACAACAATCACTTGCATGAAATCAAATCATCAGTAACCAAATTCTGATTTTAAAATGACATATAAAGCTTGAAGCTGGTGTCAGTTTTCAGCACAGCCAGAAGTTTATACCAAAAACTGTCTCTGCTGTCATGTAAAATGAAAAGAAACACTATTGTTTTGCATATGACACTGGAAGAAAGATATGTACTTACATTCACATTTAAATGGCAGAAGACTAGAACAGCTTTTAAGTGTAGTGTCTGCATGCTGAACGTACCTAGAGTAACTACACAAATGGCTTGATGGTCAAATTACAGTAGAATCACAGTCCACCTTAATAGTGTTATGATTCTTCTGGCTTTTTTACCTTTGTAAGTAGCTTTAAGCAAGACAAAAGTCCAAAAAAGTCAGGATGCAATTGAAGGGGAAAGTGGAAGTCCACAGGTCAGGTTTCACACTAATACAATGCCACAATATATAAAAATTATTTATAGACTATCATAGAATCTTACATTATTTTTGCAGTTCACTTGCCTTGCTCCTGAACATGCTGCAGCTTCACAGGGTTTTGGCAACAACGGTCAGAGTGCCAGTGCCAGAATCCATTTTGCTCCTTCATATGAACTATTCTAGTACTTCAGTCTTTCTGAAACAAAGGAAAAAAAAAAAAAAAGTTGGATTTTACTAGTAAAACAGAATCCACGCTTTATGTATCAAACATCTGATGCACATATTAACCAGCTGATACAAAAGCATGGGCAGCTAATTAAAATATTCCCTTTCAGTCACAGAAGTAGGTCTATCTCAGGCCATTCTGTAGGTTTATTTTATAACCTCTCAAAATTAGATTCAAAAATACGGTCTGTATTGCTGTGCCTTCAGGAACTGTGTGAAGATGATTTTTTGTCTGTATCAAAAAAAACCCCAAAGGCAGCCTTGTAACTGAAAACAATGCTTTGTCACTTTACCCACCTCTGAGGCAGACCATACAACTTACTTACTTACATGTTTAAATGCTGTAATTATTATAAGGAGAAATTGCCAAAAAGTAGGATCTGGTAATCAAATTAAGCTAATGCTCTTGCAAGGAAGAATGGTCAGGCTTTTGTTTTAATATCTCACCTGGAAAGCAGGATGCCCAGCAGCACAACTGCCTACTACTGCTGTGGCTTACTGGTACTTCCACAGTTAGTAGTGACCCATTCTCTGTGTCTGAAAGCTGCCAGGATCCTGTTGTAGCATCTCCAGGCACACGGAACAGAAGATGGGCTGTGCCACACTGCCTGGTCACCTTCCAGCACCGAAACACGCACTTGGCACCACCACACCCTCACTCAGGGAATCATACAAAAGGTTTCATTTCCTACCACAAAGAGCTTCAGCAGTATAAAACCCACTACCAGTAATCAGTGGAAGTTCTTGCACCAGTGATTACTTCATTTCACATTGTCGTGGTTTAAGCCCAGGCCGTAAATTAGAACCACGCAGTCTACTTCTCCCCCCTGCTCCTGGAGGGATGGGGAGGAGAATCGAAAGAATGCAACTCCCATGGGTTGAGACAAGAACAGTTTAATAACTAAGGTATAACACAAATCACTACTGCTGCCACCAATAATAATAATGATAAAGGAAATAACAAGGGAAAAGAATACAACACCTCACGACCTGTTGACCGATAACTCGCTCCCCACCCAGCAGTGATCCAGCCCTTCTGGGTAACTCTCAGTTCTACACCCTGGGCATGACGTGCTGTGGTATGGAATACCTCTTTGGCTAGTTTGGGTCAGGTGTCCTGTCCCTGCTTCCTCCTGGCTTCCCCTCCTCCTCCCTGGCAGAGCATGAGACTCACAAAATCCCTGGTCAGACCAAACATTGGTGTTATCAGCTCTGCTCCCAGGCCAAAAGTAAAAAACACAGCGCTGCACCATCTACTAAGAAGGAGAAAAAATGACTGCTACCGCTGAAACAGGACACACATCAAGAAAAAGAACAACTTTCAGCATTCATCTTACACTGCCTCTTCAACACTGGGAATTACTTGGGAATTATGGTTGCTACAAGTTCTTGCATTTTTTTTTTCTGTTGTACCAGTAGAAGCACCGCTGCTGCTGTACAGAATATTATAACACAGGTGGTAGTTCTCCCTGTAGAGGAGAAACCACCTGTGGATGGAGCTTTTGTGTGGAAAAACTGTTGACTGATGGAAGTATTTTGCTGTGAAAGGACATTAGCTCTTAACATGTAAGATACCAAGATCTAATACATACAAACTATTCTCCAAGTATAAACACTTCAAAGAATGAAAACTAGAGCATGTGGAGAATTAGAGCTATTATTTCCTAGAAAGTAGCTGAGGTTTTTGTTTTCCCAGAAATCCCTGACTATGCTGAGAAAGCAAACTGGACACCTGAGCTGTTTCTCAGCATGAGCAGTTGTGAGTCCACATTATTTTACTTACATGGTATACATACTCATGTATATCATGTTTCTCATGAATCTGCTCAGAAGAGGAGAGCAGGTGCAAAAAGGTTCAGTGGAACAACTGTCACAGTGCACAGATTGACATTAATAGCTTTGAAAAGCTGGTCACGGTCCCTGGCCTGTCAATGACCACAAGATTTCACAGGCCTGTTTCCAGTGGAGGTTTGTAAGATGTAATTGTTTAAAGGGTAAACCTCATTTAAACGGTTAAATGACATTCCTTAGTTGCCAAAGTCATGTAAAGCTATCTGGTTTGCATTTCATGAACTGAAGAGACAAGAGGTTTTGATGGCAATTATTAGGAACAAATAAGGAATGGCTACAAAGAAAACAGAGCAGAGGGAATTTCAAATAATGAGGACCTTTAACATAGCAGGTTTTGCAGTTTAAAAAGATCAAAAGGCAGACAATTTTCACACATACCTCTAAGAGCCAATAAAGTAATTAAGAACCTGATGCAAATAAACCCAAAAGGGCAGTAATATTTTATACTCCCTCATACTTCAAAGGAAGCAAAAACTGAACCTTCCTTTTAACAATCATCTCTGCCCATAATGAACTCGATGTAAAGGAAAGATGAAAATTGGACAAACCACTGAAAAAACTCCTCAGTACAAGTAAAAGACCTCAAAACTGGTGTAGACCTTCCTACAGAACACACTATAAAGAAATTGACCAGAAAAAACAAGAACAAAGGCCTTTTACAATTATCTATGATTATTTGCATTTCAAATTCTAACATTCAAGCTAAGAAAGGGTGCTACAGAGACAACAGGCTCCATGCAGAGGAGCAGACAGGCACCACCACAGCACAGGAATGGCAGAGACTCTTCCTACAGGCTAGAGGGTATGAAACCCAGGCAGCACTGAAACCAAGCCTAATAACTAAACTGAAGCCTGACACACCACAAGAACACATGGGATTTATCAAGTCTACTTGTTTTGTCTGAACTTTGATTCTCTCCTCTTTAAGTAATTCTATTTATTTATTTTTAATGGAAAAGCCTTCCTGCTCTTTAGGGAGCTCATTGTAAGTAGAGGTCCAGGGAAATCTATCACAAAGCTCCACCCCACAGTGGATCCTATCATAAAGCTATAGAATTTCCACGGGAATTGAAACAGGAATTTATAATTTACATTCCCTGCAGTCTAGCAGATAACAGTGCTAGACAAACAGGAGTACATACAGATGTGAAAGTAGTACCTGTCTTAACTGGTATTTGATGTATTGTTTAATCTCATAACACAGAAATGAAAATGTCTGATTCACAGGAATCTTGCTGAGATTCAGGATTTGTTTTTAGCTCCGTCTGTGAACCCAAAGTAATATTCTATATCAGAAACAGCACTGTAAAACACACACACAAAAATAAACTCATCTGTGTATGTAAAACAGTGATCATAGAATACACTCAGGATTCATTCAGGATTGCATTTGCAGAACAAAAATTAGGATATTCTCCAGACACTGAAACAAAATCCTGCAAACAAGCCTCTGCTTTATTTTTTTTCCTTCAGGTTTTATGATGACAATTTTGGAACAAAAACCAAAATGGGCAAAGAAAATTAAATCCCAAAGGAAGTCCCTAAGCCATCTATATTAAAAGGTAATTTACTCCAGTGTCTCCTGCCCAAGAAGATTTGATTCACTGGGAGCAAAAACTTGTATATTTCAGTAAACCTCAAATAAATTTTCATAACTTAAAAAGGCAACCAGAACAGGGTTTGTAGTTCTCAATTGTAGCAATTTAGCTACAAGTCTGGAAAGTCATCTTCCTTCAGACAAGTAAGCAAAAAGACCTCATGTTACTGTCCTCAAAAAGTTTCTCAGCATCCTGTCTTAAGTCATACCTGGCACCATGTACACCACAAAAATAAGCACGCACCATACACTTATGATATACCATATTTGATCATACTGGATTAAACTAACTTCTTAAATTATTCAAGACACAAAAATATTTCAGAGATTCAAACACTAATAATAGTTCTTTAGTCACTAGTGAAGAGCAGCTTTCCAAATACCTTAAGAGTCTGTCAATATAACATGCAAAAAGCAAGCTCCTCCCTCCCCTCCTCCTGCATCCATGAAGTTTCTGAAGCTTCAAATAAGTGACATTTCCAGTGAGGACATCCTCTCTCCCCACAGCAGCTAGATCCCCAACATAATGTTAGATCCCAGTTTTGCAACTAGGTTAATGCAGGACAGCATCCATATTAATTTTGGTGGTGCAAGGTCCAGCACACTGCTGGCGTAATTAGGTCTCGGAATCTGCCCAGACAATGTACGCGCAGGGGCTGAACTTAACAGCAGGCTGTGTTGTAGCATCCACAAGGGATTTTGTGTGTGGTTTTGTTCTTTCTGGGTTTTTTAACCCTGCTTGCTAGATGCTGGTTGATTATTATCATCACTCCTTCTTCTGTACCTATCTAACCATCAATCCTGCCATTACTAGCCTGGACAGCCAGCTGCATAATGTATTATTTTACATTCCTAGAGGTATTTATAAGCATGTATTACATAGCTGTAATAAACAGTGGGGCACTTGGTTAACACCAAACACTTAAATGACTCCTCCAGCACCATGGACTTCCAGAATTTTCAGAGCTGTTTTCCAACCCAGTTTTTTGGTAATCACAGCAAACCACAATGCAGTGTCATTTTGACAGTTGTCTTCATTTCCCAAAATTAAATGGGATCAAAATCAAATACTTTGATGTAAAGGAAAAAAGCCCAACATCTTAACAAAACTCCATTTCCTAACAGCAGATTATAACGAATGATATTTCAATTATGTTTTCATGGCAAAATAAAAATAATTTATGCTTCTACACATATTTTGTAGCATCTTTTTCAACACAGTAGGGGAAGATGAAACCATGTACACAAAGAACTGGTCTCTTACATAAAGCAAACAAAAAAAAAAGTGCTGATTATTAAACCAAACTTCTTTCATAATACTTGACCACTGGCAGTACTCCCACTCCAAACAGTGGCAGATACTATATTTGTCAGTATCAAGAGACTGATACCATCACTCATTCCTTTAACATTTTTTGCATCTGTATCAGATTTTAAACTCATAATGAAACAAACAGCCACATGATATCCAGCACTAATAAAGCTGCCGCAAAATGAGTTCCCACTGAACTGACTTCAAAGACCAACTTGGAATACAACTATATTACTATTTTCAAAACTTATACATACTTCCAAATGTCTTTTTATAAGGCATGTGTATGCCTTGGTTAGCATTAGATAATTCCAATAATATTTTTTTTTATAAGACATGATACCAGCCCTCTAATACATTTTAAAAAATATCCTCCCATACTCTCACAGCTGTAGATGATGCTATCAACTTTTTGTTTTCTGGAATGCCAGCAGACTTTGGACACCAAGAGACTCTAACATACATTGGTATAGCGGATCATTTATTGGTATAGCTTCTCTTTTCCCTTAACACCTATCCGTGCATTTGAGACACTTTATTTTTCTGTCGGTCTCCACCACCAATGACTTCTCTGATTTATCAGTCTGCAGGATCACTGCCTAACAGTCCAAATGACTAGGTCTAGCTCTGTACCAGTTGAATCCGCCTCCACAAATGAGTTTAAAAACTCTTATCTAGAGATGAATGCCTTTGTCAGTTTAAAAAGAGAGGGGTATGAGGAAGCTGTTTTCCTGTGAGAACAACACTATTATACTTTAAGGTGGGTGTTTTTAGGAAAAATTATCTAGTTATGAAATGTCAGATTTCTGCAGGATCCTGGATGCAGGGCTTCTCAGAGCCAGCAGCCCAACACATAAGAGTTTTGAGGAGCTGCATACACAATTTTGCACAATTTCAACAATTTTTTTTCCTCTTTCATTTTTCATTGTAAGATATATTTGACAAATTCACTATTTTCAAGTTCTGCAGTTCAAACAGTAATATTTTCAGATTCTCATTCCTGTAGTTAAAAAAATGCTTACCCGGCATTCCTCTTTGCTTGACTTCAGATGCTGAGTATAACCCCAGAGGATCTGCATGTCGTCTAATTAAGAATCTTCATCTAGAGCCAAACAAATTTAACGTTAAAAAAAAAAAGATAGTTTTCTTTATCTGATCATTTACCTACAAACGCATGCACGAAGAATGTATTTACACTACTTGTTCATATAATTACATGTAGCTATATTCAGTTCTGTGTCAAGATAGTATTATGAAGTTTTGCATAACAAAAACAAGCCATGTATCTCATATCACTTGGTGAAAACAGCACGTGAAACAGCATTTTTTTTCTGTTCAAACCAATTACATAAAAATACCACTGTTTTAATTGGGTTTTCTCTGGTACACCTGCAAGCAGTTTTACCATGAAATGAAGTTCATTTCTTCATAGCATTGACAACTCCATGGAAATCAAAGAAGTGGATTCTATTACCAGCTACTTTGAGGCTAATCAGCAAAGTAAGACCTTGATTGTTCAATCTAAATATGCAATGGTAAATACTTAAGAAAAACTCCTACTGAGTCATACGTTAAACTGCCCAAATTCTGAGGTTATTTCAGCTTTAAACAATAAAATTTTTGCTTATATGTCAAGTGAGGTATTATTCAGCCCAGAATTTATCCCCAAAAGCATTTTACACTTATATTATTATAATGCATTACTGCTCATCTTTTTAATAACATAACTATTTTCAGATGAAATCTGTATCCAAAAGGCCTCATAAAAATGTGAACCATGGACTTCCTGTCTTTTTTATTAGAGAAGAGAAGTGCTAATGCCTGGTAAATGCCAGGATCAATCCAGCATTTTCCTCTCAGACACTTTATGAATCAGTGAGGATCACACATTACATGTGAACTGAATTGGAGGGAAGTTTATGTTTTTTAGGCTTGCAAAATGAAATTATTTCCCTAATTCAGTTCTACAAAAGAATAAATTGCGTTCAAATGTGCCTCTTCCATATAAAGTCATCCAAAACAGCTGAAATGGATGCAGACATGTTGACAGTGATGTAAATCTCAACCTGAAAGATTAGACAGGGTGCCTCAACTAGGATGCATTTGTCACATCACAGCACCTTGTGCTAGCCTTTTCTTTTTTTTACTGTTTCTTAGTTCATGGGTGGCACTGGAAGAGAGTACCGCACTAGATGGACCCATTCAAGGTTAGGTCCATATGTATTAATAATTTTGCCCAGAGCCACCTGTGATTTGGGACTCTGGTCTTGATTTTGCAGTGGTTGTGTGCACGCAGAAGGTCCAAAACCCTCTTGTTTTCTGACCATACTAACAAATGCAAAAAGAAATAAAAAGAAACTGTACTCTGTTTACTCAGACGCAGCACTGAAGCAGGTTTGATGCAACACTAAGGTCGCTTCTAAGGCTACGACTACCAGATTCCTGTGCGGGAGAGCTGCGAGCCCTGTACATAAGTGCAAAATGTTTAGCATCTTACAAGCACTCTACGGCAGGTTCAGCCCAGACTGAGCTGCCAATCGCGCAGGCAAAGGTAACATGGAGAAAGCACCACCAAAAGCACCAGCTTCAAAGGGTGCTTTCTGCATCCAGTGTAAAGCGGCAGCGCTTTCACAAATCTATGTCCCTAGAGAAGCCCACGTTAAGGCCCTGCGGCGCAGCAGCTGCGAGCACCGGCTGCACACACAGCTCATCCCTTCACCTGGTGATGGCGGCCGGCGGCATCCTCCTCTGTGCTCATCCCGGCCCGCCCCGGCCCGGCGGAGCAGAAACAGCCCGCGCAGCCCCGCACCGACGGTTACCGCTCCACACGACGATGACGCATTCCACCCACCATCCCCACCTGTTCCAGGTACGTTGCTTCAGAGCCATTGCCATGGGCGGCAAGTCCCGCCCTACATCCAGCTCCTCAGGGCCCCATTGGCTGCAATGAGCAACGCTCCTTCAGCCCGCTGCTCAGGTCCCCGCCGATCAGCGCAAAAGCCGGGCTCCTGTCGACCTGGCCGCGGCTGTGCCCCGCAGTTGGGCGGGCAGGGCATGGCCAATTAACCAAAATAGACACGCTGGGCAAACCGGCGAGAAGCAGGAGGGTGGCAGGAGAGCCGACTGCCAGAAACGTGGCCAGGTTGTGCCAGAGGCACTGGCAACAGACAGACTGCAACTCACCGCTGACTAGGCGGCCACTACAGGACACCCTGCTCCCGGCGGCGGTAACGCCCAGCCGTACCTCAGAGGAACGGAACGAACGCCACTTGCCCACAGAGCTCCTGCATTTAAGCCTTTAATCTGACAGAACCTACCTTGTAGAGAGGGACTAAAAAGATCCCAGTGTCTTTCCCACTGTTATGTCCGTCCCACTTAAGAAGGTGTAAGGTTTGGACAAGGCCAGCATCAACAAAGCACCGTTTCCGAGTACGAGAGCCAGTGTTCTAGCACAGCGAAGTCTAAAGACCAAATGCGCTGAAGACCTGAATATGTAAGACTTACGCTACAAACACACAGCTTAGACCACCTATATATAAGCCTCCTTGCTTAAGATCTACTGGTCCACAAAAGAGATAAAGCCCAGGATCCAAAGTGGGGACAACTCCATTAACTTTGGTATACTCCTGAAACTTTAAAATTATACCCCCCCCCTGTAGGAAGGGAACATTTTTTCACCCCCAGAACTCACCTATATTGATTTGAAGCCACTATGGGAAATAACCATTCAACAGCTGAGAACACTTGAAATGACAGCTGACACATTCATTTATTTGTATGACATGACTACTATCACCTATTAGGTAGATATGAGAATTCCTGACAAGACAGGTTCAGGGCAAATCCAAATTAAAAAACTTAGCCTATTTACTTACGCTGTGTGATGTGAGACATTCCATTTAAATCAACTTTCTCTCCCTGACACCCTCCCCAACCCTAAAATGATGAAAATGCCCAACAGGCTTGTGCTCCATCTTCTCATTTTCTTACCTCCCTTTGAAAAGCAACTCTTAATCTTTTTAGCTAAGACTTGGCTAGCCACTAGTTGCCTGGGGTGAAGTTATGAACGTAGAGATCTGAATGATAAATTCCTCAAGCTACAGCCTAAAACCCATTGGCACAATTACAGTTTATACATTTGTTAAGCAATTCTTGCATTTAATTCACTTTATCAGTTAACAAAAATACGCAGAGATAAAATCCTATCCATAGCTTTAGCTCAGCTTATCTCACAACCTTTGTTCAGGATCAATGCCTTCTTTTATGATTAACTGCAAAGCCAGAAATGGCAGAGCATGAAGAAAACTTGTTCAAAGACTTTGTGATAACTGCTCAATCTCACATGAGTACTGGCAACAGTGAGCTTAAAACACGGAAATCTGACTGTAAGCGCTGGATTTTTTTTTTCTTTTTCTTTACTAAACTCGGCAAATAAAACCCTGTGCTTTGTTTTGCTCAGTCAAAACAGGCATGGCTGACTCCAAAATTCCATGTGAACCCCACTGGTGTTTGTCAGTCCTGGCTTCTAATGGCCAACCTCCAGCCATGGTTTATGAGTCATCAGAAGATAACACTATGAAAGACCTTAGATGCAGAAACCCATCTGCTTTATAGGCTTCTAATTCTTGCAAGGTGTAGCTGATGACTCACTGATTATTCTTTTATTTTGCTTTTTAGTGACTTTAATTTAAAGTAACACTGCAGCAGCCAAAGCAACGCACTGAGAACAGGACCAAGGTAAGATTTGAAGCAAGGGCCCTCTTTCACAAAGTGACTGTACTTCAAAAGTCACTTACTGCTGAAATTCTGTTTGTAAATAAAATTCATAGGATCTGAACCAAGACAGATCAGTAAAAGCACTTGTGCCACCACCTGATTTCTCCATGGGCTGCTTTTCTTGTGACTGTACCTCATTTTGTCTGCTTCCAAAACAGACAAACTGCACACAGCACTACCCCAGTTCTTCCTGCTCCCTTACTTTTCTACACTTCCCCAGTTTAACTCTGCAGGCAACTCAGACCACTACAGAGGTTAGAAGTGCAGCAAGCACAAAGATGTCCTGGAAGGGGTAGCAAACTCCTTCTGGATGTTCCCCACACCTGGATGGCACAATGCAGGCCACCAAACGCTAGCCCATGCAGGGACTGCAACCAAATTACGCAACTGCAAAACACACCCTGCCAGCAACCAGGATGAAGCACTGCCAGTGCCCTTCCTGAGCGTCCAGCGTTAAATCACTGCTTTGCCCAGCACTGGGGGACACGATTCCCTTGTCCTCTGCCACCACGGCAGATTTCTCAGCACACGCACTGCAGGAAAGAGTGTTATTAACTGGAGATGTTACTATTGTCCTGAGCTGTCGTAAAGCCTCTCTCTGCACTGTCAAACAGCTGCCACATTTCACTTCAGAGGCAAGTGACAGTGGCTCAGTACACATCCTCCAAATGTTAACTTGTTATGACAACTGGGGCTATGGGCAGATACTACTTCCTCCCTTTTTAATTTAACCATTCTGGTTTATTTGACACATTTCTTTTTCCAGTGTTTTCAGGTTCACTGTCACTAATAATACAGTCCACAGAAAGCCCAGGGATTCATATGAGTTATTTGAGAAACCTCAGGAACTTTTAACCTCATCTTAAACCCAGTATTGTAAATGTGTTAACAAAGCTGTTAATGGAACAAACTGTTCCATTACACAACATCACGGAGAAAAAGGCAAATAACTTTGGGTAGCTGGGTCTGACACAGTAGAAAACCTCATTTTTTCACAACTTTAATTGTTTCAGTTTGAGAGGGATCATTTTAGGCACTTTAATGCAAAGAGACAATGGCAAAGTCAGTGGGAGTATAACTAAATGGCCTTTTTTCATCTTGTTTCATGCTGTATATTTGTCAACAGAGCATGTCGTCGCGCACGGAGGGAACACATGCACAATCAATATGATTGATAAAAGTGATCCGTTTATTGTGCTCAAATAATGGGTATATATAGTGTCAAACTGCCACGTACACACAGCTTCCCGTAGTGATTGGTTGGCATATACAGCATTGGGTACATTCCAGGTGCATTTCGGTGATTTCCCCTGCTCATATACACATCCTCCCCTCAAGGTCTCTGCTCCTAGTTCACAGACAAGTTTTAGCTACAAGGTTGGCCAGCTGGTCTTCTATCTCTATTGGTTAACTTCCAGGGTTTTTCCACTGCTGGCAACTGTACACAACTGGTGTTTTTTCTCACTTTCACAGAATCTGTGCTTAATTAAGCTCAGACATGGGAACATGACCTTTGCTTGCTAACCATGTCTCCACAATTCCCCCTTTTTCTTTTTGAGCAAGCCAGACGGATGCTACACTTTTCTTAAGCATTGATATCACACATCACAGCATACAACTTGCTATTAATACGAATAAGACTACTGCACATAATATAGTTGCACCTTGCATAAGCAAATATTTAAGCCATCCAGAAATTCCCCATTTTCTAAAGAGTTTTGTCAACCAATCCAATCCATCATCCTTCATTAGTCGTTTGACCCCTTCTCTCAATTGTTGTATACTTTTATAGATTGATTCCGAATGATCTGACAAATTCATACAGCACATCCCTTCAAACTCTGCACAACCATGTCCTTGTGCCAACAACAAAAAATCGATTGCTGCTCTATTCTGTAAGGTGGCATGACGAATACTATCGACATCAGTTAAGAGTCCGCTCATAGCAAGTGAAGTAGCATTTGTCTGTCTTGCAAGCCAACAGCCTAGTTTATTTAATGTTGCTAAAGCTTGAGCTCTAGCTACTTTGGGAGCTAAAAATGAGGCAGCTATTATTTCACCCAGGTTCCAAAAATTTACTTTGTCATCACAGCTCAAATAAAAAGCATGCTTTGACCTTCAAGAACACAATCCTCTTTTGTATATTATCATAGTACTATTAGGGATAAACATGCCTAAGATATCTACTGTACATGGGCAATTATATGGGACTTTATACGGGACGGCACCCCCTGCCAGGCCCGATCCTGTGGCAACTAAGGCACAGACTCCGTTTCTGGCTACAAATAAAATCCCTTATTGAGTGAGCTTACAGGCTTTTATAGTATTCTGCCTAGCGGTTAGTAGTGGGTTAGTTCCTTTGGTACTTTTCCATCACGAAACAATCTTATTGATCACGCACTTTCTCAGCTAATCACATTACTGTCCACGCACTTTTGCTTGACCAATTATTTCTAAACATAGTTCTTTGCCATCACTACTCATTATATCGAAACTTTCACTTCCCCTTGACTACACATTCTTTATCATGTCTTAAGCATCCTCCTGTGTTTAAATTTACAGTCCTCAGAAATTATCTTGCTGTTCTCTCTTCGGTTCCACCCGATGTTCTTTCTCTGGTTCTTCCCAACTTGTCCCTTTCACTTCTTTCAAGGTTTATGGTTGATAAGAGTCCAAATGTTCAGGCTCTCGTCCAGGTCTACTGGTGCAGCTTCTTGTGCAGCATGTTGAAGACGGCTTTTTTTTTTTTTTTTCACCCTCTTAATTTGTTCCATTACCTGCTTTATAACACTACCATTGTATTAGAATCTTTCTAGTTTTTGTCTTAGCATTTTCTAGTAGCTGCTGCAAATTTGCATGCTCTAACATCTTTTTTACAAGTAACAAATCCACACAACACAAGGTATAGTTTCTCATTAGTAACTGGCTAGTAAATACAGGTGGTTTTATACACAAATCACAGCCTCTAATAATAGCTACGTTACAAGCACACATATTCAAGTTGTTACTTTTCAGTTACCCCCAAGTGATGTCCTGCAATCATTTATTTTTCTCTTCCTCTATCTCATTCTGCTCGGGGTATTTACTGTCAGCTCCTATAGCTGAGGTATCAGGTTTCTCCACTTGTCTGTCCAGCTTATGGTAAGGGTTAACAAACTTTGCAGGTAGCCACCATGGATCTGTAGGTAGGAGGATACAAACATACCTCCTCTCAGCTCCTGAGAAGGAGCTGGGTTAGAGTGATTCAAAGACATTCTAATGGGAAAAGAATGTGAAACTACAGCTGCCTGCCTGCTTAGCAGCAGCCATAAATACCTGCCAGCAACAGCACTTTGCATTAACCCTTTCTTGTCCAAAATGTTAATCTGCTACCCATTAAAACTTTTATACAAACCCAACACCAAAAAATACACAGAACACTGTCTGCCCTCAACACACACACACACACACACACACACACACACACACGCATGGGATCCCACAAGCACGCTCCATACAACTACAATATTCAAAACACAAAACCTAGACAACCATTACTCCCACTACACAGTCCCTCATACGGAACGTGGCGTAAGGACCCTGTGAAGACAATCAAAAATCAGCTCCAAGCAGCATCATCACAGTGTGAGGCTGCAGGCTCAACTTTGGCGAGCGTCCCCGCAGAGGCTCTGCCTCCCCACATCGCATGAGCCTTGGGCTTTTACACTGACCAAAATGCACACTCATTCCGATGCAGGTGGCCAGCCTACATGGGAAGAAGTGGTCAGCAATATCCTTAAAAAATCTCCAAGGGCTAATAGAAACACAAATATACATGGATATATATTTCCCAACTTCTAATACATGTGGATAACAAAGAGACTATCAAATGAGTTGTATACTCATATAACATGTTCAAAAGGCTATAAGGGTACTCTTTTTTTTTTTTTTTTTTTTTTTTTCTGTAGGGGCCAATTTGTCGTCAAGCAGGGAGTCTTTGAGGGTTGCTGTCGCTCGTTGTGGGGAACCCCCTTGTCCCCTGCCCTGTCGCACAAAGGGGAGTGTTGCCAGGACTCACAGCACTCCACTTCGCGTTTTCCTGCTGCTGCCGTTGTTGCTGTTGCTGTTGCTGCGGTTTCTGGCAGTCGCGCTGCAGCTCCAGCGCTGCCTGCTCAGCCGCGTGGCCCGGGGATTCCGGCCGCGCCTCCCAGGACACCTTCCTCCGCAGCTCCCGTGCAAAGGTCTGCACCCGCGGCTCCTCCACTCGCAGCGCTCCAGCAGCTCCTCTCCTGGAGACAACGATAGCACCCCACGTCTCCTTCCATAATCAAAGAGGGCAGTAAGCCCTTTTCCTAGATCCCGCTTCTCTAAGAAGCACTTAAATAAATCAAAGGCCGCTTGTCTTTCCATTTTTCACTACTCTCTCTTTTTTAAGTTTTGGTATCAATGCAGCTCACCAGCAAGCAGGCCAACTCAGCGGGCGGTGGAGGCTCCCTCTTTGTCCTCCAGGCTCAGAGGCTCCTATTCTCTTTCAGGATTGACCTCTGTCTCTTCTCCGGGCTTTACCTTAGGACCACTTAGTAGTACGATTCTTTTTTTTTTTTTTTATCATAGGCTCTTCTCTTTCAGGATTGGCCTCTTTTTTCTTCTTTCACTGCCCGTTCTCTGCCCGACATCTTCGACCAGCAAAACCGAGCATTTTTTCTTCTTTCAGCCCTCCGGATGCTGCTTCTCCGGTGCTTTCCCGCTCCGTGCGCAATTCTCCCAGCCAATACGGGTACCCGGGTTCCTCTGTTGGTCCCTGTTCGGGCGCCAATATGTCGTCGCGCACGGAGGGAACACATGCACAATCAATATGATTGATAAAAGTGATCCGTTTATTGTGCTCAAATAGTGGGTATATATAGTGTCAAACTGCCACGTACACACAGCTTCCCGTAGTGATTGGTTGGCATATACAGCATTGGGTACATTCCAGGTGCATTTCGGTGATTTCCCCTGCTCATATACACATCCTCCTCTCAAGGTCTCTGCTCCTAGTTCACAGACAATTTTTAGCTACAAGGTTGGCCGGCTGGTCTTCTATCTCTATTGGTTAACTTCCAGGGTTTTTCCACTGCTGGCAACTGTACACAACTGGTGTTTTTTCTCACTTTCACAGAATCTGTGCTTAATTAAGCTCAGACATGGGAACATGACCTTTGCTTGCTAACCATGTCTCCACAAGAGCACACAGTATATAGACAGGTAGATACACAGATATTTTGATTAGAGCTGTCTGAAATAAAAGCTTTCCAGGGCATGAGCTGCCATTCCTCACCTATGGCAATTATCATGTGATATCATTTAAATATTGCCTCTACTTGCACTGGGCTGGTATCAGTCCAATTATCCTTCTCCTGTCCTACTTGGCTATATGGGGAAAAGGAAAAAACTTTTTTCATGCACTCACGAACATAAAGAAAAAGCCAAACAGGCCCCACGCTTCCTGCCTGGCTTCCTATAGCCTGGGTAGAAAGCAGGACACAGAGCAAACAACAAATGTTCCATAATTCCTCTCTTGCAAACAGGAGGCCACCAAAGCAAAGGCAGCTGCCCAAGGGACTCCCAGCTCACAAAGGTGTTCTCGGAATTGTAGGGAATAATGCAACTAGAGAGAATTGAGTCAAAACACCTTAGCTCAAAAACTATGCACCACAGTTTCCATTGAAAACCAAGCAGTTTTTTTACTTAACTTGACTGCTCCCCAAACTCCTCTGGGTTTTCCAGACCCCATGTCAGGATGCACTGTCATCTTAAGCAGCTCAGCCAAATTCTTTTGCCCTGGTATCCAAGAGCAGCACTTTGCCCCTTCCACCATTCTCCCTCCTGATGCAGTTACAGTTATTTTTTCAAACCAGCTCTGTCTCTCATACCATACTGCTCCAACTGAGGAAGGCAGCACCTTCTTATCATGCAACAAGCAACTGCTTTCTCCTATTTTAGATCTAAACTTAAATCCAAACTGGTATGTAACCTCTCTTTACATTAACAAAACTTTCCAAGCCCTCTCTTCCCTGAACTGTAATTTTTGGTTTTACTTTTGTATTAGTTTGATTTCTCAGAAGAAGGAGAGAAAGCTTTTACACTGTAATGTGTTATTAAAATACATGGCACCCCATCCAAACACTATTATTAATAACCTCCATGCAACACAGCTGTTTATATAAAACAGATGCAGCATGTAACCAATTTTTCCAGATTCTATAGGTCTGTGAGCATGCAAATCTCTTTTACATGAAGGACTCATCCCTTTATTTTTAGATGAGATGAGTTAAGCAAATGTCTATGTTTAGAACATAGAAAAACCAACCAACGCAGACAGATACTGCATGTATACGCATAAAACTGTAAAGCCTGAGGAAGATTTGTAAAACTTCTGTAACTGAAGTGCTACTGAAATGCCCTGTAACTCCTGCTTCAGTTTAATGTTTCTCTATATAGAATCCATTAATGAAATGCAATCCTAAACGAAGCTGGCAAAAGTAGTACAACAGTTTTTGTTATTAAAATACAGCACTCTCTTATACCTCCCTGTAATTTAGAAATGAGATTAACATAGCATGTAAGTTTTTCACAATAATGGGATCTTTTCACCTTCAGATATTTTTGCCACTGTTAAAACTGAACTACAGAACTCCAGATGACAAAACACTGTTTGTTATCTTCAAAATTACAAAGGGAAAAATGTATTAAAAAAGCCAAAACAATCCACAGAAACTTACATGCCATTTAGTTCACCTGCTTTAGTCCATATTTACCATATAAATTTAGATTACTTCTACTAACAGGAATCCTTTGTCTAGTTTTCCATTTATTAAATATAAATATATATATTTTTATATATACACACATAAGAAAAAACCTCATAAAAAAGCCCTTCTTTATTTATCTGTTCTAGAAAAAAGATGGGGAAGAGAAAAAAACCCCACACTTTCTAGTACTTTATGCATCCATTAATTTCAGTCCACCATACATAACACCCATTTCTGACATACATCCTTCTTTTGACAGTGAAGGAAATAGGCAAACTTCCATCAGCTCAAAGGTACTGAATATACAGCAGTGATGCAATAGATGGCTTTAAGTAGCAGTAACAAAGGAAACAGCATTTTGCTTTTAAAGCAAACAAGTATTTTTTTCAGTATTTTGCTATTTTATGAAGTGCTGGCATCTGTAGGGAAGGGATTAGAAGACTTTAATAATTCTGATATGCCAAAATACTACAAATAGTGGCAATAAATCTTCTATGGCTTAGTGACGTAGCACTCACAGTGATGCTGTTGACCCACACTTCCACACTTTCCAGGTACACCTCTTAATTTTTCTCAGCAATCTTAAACCCAGGCATCTTTGTACTGAATGGATAAGTCTACATACGTTAATCTCTCACAGAAAAAGGCACACTTACTATTGGTGGAAGTATGCTTGCTAGAGAAGCTAATTAAAAAATTCAATTTTGAAAGGTTTTACCTTTTTTTCTTCTTTACTCAAGATGCATAATCTTAATTCATAATATCCAATGTGCAAGGCAAAAGCAGTGCTGTGCCTAAGATGCAGTACTGATCATGACACCCCATGTATTTTAAAAGCAATGTGTACCTCAGCAAAAGTGCAACATCTCTGGTTCCTTCATACCTCTGTTCTCCAAATCTTGGTATGTTTTCCCTGATCAATTTGATTTAACAATTTCTTAATAAGCAGAATAGATGAATTCAAAGTCACACTGGATTTTGTCTAGAATCATGCCTCCTGCTGATATATCAGCAGCTGACAAAAGGAAACAATCCTGACACATGCAACAGCAAGGAGCACAGCTTTTGCTATTGTTCTGTTATGTCAGGCTGGTCCTTCAGCTAGAGGTCTCACTTCTGTTTCAGCCCCTGCACAAGAGGGAATAAGGTGGCAGCAGCAGTAGCGTAAAACAATCCAATAAACATTTCATAGAGAATATTCCCCACAGTGGGCACTGAGGACCACATCTACAACATCTTCTTGAAAAGGCATGTTCACTCAAGCTCTGGCACAAGGGGCAGACCAGCCAACAGCACAGCCGTATCACTGGCACAAAAGGCACTGTAAGGAGGTTGGTAAAACTTTTTTCCATGTTTCTGAGCAAGGCAGATTCCATCTGCTGGGAGCAGTTCATCTAAACTGCTGTTCCCCTTGCTCTGGTCTGGGCAGCATAATCCTGAATGGTAAGGCAGAGTTGCTCAGATTTAGCAACAGTAACTGCTGGAGCTCAAGCAGCAGCTTCCAAGGACACTGTTCAGAGGGTCCAAGAAAGATGTAAGACATGTTTAAAGCTGTGGTAAGATGAAAAAGATGTTTGGCATTTATAAACAAAGGCTTTGATGATTTCTGGAATAACAGAAAGAAGATTTGTTTAAAGATTGGTTTTCCCTGAGGAGGGGTTTGAAGAAAATGCACATTTCAAAAGAAGAGGATCTTGCACAAACCTCCGGGAGATAATGGGCAAACTGTTAAGCACTACTTGCTAGACTTTTCTGAACAAGATTCTTTTCTGGTAGACACTGACTCACTGAAATACATACATCATTATTCAGTCTCCTTTTACTAACATTTTTACTAGATACTTCATGAAGAATAAAATCAGTCACAATTGCCTCTCAGATGACATAGCATTTCCTGAAAGTCAGTTTCTTGGAGGATTTAAAAGAAAAAAAAAAGGGGGGAAGTAAAAAAAAAACAACAAAAAAACAACAAAACGCAGAGGCTCCTGTGGTCTGTTTGGAGCCAGAAATCCTAAGTTCAGCTTTGGCAGCAACTCCCATCAGAGCTTTCCAGAGGGCTACATGGGATTCCATTTTCAAAAGGACTTAAAAGTTTTAGGAGCACGTCTCATTGTTAGAAGTGATTTAGACTAATGAGCTGAAGCATTGCTAAATGTACTGCTTCATGCTCTGTTATGTCCAGTCCAGTGAGAAGTAGGGTTCTCCCACAGCTCCTGACAGATTTAGGTGTAAGGGTTTGAAATACTGGAACCTCGTTTCTTACAGCTTTCTGGTGGAGGTTACTGGCCCTGACCAGGAAAAGTGGACGAGAACACTCACCTTGGCCCAGCAGGTCAGCATAAACATTAATGAAGCAAGACTGTATTAGCAGGCCAGGCTGTAAACTTCTGCTGCTCATGGCACAACTGTGAAGCAGAGACTAAAGGAAACAGTACCCGCTGTGGCTGCAAAGAGATTCACCAGAGGCCACAAGCTCCCAAGTGTCCGAGACGCTTTTAAAAGCAGATGTGGGTGCCCTTGACAGCAGCTCACAGACTGTGGGCCACATTCCCTTCTCTTGTTCTAGTCTGTGATTTTTATTTGGTTTAGTATGGAGATTTTTTTTTAGGGGAGGATGATGTAAGGCACTCAGAATTCTTATCAAAGAATAAATGTAAAGTTTTTTATTCCATTTGCACTTTTGCAATAGACATATTATTTAAAAAAAATCAGATGTACCACAGTATACTTGACCTGAACGCTTCAGTGCTGTTTCTACATTTTGTGAGAGCCTGGAAACACGTCTTAAATGTGTAACATTTTGACCATGAAACACAAAAACTTGTAAGCCTATTCATGAGCTGCAGTGTTTACTTTCTGAATGTTGTCAGATCTTCTGATGCTTTCTATTGACAATAAGTCACTGCAATACAGAAATCGGCGCTTGAAAGGGAAAAGGACATGTAAGAGTCTGAACTTTTGTGTGGAAGGGTTAAGTAGGTAGGAGTGCAACCGTGGCCTAAGTGTTACATTAGGTAGATGTTTCTGTTAAAATATTTAGTATTAAGGGAGATTTTAATTTAAACTTTCTATTAAATCATAATTAAAATTGTAAGTCAGTGTTTTGATGCCCTCTAGCTTTGCAGGTTAGTCTCAGTACCTAGGTAAAACCAATAAATTGGGTTTAAACAAACTCGAAACTCCTAAAAAATGTCCTGTATTCAATCATAACTCAGGTATCAAACTCTGATGAATATGCTGTGCTAAACTGGTTGCTTTTTCAGGATATCTGAAAAAGGTATATAAAACCTAAGCCAAGACAGTCAGCCCAGATGTGGCCAACAAACAAGAGTTTAGCACCGAGTTCTACCTGCTCAAGCTTTTTGTTGTATCAAGACCACACTTTTTACCCATTCAAAGCTCCATTTAAGTTAAGAGAAATATTTCCTCAATTAAGGGCTGAGTAAGAAATGAACAGACCTTTACTTCTGGCCAGACATTAGTACCACTTAATTTCTTTGCCGTTGCAATTTCAACCTGCTATACTATCTGTTGGTTGAAGTCCATCTCACTACCAGTTTCCTAGGAGCACACATATATTATAATAAGAATGCAGCCTCAGGTAAGCTTGGTTCTGGATGATGGAATAGCCCTCAATTTGCCTATGTTCACCAAACCTCTTACTGAAAGAGATCCAGCGCTCAGGGGAAAGAATGAAAGCTTGGTGCTGCATGTTCCTCTCTCACAGCACACCTTTGCCCTTGTTCAGAAAGCTAGGGAACCTTATTACTTCTGAAAGTATGTTTTCC
This sequence comes from Psittacula echo, assembly GCF_963264785.1. Lineage (NCBI taxonomy): Eukaryota > Metazoa > Chordata > Aves > Psittaciformes > Psittacidae > Psittacula > Psittacula echo. The sequence continues at coordinate 20,719,605 of NC_137736.1, read as the reverse complement.
TTTTTCTGAGCTTTAAGTGGATAGCAGTTATAACAAAACCTGCCAGGGTTGCTGCTGTGCCAGAAACCACATAGGCAATTCCCAGGAATGGGTTACTTCCTCCACTCCATACCACAGTTGAAAGAATCACATGCTTCCTTGCCTTGAATTTGGTAACAGGGAAATCTGACAGAAGGATGTTAAGGTTTCACTAATGAAGTTTACATTATTTCCAGGAGAAAAAGTGGTAATAAATGCTAAAAACCCTTTCCAAGGCATAAAGAGCCTGGAGATCGGCACTTGCTGCAAAAATTCTTGTAGCTGATCTGTGATGTCTCTACTATTCTGGGTCCAAAACCCAGTAGCAGTTGGTGGTAAGAAAGCCAGTTATTTTAAATATAGTCTCTGTATGAACACGGAAATACTTTTTTTTTTGAACATTATAAATTCCAGTTTCATAATTTATGTAACTGGTACTGTGTTAATTTGTATGAAAACCCAGTTGAAAATTAGCCTTTTTGGCAGCTTAGCATGATGATTGGAAATAGATGATCTTTAAGCTCCCTTCCAACCCAAACAACTAGATAATGATGGTGATCCACATATTGTCATTGAGGGGAAGTACTCACCTCTACCTAATATATTATCTACCCAAAATGTTGTATGATTTTACCTTACATCTCTCCACATGGAAACTTTCAGAACAGAAATGTGCTATAGTATTTAAAATCATAGCTCTAGTGGCTGAGACAGAAGAGAAATTTATAATCATCTTGACATAACTACTGCTGACAAAATAAGTGTTTTAATTGGAAAAGTTTGTGCTGTTTGGAGCGAGAGTGCATTTTCAGCAGCACAAAAGTTCTTGTCAGTAGGTGGCCCAAATCCAAAACCCCAAAGTCATATGCTCCCATTTGATAACATGTCCTAGCTCCATCTGCACAGGCCAAAGAAAATCTATTTACAGTGTCTCATCGCCTTAAAAACTAGGTCTTGTCACAGTGACTTAGTCTGGGCTGTTTCTCTCAGTTTCTTTGCTGTTTTACTATATAAATACCATCCACTTCCATCTTGTAACTATCTAATAGTCTTGGATAACATGAAAGGATACTGTAAGAAATATGAAAAGTGTAATTCCCTGCTGGGAGGCCATCTGCAAACTGCCTTATCCGTTTGACACGACGGTAAAGATTTCTGAAGGTAGCAAAGGCTGACACTCGCATCCAGATAATGAAGTCATCATTTATGTAACCGTTGTTCCTTTCATCTTCCTCGTCTAACAAATATACTGGCTTCTGCCAGTAAGGAGGTCTTGATGTCCCTGACAAAAAAGAAACCAGGAAAGACAGACTGTCAGTCATTAGTGACTTCTGGGCCTTCTCACAACCAACATAGAATATGAAATATAAAAGAGACACAGGACTCTATCTGGTACTTAAGAATTATATATGTTAGATAACACTTTTCAACCAAACATTTCACTCACCTCAAACGTGAATGAACAGAGTTTACCAGTACCTAGGGGTTGCTACACATCAGAAACTTTAAGCTAAGGAAAAACAAAGTGACTTGCACAAATGAAAATACTGTTTATTCTGGATTCTTGCCTCTTCAGCAAGCAACATGCTCTCTATAATGAGAAGCTTGCCTTCATTTTTGTACTTTAATTTATTCCTGTACAACCAGAAATGCACCCTTCTGCAGTCTAATGGCAGAGGTTATGCTATTTAGAGTCTGTCATATGAAAACTTAGATAATTAACTCTTGCATATGGCACTGTGCACAGTACTGCCCTGATCCACAACAGGGAGCTTTTGGCCGCACTTCAATACAGATCAACCATAAGAAGGCAACAGCTATGAAACAGCTGGTTTAAAGAACTAGCAATGAAGGCAGTCCCACTTGTCAAACAACTCCCTAAGAATCTGCAAAGACATGAAGGAAAGATGTGACATGCAATTCTCCTTCACTGATGTTTCCAATAGGAAAAAAATAAAGTGGACTGCATCCTTTCTTTTCCTGAACAGATTATGCATTACAAGAAACTGTACAGAAGGATGTTGACACGGGGTAACTTCAGTCTTCTGAAACCATTTTCTTTCAGTTCTGTGGTCAGTGATGAAAACAAGTAGAATAAAATAGAATAAAAATTCTGTGGTCAGTGATTAAAAAATGTGATACTTCGGTTAAATCTGTCTTCTGCTCTCAGACACCCTCTAAAGCTGCTTCTCCAAACGACTTTGGGAAGCACTTCTCCCAAAGGCAACATCAGAATGGGAGACTCTCACACAGGGGAGAAGAGGTAGAGAAGCCATTGAAAAATAAGGAATACCAGTGGAACCATTCTTACCTGCAAATGCAGAAGAGAGATTGTATGATTTTGGATTGCGGAATTTCACATTTTTATCTGTCCACCAGCTGTTTCCAGTCTTCAACAGTGGTACTTGAATAACAGATGAGTTAAGATTGTAAAAAAGATTAACAGTATCTGCAGGAAATAGAAGAAACAATACATCTGAGTAAAGGACAGTCATTCTAATTGCCAGCATCAATAACAAAAACTGTCACACTGAAGTATCTTTGAAGTAAATAATAAATAAATAAATAAATAAATAAAAAAGGTGCTGAACCATGATATCCCTGTTTCGGTGGGCAAAAAGCACTTGTTTTTGTCCATTATATTTTCCTACCTAGATTAGTTTAACATAAGGCAAAACCATTATAGGTCTCATTAACATCTATGCAAACACTTAGGCAGCCAATGAGATGACAGGCAGGGATAGCTGGATGATACAGATGGGGAGGGGCTGCTTTTTAGGAAACATGAAAACCACAACTCAACTGCACGAGCATCAGTGAAAACATTATTTTAATTTTTTTTTTATCTTGCTACAAAAGCTGTGTCATGCAGCTCCTTCAGGCTCAGACACGCTCTTCTGAGTAAGTGCTCGTTCTGTGTACTACTACCTCCCCAGCTGTTTGCCTCTAGTTTACTAAGAGCAGTTGCTATTCTCTGATCCTCTGCCTGCTTATCTGCATGTCTGACTGCTCTCTTTACTGCTAGCTTCGAAAACCTTAAAAACCTTTCTCATGGCAGGAACTTGGCTATCTTCCTCATTTTACAAAACAGTAAACAGAGCAATTAGACAACTAGCTAAGCCATCAAAAGCGAATGGGAAGCATCCTCTTTTACAGCAGAGAGACAGAAATGAACCACCAGAGCAGGATTTAGACATTAGCCCCTTCCCACACATCACCAGCAGCTGGAACCTTTCATCATGCTGTGCACCAAGGACAGATGCAAGGCAGACACTGAGAGGTTTACCCTCAGCGTTTTAAAATCTTAATATCCCTAGTTCTCTGAGGCGGCCCCAGAACACTGTGGGCTGCACGCAGGTAGCTCTGCTGGCCTAGGTCTGAGCCCAGACCAGTGAATCAGGCTTCCAGAGGAGTAGGTGGGTAGGCAGATGAAGATCAAAAGGATCTAGAAGTTACCGAACACAGCTGCCCTTCACAAGTGCTCTGGTGTGGGTGGCTCAGCTGCTTGAGAACAGCTGCTGCATTGTCAAAAACTGCTGCATGGAACAGGTCAAAAAAAAAAACAAACCCAAACCAACAGGTGGGGGCAGATAAAAAGGATGGGGTAAGTGAGAAAAGTCTGTAGACATTTTTTGTCTCTTTTCCTGCCAAAGAAATCCATTCTGAAATCTGCCAGCATTCATGGCTAAGAGCCCTCTGCATTTCAGCTTAAACATACTCAATAGGCAGTTGATGTCCATAAAGTTACTATAAATAAGATCAAACCTGGGATCAAATTAAGTAAGACTATGTATGCTTCCAGCATTCAAAGAACAAAATGCAACTACACAGATCTAAAGATCCAAACCAATGTGAAGAATATGTCACATCCTTCTAAGCACAGCCCTGTGTTCCCAGGTTAGAAGGATGCTTAGAAGGATGCACAGGCTTGTGGGAAGGTAGAATCTGGGCTCTCCATCACTACACAAGAATGTGGGTTTTTTTAAGCAAGGAAGTACACTAAATCACCATTCCTTATTTCACCAGGGACTCAATTCCTCAGTCCTGTCATATATTCACATTGAAGAAGGCCTTAGTAAATGAAAAATCTTTCTCAGTTTCAAAATGAGGGGCAAGCTATCAAGCAGAAGGAAGGAGAGCCCCCTGTTCACCACAGTAGCACTGCTAAACAGAACTTCTAGTGGAAGAAAGACAGATTTTGCAATATCAGGACTCAGCTGGATTGGAGTAATGGAACAGTTTTAAGTGTTAAGTAAGTGTAACTTAAGTTTTAAATGTTAAGTTTTAAGTTTTAAGTAAGGCAGATGTGGAAGGTACGTACTTACCATTGAACATGCTGTTGGCAATAGCACCGCATGGAGCCATGGGTGTCCCATTTTGGTAGGTTGTGAAGGGCGCGCAGTAACTATTCTCAATCTGCATTCAAGGTCACAAAACAATCAGGCACAGAACCTGGAGGTTTTGATGTAGTTTGGTGGTGTTAATGTTCTCCTCCCATTCCTTCTCCTGAAACGCCACTGTAATTAACTCTCCAGCCCATTTTGGTCACATTAGAGATACATCCAAATGAATATGTTGTTGAGGAACACCTTCTGTGCTACACCACTGTGTATCACAGTAAGTAAACCTAAGGTCTTCACCAAATTCTGCTGTGGACTTGCCATCTCCCAGCTATAAAAGCTCATTTTGGGATCTGCTACTGTAACACAGTTACAATTAAAAATGTCGCAGTGAAGCCTTGGCTTACTCTTGAACATCTTATTTTTCCTTCTTTTTAATTTTCACCTGGGCTGCTGCAGTGGTGGAGAACAGCAGATGCAGTTAGCCACATTCCTGCAGTTCTGTGTGGGGAAATCTTGATGTATGAAGACAGAGCAAGAGAAACAAAAGCCCATCTGAAATTTAACACCTCTCCTATCCCAGTTCATGAGAAACTATATATCTGCACGGTTAAATGCAGAAACATTTTCAAATAACTCTAATAAGCTGTGTATCCGATTGGTACAAAAGCCAGAACTGGTTGCACCTGGGTGCAAACAAGCTGACTGGGCACCTGGAGAAGCAGATGTTTAGGGAACATGTCTTGAGAGTTACAAGAGGCATTTTATAGAAACAACAGATTATTATGGCATAATCATTACATGTACTGGGAGGGCACGTGTGTGGACTGTGTGTATATAAATGCTGCTTTTAAGCCAAAGAAAACATGTTTTAGATTTGTAAGTAAAAACCTGAATGCAATGATTGCATTCTCCAATTTTCATATGCAGGCCTGCTGCAGGTGATGCTGTCTAGCCTCCTTTTTAGACCTCTAAGTTGCATTCTTAGAATGCTACATGATCACCTATTTTACCATACACCTTTTCCTGCTCCTTGTTCACTTCCAAAGCCAGATGGCAAAATGGAAGTCTCAGAATAACTTAATTCCCTAACCTTATAGTAAAAGCACAGCTTAAAACACTTCTGACTAAGACAACTGAAAACACCAGGAGACGGTTTATTTTATAAAGACAATGTCTTTTTAGTTAGCATCCCTACAAGGTGCAGGTTTGAGAAATGCAACACTGGACTGACACCTTTTATTCATCCCCTCATTTTTCTTCTCTTTCTTATTAGACATAATGGCCCTAACAATCACAGAAGCAGAGACCAAACACTGAAAAATTCTGTACCTTATTATTATTATTCCTTAGAGGCATCTTAACACACAGTTACACATAGTTAGCTCTCTATATGGTCAAAGATGCACACCTGATGGAAATACTGCAGATCTCATAATATAAAGAAGAAAACTTACATTTACATTTCGACCCAACAATTGTGCATCACTTCTTGATATCACATATCGACGGTGATTTTGGTAGAAGTTTTGGAGCCCATAGTACATAAAAACATCACCCTGGAATTCAAGAATATATCCCCTCAATAAGAGGAGTTCATGCTGACAAAGAGAAATCCTATCACTTGCTAAAAAACAGACGGGAAAAGAGCACTCAATATTTAAGTGCGGGTAACTTCATGCTAAGCAATTACTTCAGTGGACACTGGCTACAATCTAGTTTTTATCCTAATTTTCTAGTATTTCTAGTATTTTGGCACAAAATTAAACATACTTTAAACCACCAAATGAAACCTAAAATAAAAATGCTTGATTATTATTTTACTCGAGATGGCACGGCTGGCCATGAATCTGCAATGACTGAATAATTTCATGGAGACAAGACACTTATTTTCCATAGAACAAGATGCACAAAAAACTTGAAAAAGCACCCATTAGCTCTTAATTCCTTCAGATTTTTTGAAAAATAAAGCTGCCTCTCATCAATTATTTGAAGTTTAGTGCTGTGATTCAAAGGAGAATGCTAGGCAGCCAAATACAATCAGTAAAGAGGATTATTAAACTATTAAATACTTTATTAATTTAAATAAACTTCTAATCATCAATGTAATCTGTAGAATTACAGAGTATTTCAACAGCCTCTTCAGTACCGAAGAACCAACCCTAAAAGTGACTTTATAATTTAAACTGCACTGTAATTTGAAGTGATCATTTAGGTAGTACTAAGCATAAGATCTCTTTGGTGGAACATGAAGTATTTTAACAGTGTCAGAAACATACCCCAGTAGGCAAGGAAAGGAAATGAAGGATACTTTTCCCAAAAGAAACTGCAGAATGACATTGCTAGACTTGAATTATTTCAAGGACCTTGGGGATTAACAGCATAGCCCTCGTAAAAAAGATGACAGGGATTTACTGATGACAAGTGGTCAGAGCTTCAGATTTCCTTCTCATTTGAGAGCTCAGCAGTGCAGCAACAGCTAACGCCAGGCAAAGGGGAAGGGTTTGCTACTGACTCAGAGGGATATCGAGAGATGTGACCTCCACAAACAAATACCATTTCCTTCATCCCCATCTTCTCCTTGGACATCTCCCAACCGAGGACAGAGGTAGCCTGATCTTGTTTATTTTTAACATGTACCAAAATGAACAGAAAAGGCAAAAGTGTAAAATTTTGAGTATTTCATGTTTTCAAAAAGTACAAAGAAAATTTAGTCAGGAGCTCTACACAGCAGGAGTAGTATATTTTATCATATAGGGATATAAGTAATTGGAGGTACTAATCAACTTGAATTGGCTTCTTGCATCCACTTACCAATATATCTTCCTTTAGCGTGAAATTAACAGAACAGTGGCATTCCTTATTCCAATTAGATGAATTTTCACGGAGTTTTGAACAATCTGAGCACTTATCTGAATAATCAATCTGTCAGAGAAGTGAACAAGCAGAGGTATTGTAATAAAGGACATGCACATTGGAAAAGGTTAGTGTTTTAGCTCCAAGACTTTTCAGAGCAGTTGTCTTCTAAGTGACTCTGGACTGCCAAAAACATTGTTAAAAACTAACAGCAGAGAATCAGGACTTGACCTCAATGAACATTCACAAATTTTATCCCTAGTTTAAAGATGTTTTAAAGCGTTTTGATGACTGTTTCAGAACCTTCACGGCTTCTCCTCCACAAAGGAGTGCTGAGTGAAGAACACTTCTGCAGCTTTGTCTGGCTGACCAAGTAATGCTTGACAAATGGTCACGTGCACTATGGCCCACCCCGCTCAAACAGCCTGGATTTAGTGCTGAGTGCTAGCTCCAGCCACCACAGGTCTAACCAGCCTTGCCTCCAGGAGGCATTTAAACATCAGATCTCAATGCATTTTAAGATTTTGCCACAGCAAACATTTAAGTTCCTCTAATACCAAACACTATCAAAGGGATTAGCTTATTTTTCTTCAAAAAAACCCCAGGAAATAATAACAACATTTTAAATATTACCAACAGGGTCAGAAATTACCACCCATATTTTAGATATTACCACCCAGTTAACCACTCAATGCTCAGATTTTATTTGTGACCAATTATTTCTGAGGATTTTCGCAGGAATGCCAGCTGCTGGACATGTATCCAAGGCATGAAGCCACTGCTGCCATCTTTATCTAGAAGCAAAAATACAAAGCCTTTTTCCTCTAAATGTAGCCCAGTTTCTTCTTCATAGCATACTAAGAACACAACCCCTAACAAACCTGGATTTCTCTGATGCTATTTGCAGACAATATGAGGCAGACTCCCACAGAGAGGCAGAACATGCCTGTGAGAAAGAAGGTGGAGAGCACAGCCGTGATGGTAAGCTGGGGCTTCCAAGCTGGTAGTCTCTGTTGTCTGAACGCACTGTTATCCGGACACCTGGAAGGACATGCTTCTCCTTCTTGCTGGAGAAAGCTCGTCTTGTTTTTCATTTTCTTCTTGGTGAGAGGAAGAAGTAATGTGCTGGAGAGCGTTTAGGCTGAGTTACTGTCCTTACTGTTGCAAGACTGTACTGTTTGTTCAAACCTGCATTATGGCCAAGAATTACTTATTAACTGGATCTCTCTCTTCCTCATTTTCTACAGTTGTGCCTGGATCCCCATAATCAGCTTGTACCAATCAAATGACTGTGTACTTTGGTCAGGATGTCCATCTTATGCGTACTGGAAAAGCCTTAAATATATTCTTCCTGGTCCACAGTTCAGTAGGATTTGTTATGTCTTATTAATTTGCCAGCTATACTGGAATTTCAGTGTAATCTCTCTTCACTTCCATAGCTGCCCAGCTAACAGGCATGGCATACAATGAAAGGAGCTCTACTCTAATTCCATGGGACGCCACTGGGGAGGACTGCAGGTGCTGAGACAGCACTGGACAGAAAACATTGTTTTGGAAGACTAAATAAATCAATTTTCTTAACCTACTACATTCACTGCTGTTGATTCAGATACAATTTAAAGTTGTAAAAAGGTTACATGTTCTTTATCACAAAAGGGCAACTCATTCTCAAAACATCTAATTTGGATCAATGGCTTTCCAAGATGATTTACTCAACTGTATACATCTTGTCCTCTGGGAAAAATCCATCTATTCCCTAATATCCACAAAAGACAAAAGAATCACCCAGGGATCATCTCCTTTTAATTTAAATGGACAAACAGGAGAATATTTTGTGCACACTTCAACAGTTTAACAAAAATAAAATCTCAATATAGTATACAGATATTAAGCATGTAATAGAAAAACATACAGCATTTGGCCAGCTCTAGAACAGATATTTTTCACCTATCTTTTTGGCAAATTACTGAAATTCATACAACCTTTTCAAAGACCCTTGAAGGCAAGAATGAGATCACCATTCTCATGAGACAAGTAAATGTCTCCTTTAGGACAGCAAGGGGACAAAGCAGAAAATTGAGCTGTATAAAGGCTTTCAAACGCAAGCGTGCTCATCTTCAAAGTCTTAAAAATGACATATAGTAGTAGTAAATCTAGCAGGTGAATGTGATGTAACTCTGATTTCAGTATCACATTGTTCCTACAACAAAAATACACTAAAACTACAAACAAAACTTGTTTTATTATTAAAAGAAAATTCAGAAAAAGTTGCAATAGGCATTCTTTCCGTATTGATAGACCTCTAAAAAGTCAAAATTCCTGATTCCACCACCTGTTAATCACTTTCCAATTGCAAGCAAGATAATAGTAAAATGCAGCTGCAAATTATTTCCTTGTTGGTAAAATCATTAAAAGAGTCCCAGCTTCACAGACCCCTCTCTGCACAGCTTTATAATACTCATCTCCAGTAGGTCAATTGTTTCTTTCTTTATCTGAAGAAAACAAAAATCAAAGAAAGCATCAAAAGTTACTGCTAATGCTTTAGCTAAGTACCAGTATTTATTTACTCAGGCATCTTACTGTAGGACTAGAAATTAAAGGAGAGGTTCCCATACAAGGTCCTGAGTTCTTGAATATTTCCATTTCGTAAAATCTCTTGGCATTTGCTCTGCAACCCTAAAGTACAACTATGGCTCGTGAAGTCCCATCTAACATGGCTACAAAAAAGTTGCTGATAAAGCATACCATAGCAAGAGGTCTGTCCTGGGCTGCAAAATCCCTAAGGACTTTCCAGAGTATCAACCGGTACCATGTAGTTCACGGGCAGTACTACACCGCAACAATCACAACTGCATCTGTGTCTGACACATGTCAATGAAAAACAGCATGAAGGTCAGGTCTACCTGCAAAGTACTTCGGTTTATAACATGGATATGGCTGTGGCTTACTGTTTATCCAAAGATAAAAGACAAGTGTATTCAAGAGTAAATATTAACTACATATTTCAGCAGGAACATAAGATTATCATCATGGTTAGTACATAAATAGCTCCCTCTTTCCACTTACAAAGAACCTACTTGCATGTTTTCTCCGAGGATTACATCCTTCTGAGCCTCTGCTTTGCACAGGAACAAATGATGTGACAAAGCCTGAACAATTTCTATTCCACACTGGATGTGCTACATAAGGGTGAAAACAGTTGTCTTTCTATCCCAAGTCTGTTTCTGACAAACCTTTTTACTTTCAGGAGGCCTGAAACTTTCTGTATTTTCAAACCTCCTCAAGTCTCAGTGTTTGTATTGTTTGCAGGCAATACAATATTGTGTTAGGTTTTAAAAAAAAAAATCTCCATTTGAATTTATGAACAACTAATCTGAGGAGTTGAGACGGCTCTGTATTGCCATCAACTTCTCCACACAAAGATTTCACAGCTGTATCCTTCGGTCAGATCAGAAAGTATACAATCAATTTTTATTTAAACCTTTATACATTAGCGTAACTCCAGTGTGCCAAGAGAGAGTCTGATACACTCATTCATTCTCCCTGGTTTCTTTGTGAGCTTTTTCTTTATTATTTCCTTCTCTCTATTGTTTGGCATGAATGAAGTGGGAGACAGAAAGAGAGAAAAGAAAAATCCAACAGCATTAACTAATGACATGTTGAAGCAACTGAGGGAGCAGTGGATCAGGGCACCATTCATTATGTGGGTATGATGGGATACAAGACCGCCATGTGGGAAGATTCATGTGTTTTTAAATTGATATATTTAGCAGAATATACGACTGAGTACACAATTCTCCACTGAACATCAGGTGAGTACAAAACCAGCAAGTAGAATGGACACATGCTTCCAGCTGTTCTTGCTTTCTGTGTAATTACAATGAAATTTAGCAATGCAACACCTTAGATATGCAAAGAATTATCAACAATTGATGTCTGCACTGAAAATAGCATGACTATGACTTATTTCTAATTTTAAGAGTACAATTTTGCCTCCACAATTAAAAATGGATGAAAGAAATTAATATATCAAATTGCCAATTCTCTATATTACGGTTTTGGAACTATAATTCTTCTCTTCTTTGAGAAAACCTATGACTATTCATCAGATGTATTTACAATTCTTATACAACTAGAATAGTAAGATCCTCTGCTCACTAAGACTATTACATATTTCAACTCTGCAAGTTGGCAAAACATCACATTAGTATCTACTCTGTTAAGATGCCTTGTCTCCAAAACATTACTTGGGTATCTTTTATTGCTGAAATTCCTTATAAATAAATTTCAGGAATCTGCCTGATGTCTGCAGCAGGACAAATAGCTGCAAGACGCTCCACTTACATAGCTCAAGATGCCAAAAACCTTTCTGTGTGTTGTATTACCTGAGTCAAGTGCAGGTTTGAATGCTCTCCTGTAATCACACATTCACTGTTCTGTAATCAAGCATAAATATCTATTCCTTATGCTCACAATATATATGAAGGTGTAATATTCTTTCTTACTTGGTTTTAACATGAACCAAGCCATAACATTTTATGCTAAAAGAGCCTTAAGATTTTGCCTTAAAAAAAATTTATCTGGAGTCCTATAATTTTTGGCCTATATTCATGCAAAAATGCTGTGATGCTGCCCACAGAGCTGAAAGGGATAGCTCAGGTTTGCAACAGCCTGAAAGAAAATCTTAGCACCATATCTTCAAGTTTTTGAGGTGGATCACCTATAGACTACTGTATGTATATTTTCTTCAGTCGATTTAAAAAATCCATTCCACTGCAACCAGAACTTTTTGTACTGCTGTGTCTGTGAATTCATGTTCTCTCTTCTTTAAAAACTTACATGTAAATGCAAACACTATACAAAAAGCCTTTTATGTATTTACCACAAGAGGGAGCCTCCTAGCTGGTGTTTGTGCTACTTCACTTTTGCAATGTATTTTTTTGCGGGGTGCTTTATCTGAGATTATTAGAAACATGTATCTTTGCATATACGGGACTGTACAATACAGCATATTCAAAAGCACAGACAAGCACAGAGAAGGATTAATGACTGATGATTTGTTTCACTCATGAAGCAGCTTAATGTCTATATTCAAAAAATCTCCTTTCTCACTGGAGATTCTGCGTGTCAGCTTGCTCCAAACAAGCAAAAAAGCAGAAACACTTTGCAAGAAATTGAGAGCTTTACAACAAGTGATGGAGGACTCTGCCTCCTTCATTCTCTCTGGGTAGATACCAGCTGATGTACCAAAGCATATGGTAAACATGCCTTGTCACAGCAATAAATGTGAAAGCTGGATTACAGAATTGAAAAGAATGGGGAATTATCTTAAAAGGAGTTTATCAATGATGGATGGCTCTACATAGCTTGTATCCTACCTCTTGCCAACCCCCACCCTATCCGCAAAGGATAGCTATCTGTAGATTTACTCACAAGAAGTCACTTGCTGTCAGATGGAGATAAAAGCTTCTCCCAAGTTTTCTTTAGTTTTTTGAGGTAACTTTTGCACAAAGTCCTCTTACTGAACTTTCTGAGAACAGGTAGAACAACCATCTAGCATAAACAGGAGAAACTGACAGCACAATTGTGGAACTCACAGCTTAAACTTGTAACAAAGAAAGAAAATCTTTCGAGAGTACAGATTTACCAGTCAAATGTTCTTTGTTTTTAGACCACTGAGATCAGTTTTACAGAAACAGAGCCTTACTGACCAAGATCTGGGCATTAGAATCAAAAGTAATGAATACACAGGATATAATATATACAGGTGCTTATACAATACCTCAGGTATATCCATCATTCTCCTTAGTTTCTGATCTCTCCAGTTCCAATCCAGAATCATGTATTTTGTGGAGTCAAAGCACAGACCATCTAAAATGGCAACATAAATTTTACTACTAAGATACTGTCCTGGGTTCAGCAGTAGCAGTCATTTTTTCTCCTTAGTAGCTGGTGCAGTGCTGTGTTTTTGACTTTCAGCCTGGGAACAACACTGCTAACACCAATGTTTTTAGTTGTTGCTAATTAATGTTTACTCTGACCAAGGACTTTGTGAGTCTCATGCTCTGCTAGGACGGAGGGCAAGCCGGGAGGAAACAGAGACAGGACACCTGACCCAAACTAGCCCAAGACGTATTCCATACCACAGCATGTCATGCCCAGGATGTAAAACTGGGGGCAGTTACCCGGAACGGCTAGATCTCTGCTCGGGTCGGGCTGGGTATCAGTCGGCGGGTGGTGAGCAGTTGCATTCTCTTCCCTTGTTATTTTCCCTTATCATTATTAGTATTGGTGGTAGCAGTAGTGGTTTGTGTTATACCTTAGTTACTGGACTGTTCTTATCTCAACTTGTGGGAGTTACATTCTTTCGATTCTCCTCCCCATCCCTCCGGGAGCACGGGGGGAAGGGGGGCAGTGAGAAAGACTGTGTGGTTCTGATTAAACCAGGGCTTAAACCACGACAGATACTATGACATGTGCTTATCAAAATTACTTATGGCTTTTACATCTTTTTCTGTCTGTTTCCAAGGAAACTAATCTTTGAACACTTAAGTATTATATTTGCTGGTTGGAAAACAAGTGCACTGATACTGCAAACTCCCCTAACTGCATAATCCCACGCTTTTTTGGAAGATAAACGCAAAAGCAGAACAACTACAGTTGCCAGGCTTGTCAAGAGCTAACATCCTGCCAGAAAATAATTCCTCAAGCTTCCTCTTGATGAAACCGCAGGAGTTGAATTTCCACAGCTGATGAGGAGCTAGTTAAGTTACAAGGACCCTAGCCTGAAAACTCCTGTTAACAGGAGTTGACAATGCTTAGCGGACTAGGTGCTATGGGAACGTGAGTCAGGTCAGTGGTGCTGCTGAACACTTCCTTTATCCTCCAAATAAATGGTGGTGAAAGAAGAAAACTGGTCCTCCAGCTGTTCTATTTTTCCCTGGTCTTCTGGTGATGGCCACAACTTTTTGTATCAGTTTTGACTACTCTCCATTCTCTAGTGAACTGGCACTCTACACTAAGGTGTCAAAAAAGAAGCAGATCTTAAGATGAGATGATGTGCCTTGTGTCCCTGCCACAACCTGGCTCCACACAACACAGAATCATAGAATGATTTGGGCTGGAAGAGACCTTAGATCATTTAGTTCTAATACCTCTGCCACGGGGGGACACCTTCCATTAGAACAGATTGCTCAAAGCCCCATGCAACCCAGCCTTCAACGCTTTCCAGGGATGGGCATCAACAACCTGTTCCAAAGTCTCACCACCCTCATGGAATGTGCTGATGTGCTGAGCAGTAATGATTTAATGTCGATGGAGGGCAGAGGAAGCAACAACACTATGTTACTCCTGTGCCCTTTTGGAAAGAGCAATAGACTCCCAATCCACAGCCAGTCTGTGGCCTTATCATCTTGTCACTTTGTTGTTTGTTTTCTCAGCGTACATAATGTCTACTGAATAATTAAAAATACTCAAAATTTAGGAAAAACAGATTTATATAGCATAATTAATTTCACTACAGGAAAATCAGAAATAAAATCAAATCATCCAAGAAAATCTTTCATTCATCCCTCACAAAAGTTTACACTGAGCTCAGAGTGACACATGATACAATGACTTCTGCCATTATTTCCTTTTGATTACTTGCAGTGTTTGGTTTCCTGAAGCTTCGTATCTTACACCATGGTTTTGTAATCACTTTCAAGTCAGCATAAATCAGTATTTCTGCCAAAAGAGGAAGTCCCCCACCTCTGTCTGCTCGTTACCTGATTTTGTGTGCACACTGGGTTTGTTTTAATTGGGATCTGTTCTAATTGGGATCAGTTCACTGAGCTGCCAAACAGACTCTTGGGCTAGCACAAGAAGCAGAAAGCAGGAAATAAATGGGCACTGACTAGGGAGGGGGGGAGAAGTATTACTCTGCCTTTCTCAGCTAATACTGATTTATGACAGCTTAAATTGATCATAAAATCAACTACTAAAATCTTGATCTCATTTTGACTGACATAATAGAAGTGGAGAAACAACTGTACAGTTTAATGCCCAAATTCACAGATTCATGTCAACCTCAGCACTTCAAAACCAATTTAAGTCTCGCTTCTCATGAGTCCAAGTATAAGATACCTTTGGAGAAAACCCTCCTTTTCTCCTACCTTGCTCCACTAGCGCTTTTACTCTCCCAGGAGTTCCAACCCCAATGTGGAATACGCCTTTCTCCAACATATTCAACTGTTCTTTAATCTAATTTGGAAAGAGAAAGACAAACCACAGTAAACCCATGACTGTTTTAAAATTTCTTCACAAAAAGCTGGAAATAAACTCAAAATCTCACAGTATCTCCTTCTAGAATACCATCAAATATCAAATGCTGTTCATCTTTCAAACTGTCGAACTGATGTATCTGGGAGAAAGTTCAAGAAATCTAACAGCCAGCTGAGCACCACACTTCTCTAGAAGATCAGTCATTTTCAACTTCGAAAATCTGCTACTGCACCAGCTATTTTTGGAGGTGAGAACAATATGCTTCCTTCAGCATCTAAACAAAGTATCTGGAAATATCTGGAAAATTGGTAAAGCTGAATTAGCTCTAAACTGTAAGATGAAGACACTGGAAAAGGGTGAATTAAAGCAAGTGATATTTGTGTGTTTGACAGCACTTATATCAAAGGCGAAATGTCCACTCATTACTTCCAGCATCCGCACAATGTGTGCCCTCCAACAGGTATGGATATTGGGTATCCAGGCATCCAATGGCAGAATGCAAATGTGGCTGATAGTACAGTTTGCTTCCACAAACCTATGTGTGAGAACCTTCTATTTAAACAGGCAAAAGCCATTTGAATGAGTACCTCACAAGAATGTGGAACATCTTTAAAACATTGCAAATGTATAAGCATCTACATTCTGCATAGGATTGCACCGGAGATATGGGAGATGGCATTTGGCTAGATTTCTCTAAATGGCAACCAATTTTACTAAAGAATGCTATATGGAAGGCACTATTGCTAAACGCTTTAAAAAGAAAATGATACGACACTAGTTAGTCATTTAGTTGTTCTATCAGAATTCCCTTGCAGCTCTCTTACCTTTATGTGCTTTGCAAACAACTTGAGAACTCTACAGTCTCCTTTAAATGCTGTCATTGACCTAGCAATAAAAATATGGAAAAAGGAAATGCAAGCATCAGGGCTGGGATTAAGACCACAGAGGAGGAAAGTAAAACTAACTGGCATTTCTCAGTGTGCTTGAGACACAGTCCCCCACTGACCCCTGCCTGTACTTCAAACACTATGTACACTCCTGTTTGCTACTTGATCAACAGTCATCAACAACTGGACAAACACGATAGAAGATGTCAGTAGGGGGCAATATTGTTAAGATAGCTTTTCAGCTATTTAATAATTATGGCTCTTGCTTTCATAGCTAACTTAGTTCAAAACTGACTAATCCACACATTCTAATTCAAAAAAATCTAGCTAGTGAGATATAGGCATGAACAAACATGCATTTGCGTGCACAAAAGGAAAGATCTGTGCATGGACCAATCTATGTTTTAGAGTCTTCCTGCAGCGTGGCTGCTGGGAAAACCTAGGCTGCTACAGTCTTTACTGCAGAGATCGTTCCAATTCCAGTTAACCAAACCTCATTTGTCAGAAAACCTCACTTATTTTTCTGACACTCCATTTTGGCACACAGTAGCAAACTCTATGTTCTGTATTAATCAAGCAGAACACAACATACTCAGTACTTAATGAATGCCATTTGAGACAGCTTTGTCTGCATGCTTTTTGCAATGCATGAAATTTTAATTTTCTCCAGTGCAAAGCTAAAAGTTTATACACAAGTACACATATAAACCACTTAAGTCTCAGAGGGCAATATCTGCATGCAGGGGGTAAGCACTGCTAACACATCTGCTGTATATATGCTTCCATCTGTGGCATGGAGTCAAACTTCCCAACTCTCCATCTTATGCTGAACTGACAGAAAATGGGGTCAAGATACAAAATACAGTGGTGAAATATGTGAGGTATACATTAATTTATCAAAGCCATCAAGACTCCCCGAATGAGAAGGGGGAGAATAAAGAAGGGGCTAGAAGAGGACAGGGCACACTGAAAATCATCTCTGCACAGAAGTTTTGCCAGGCTGAGCTAGCTGAGAACCTGGAAGCATTCAGGCCAGATGCATGCACTGGCACTTGATGCCCTGGAATTGCATGTCCTCATTGCCTTTGGTGCAAAGTCATGATTTCTAGTGGTGGGTCATGATGTTTTATGGGTTTACTCTGTTCCCAGACGTAACATGTTGCATGTTTCCTCCAAATTGCTTACACTTTATTTTTTGTTTTTAATAAAAATAGCACTTCTATGCAACTGAAGTACTGTTATTTCAACCTAAAACCAAACACCAGACTCCCACAGTTTAAAGAAGCAAGGGATATTGCATCAGTTCAAGTCAGTGAATTTGTTGGCTAGCAGAGGACAGTGGCCCAGTTTTGCCTCTATGTCTGTGGTTCCAAGACAAAACCTCTGACTGACTGCCAACCTCAACATAACATTTGCTATCGACATACTTGATGAGTTCCAAGGAACGAAGGGCAGAACTGCAGATAACCAGCATCACCAACGACTTCTTCTCCTTGTGGTTTTTACGGAGTTTTGCCCATTTAGGACAGACTGCAATGAAAAAGCCCATGTACACATACACAAAAAGTATGACATGCCACAATTTTAAATTACAAGAGTACATGATGAATGGTACACACACACATAATGAATGAAGAACACACATGCTGACTCCTATGAGGTCTGGATCTCTGGCAACACTTGTACATTTAGTCATGGCTGAGAAATCGGAAAATAAAATGCCCAAAATAAATAAAATCCAGAAATATCACATAACTGAACAAATTAGATAAGCATTAAAAATCAACAGTTCATAAGGTGACGCTGTCTTTATATGCCACATATGGCAATTTGTATCCCAGAAAATCAATTGAAAGGAAACATTTACCAGACCAACCAGAAGTTCTATATAAATAAACAGAAGAATACAAATTCTCTTGGTTCATATCAGCAGACAGCTGCAGGATTTTTACTGCAAGACAATACATACACCTATTTATGAAGCCACAATAAATTACTGCCAAGTAATCCCTAGCAATCAAAAGAAACTCTACAAAATTTTGATATAAAAAAAGTGATAAAGAAGAACCAGAAAAACAAGACCCGTCGTAAAGAAAAAAAGCAAACCCTTAAAGTTATTAATACTTAATAATTAAAAATATTTGGAGGTACAGATAAAAAATTCAGTAATATTGCATTAACAATATTTTCCATACAACTTTCATCTCCTCCAGACCAACATTTTAACTCACTTTCCTTCAGGTATGAAGAAAAACTGTGGGTGAGATCATTGGCTGGCAAAAAGCAGGAATCTGAAAACATAAAGGAAAACATTGTTCTGTTGATGTATTTTTAACAGGAGAAGAAGCATATACTTCTGCAGGATAACCACTAGTGATATTAATGAAATCACAAGTGTGTTGAAACCCATCATCAATAAATTACCATTTGTGAATCAAAGGTTAATCTACCTATGATGCAATAGATCTGCAGATCACCCAAAGAATTCGTAATGTGCAAATGAAAGAATATGTCAATAACCTACCTGTCAATAAGTTTGTCCCTCTTTCTGGCCTTTCATATTGTGATAACCTACCTACCTATGTTGGCCCTAATCGTAACACCTACACTTCATTTTAATGCCTTCCTCTTCCTTTATTTCCTAATGACTGCCTATCTTTTAAGCTGGTCACTATGTTAACTAGTTAAGTCTTACAAGCACTTTGTGGCAGACATTTAATTTTAAGCTTCACACAAAGGCAGTGGAGAAAGACAAGGTCCTAACGTGTTCTTTGGAAGGTCCTTTCTCCAGTGTCCATCTAGAAAATCTACGTTCTTAAGAAGGTGATTAAAATTAAATTGTCTGAAAACTTGCCATTGTTGTCAACGGTCTTTGCCTGATGGAACAATATGCTCCCATAGAGCATTAACAATTCTGTCTTCAGGGATCCACGTATTTGTTATCATTCTGCACGAAGCACAGCACCTCAGGGTGCCTGTCTATGGATGTTTGCTGACATATTTTAACTAAATTATAAGCTTTCCCCAGACGTTATTCATGCTCACATGCATGGTGCACTGTGCCAATGCTGGCAGCATCAATCCATGATTTCCACTGGAATAGACAATGTGACAAACATTGGTCTGTAGTTTGTAGCTGATGCCTGGCTGAAGTCCCGCCTGTGTAGTTTCTTGAGCACAGCCACTCTACATCACTGTATCTTCCATTTAACAGATGTTGTCTTGCTAAAACTTTCATTTTGCATTGATCCCTTTTACTAAACTCAGAGACTGACATTTACTGGAACTTGAGCTCCAAAGGGAACAAATGTACAACTGAAGAATTAGCAGCTGATTTACTTGTAGAATTGTGTTTAAAAGATGCACTTGATGCTGGTGGCTTCTAATAGATCGTTTCTGAAGGACATGAGCTTCAATCACTGACTTTTCACCACGAGTCTAACAACACTTCAAATCAACAATTTTAAATGAGTTTCAGAAAGGGGGGAAAAAACACTCCAGACTGCAGCAAGAAACCCCAGACTGCAGCAAGAGACCATGCTGTCTACAAACCTGACCTTTTGCACCATGTCAATTAACAAGAACACACAACTCCAAGTAGTTGCTTGTTACTTGCTCAGTGCTTTGACATGAGGGACTTGACAGCTGTAGAATCACACAGAATCACAGAATCCTGAGGGTTGGAAGGGACCTCAAAAGATCATCTAGTCCAAGCCCCCTGCAAGAGCAGGGTCCACAGCACTCTAAGCCTCCAACTCCCAGCATAAAAAGAAAGAAGAAATATCTCTGTCCAGCTCAAGAGCTAATCCATATGGAAATGAGGCATTTCACTAGTCTAAAGGGCTCTTTTAGTAAGAAAGAAACCAAAGTAATTTATTATTTGCTAAAAACCCTAAAAGTCTGAAAGTACTTAACACAAGCTTTTCAAAGCAATCTGTATGGGACTTCTCCAGGGTTTCTTGACTCAACAAGAAAGCTGAACTTGCCCTATAGAAAAAAAGAAGGGTCAACCTAGAATCATAGATGGTAAAGAGAATATTTACCTAGAAAGACTGCCTTAAATATTAAAACAGAGAAAGCACTACCAGGCTAGAAGGCTCCTATATTGGGCACAGGTCACTAAGAGTTCAAGTATCAAAGGTGTATGTACGTAGGTTAGTTAGCAGGCTATTTGCTCTTCATGAGTACTACTAGCAAATAATGGACAGTGCCTGTCAAATGACAGTGCCTCCTCATCTACAGTATAAGCAGAAAAGAAGTTCATTGTTACCTTCATCTCTAATGCAACTTCCAACTGACAGAAGCTAACCCTGCTCTACCCTGCTTTGCCTTTTCTATATCACAGGCTTTTAACTGGAGACAAAATACAGGAAACCAAAAAGGGTCCTCGTCATGGTTAAAACTTGGACCAGAATAATCATCTCATTTCATGCCACTCCTTGAAAAACTATTACATTCAACATCTCAGTGATTCTATGATCTCAGCCACATCAGAATGATGTCTCATTACTTCTTTGTCTACTCCTATTGTCAGTTCTCCTATTGTGCATTTGGATCAACTCTGATAATCTCAGAAATAAAATACATTTTCAGTCTCTCAGCACCTTGGAAGCTATTATTAGGAATCATATAATTCCTATTAGAAAACTGAGCTCCTGAAATTAATACTTTGCAAGAAAAGGACACATTTAAATAATGTTCCTTTTCATTTCCATAACTCCAAGAAACCTTATTTATTCTAAAGAAACTCTCTACTTAAATATCAAATTAATGTACCGTATGAGAATATATTTCCATAAAAAGTACAACTCAAGATCTGGCCCCAAAATCCTCTTTCTTCTGCAGAAAAAGAACTCAACAGTATCATGAAAAAACAGTATTTATCTATTAAATATAGAATAAGTTACCTGACAGCTTTAATTCCTCTATTTCAATCACTGAACGGTTTTCACCAAAATGTTGGCTAAGCAGATTTTGTAGATCTGCAGGAACACCAGGTTTTGGAGCGGATTTTTCCAAAATATCAGAAATTTTCTTCTATAAAAAACAAATAAAATAGGTAAGTATGGCATTTCTGTAATTTCTGCTCTTTGGCTAACAACACTGTAAATAAATGTTACTTGATAGCTTTATCCAGTTACATTGGTTTAATTACAGCTTAATTAGAAAAAACACCTTACAATGGGACAAGATTCCTGTCGTCATGAGAATGCAGACTTCAGGTGCAAGTTCAGATACTTTGATGAGATCGACCTTGAGCCTGAAGACAAAGCTCTTGCACAAAGCTCTTGCACACTCAATGAACTGAAAGCTGGTTTGTGAGGTTTGTTATTTTTACACTTAACTCTCAGTTGGAAAATTCAGGGGGTTTTCATAATTTATTATTTTTAAAGCATAACAACAGGGATGATGTGGTTATATGTGTCTTGGTTATATTTTGATTAAAACAAGTAACCACCTATCTATTTTGGAAGGAAAGATGGCTGGCTGTATTCACAGAATATCAAAAAAATAGTGATGAAAATGAGTTAAAGAGCTCACAAAACTAGAAGTCAACTAGAAATTGTTCAGCACCTGCTCTGTTCTTCCAAATGTGTATCTTGTAAACCAAACTAATAATTTTTAGAGCCTCAACATGAGTTCATAATGATTGTGTTTTACACCTTAGGACTGTTAACAAATACCTGGGTCTGAATTTTAACTTAAGTGGAAGCGTTGCTGTATTTTTCCCTATAATTAAATGGATCATGAGAGTAGAATAGCCCTGTGTTCCTGTTGTCTGAATGATCTGCCAGCATTTAAGAAAACAGTAGGTTTTAAAGGATTGCCTGGAGACAATGGCAAGAATGTGAAGCCTCTCTTGTTCTCACTGAGAAGAGATTCCTTTGGGAAAGGCCACAGTAAGGTTTCTCAGCTGTGTAAGCTAAACTGAACTTGCCTCATGAGGATGCATGGCAGTACAAGCTGAGAAGTGAAAAGGAGCAGGAGAGCATGGCTGTGATGGAGCAAAAGGACACGAATCTGGGAGGCAAAGTGAGATTTCACAGACAAATGAGGTGGACCTAGAAGCATTTTTGGCAGCTTTGGAGGGGTGGTGGGCACCTTCAGGGCAAATTCAGCAGGTTAAGGTCCGGGGCAGCAAAGATAAATGGAAATTTTGATGAGAGCTATAGCAGGGATTTCAACATAGGGAACAATCTTCCATCCCTTTCCCTCACTCCCCCCCAGCACCCACTCCCTCTTTCTCTTCCATACCTCAGCACTCTGTCTCTCCATCTTGCCCAATACACCTGTAATGGCAGCATAAGGGGCAGAAGGCTGTAGAGGAAGAGCCATAGGGGGGTTGCTGAAGACACTCCACACCACAGCAAAGGCTGCCTCTCCCAGCTGTCTGTCTCTTTGGCTACTGCCCATTTCACCTCTGCTAAAAGTCAACTGTGTGCTTGCAAAAGCCCCAGATGAATCTTTGACCATGGGATACGTGAAAACGAAGTCCTTATGCCTTCCCCTCAGCCTATCTTTGGCCTGGTACAAAGCCCTCTGCAGTCCCTGGAACACCTTCCACTGGACATCTGGCTGTTCGGCAGGTTTTTGCAGTGCCTGAACCCATAGCATTTCTTCCTTCCCAAGATTCCCTCTCATTTGGCACCACTGTATTTTTCTGCCATGCAATAACTGTCTTCCCAAAGAATGACTAGAAGCCATCTGCAGCACACACAGCATTTGCATGAGGCCCACAGCTGAACCTCTTCGTTGTCCTTCCTATAAACCTCTGCTCTTCTTCAGTCCCAGCCCCAATACCTGCCTTTTAAGCAACCCACGTCTGGGAACCTCTGATTTAGCAGAAAGCAAAACAGAACTATCAGGCTCATTTTACTTGGTAATTCAGCATGAGGTGCTATTCCACAGGACCACTATGTCATTTGTTGGGTCCCTTGGTTCCTTCATGAAAATTACGTCATCCTGTAGGGGAGAAGCCTGATATTAATGAGGAATTCCCTAAGAGCAAGAGCAAGGACACCTGAGCAAACTCTCTTCCTTCACGGAGGATGGGGAAATGAGGAAATGTTTCTCATGCAGGATGTTTTATTATTTTTCTTGCAATTCATTCCAGATGCTTAAAAGCAAAGTGTTGGTTTGGGGTTTTTTTTCCCCTCTTTTCCTTACTTTGAGAGAATACTTTGTTTGGAACCCATAGATCAACCTGATAAGTATTTCTTGATGGATTTTTGACAGGCTGTGTATGTCAACTTAGTGGCCTAGCCTCACTGAAACCAAAGGTGTAACTAAGCGCCTATTATTTGCCTGAGAATAGGGTCTTTTTGTTAGGTCTGGTTCACCAATCTCAGTCGTGGGATGCTTTCACTCTTGCAGCAGTAGAACAAGTACTGCAGTCACTTCTGCCAGAGCTGCATTTAAAACAAAATCCCACTCTTCCCTCTTCCCATTTCCTAGATGATTGACATAACATAAAAAGGCCACCTCTCAGCCTTGTGAAGGAGTCAACTATTTACAGTTCGTCCTGAAAGACACTTAACTTTCCTGGTACTATATAATTTCCATCTAGACTGCAGAGTATGTTTGTTGTTGAGGATGAGGATTAAACATGGCCAGAGGGACAATGCAGGGTATTTATTTATACAGTTATGCTACGAGGAGAAGAGCAAAGAAGGACAGTTCTTGGCTTAAAAGATAGAATAGCAGTTGGAGCTTGACCACACTTCTGGAATGGGGCAGATTCTGCAGCAACTGATATTCCACCAATCTCTGATGCAGTTACATTTTCCCAGTACGCAATACTTGCAAGAGTGGTGTAGACATATACAACCCTTGTGCAGAGTACAGACACATTGCTTCAGTTCAGGTTGGGAAAGGGTATTTTGAATGAAGTCAAAAAAGTAGGAATTTGTGTCTAAAAGAGGCTCCAACATCGCGACCATGTTACTTCTCATCATCACAAGGTTGTCCCAGTTCTGAATCTTGTAATAGCACATATACTCACTGCCCAGTTCCCAAACACTCTAGGACATTCGTACCTTCTTTCTCTTCTTTGCCTTTACAGGAGTCTCTTGTTTTTCTTCTTGCTGACTTAGAAAACACTCTGTAGGCTGCAAAGCACATATTCCAAAAAAAAAAAAAAAAAAAAAAAAAAAAAAAAAAAAAAAAAAATTCAACATCAGATATCTGATCACTGGGGGGGGTGGGGTGGGAAGAAAAAGTCACCCAAGGGAGCTAAAACAGGGTACAGAAAGTAAAATGCTGGTTAGAGCAATAAAAACAAAGTAAAAAAATAAAAACAAGCTTCCCCATCTACAGAAGGGTTCACATTCTTACAGTTACATGTATCTGGAGTAACTTTGGAATTGAGATCTATGTTGTAATCAAGAGTAGAATAAAAGAACAGAAAGTTGAAACACATAAGTTGCAGCCACAATTCCATAAAATGGTGAAAAGCAGGTTTTGATACACCTAAAAAAAACCAAGAGGAAAACATGAACAAAAGATTTCATAAACTTTGTATTTTTAACCTCTATTATTGTGTGTGATTGTTTGTCTAAACTTTGCCAATAGTGCTCTACAATAACTGGGTCTAAGGTGATTATCCAGACAGTGAAAGATGCCAGGAAACTGGGCAAGAATAATTGGAAACAATCATACCCTGGATTTCCTTTTACATTTGTAATACAAAATTTAGGAAAACATGTTTTGAGTTTGTTCTACCCCATTCTTGCTTTGTCTCTCCATAGCAGGCAGGGTCAAATACACACAAGCAAAATACATGATGCATTTCAGAATAATCTTCATCCAACATGTGTTGCTACCATTAACCCTCTTTTGTGCCTGAGTGAGTAGGTTGAATTGGTCCATTTGTACCAGAGTCACTGTTCACATAAGCTAGGTTTAGGATTTGTCCTTGGATACCTAAAATGGTCCAAAACAGAGGAAGTGAGGCACAGGCTTTCCTTGTTTTGAGCATAGTGATTCCTTTTTCTTTTCCTTCTTAGGGACTTCCACTTCATGGAAATGGAAATTAATCTACATAGATGGGTTTTAGAGCTTAGTAAGTGACCTGATGAAGAGCAATGGGAAAACAGGCTAAGCTGCAGGAAAAAGCTCCTTAATATTAGGATGCATTTGGCTGGAAAAATCTGCTCCTGTGAGAAACTGTGGAGAAGTCTCATCACATGGAGCATTGAAAGCTCAGGAACAGCAAATCCAGTGCTGCTCCCTGGGGAAAGCCTGGAAGAAAAGTATTAGCAGAACAGGGAGCCCAGCTGAAAGCCAGAGAAGCTGCTCCTTTGTCCCCTTGTGAGGGCAGCTTCAACAGGACGAAAGACAAGTTAACAGAAGTTTAGACTATATGAGCCTTTCTGAGTCCTCCTTGCACTTCCCTCCCCTTAACAGGAGGATACTTCATGACAACTAGTACTATATGACCCTACCCAGCACTTTGTGGCTTTCCAAGCCCACTTTCACATCCTTATCAGAAACATTTTGTGGAGTTTAATTGTTCACATTATGCCTACATTTCCCTTTTACTCTCCACTCCCCTGGCTAATTCAGCTATAAAAACCAGGATGCTACCATGCTTAACACAAATGACCTATTGCTTGCTTCTGCTTTCTGTGCCATGATGCAACCACAGCCATTGCACTTGTAAAGGCAGCAATACTGTATAGATGGGCCATGAAACTGGTTGAGATTTGAAATGGTACTTGGGAATGACGAGAGACGATTTGGCTGAGGACTGGCTACAGCCAGCAAAGCACTCTATAACTAGAACTGGATCAATACCTACCCATGAGAAGTGATAGGGACCATATCTTGCCTCAACAAGAAGAGACATGTGTCCCTGTGATTTTCTCAGGTATAAACAGATATTACCTTCACCAGAAATCAAGGAAACTACTGCACGTAGAAACTCACTTCAACTAATAGTTGTTGCAAGGTTAAAATAAGCTTTTTGGGTTTATTTTTGCTTTCTTTCTTTTTTAATAATCTCTCTCCTGACTCTGATTCAAGTGCTTTTAAAACACCACCATACATTTTTTCACTCCTATCCCTAAAATTAGCACTCCCACACATTGAGACTGAAACAGAGGTACTCTCTGCTTTCAATTCCTGCTCTACCCTTACACATGCCAGCTGTCCATAGATAATCAAAGACCACTTGCCAGGTGTTTTAATCATAAATTCTATGTTCAACATAATTTATTCAGAGAACAAGCCTTTGGACTGATTTAGTCAAGGGATATTAACAAGCAATCAAAAAGGCAGAAAGGGGCCAACCTGAATCTCTTTCCTCCAGTAAAGGATGACATTTCTCTATCCTAGAAAGTGCTATTGCTCTTTCAGCATACTGAAAAATGTTATGCATTCACTTCAGGCCCATTTCTCCTTCCATATATATAGTGAATTCTTTTACATAAATATGCAGAACTCTCCCAACAGGTGGCTGCATAAGAAAAGAATAAAACTATGGCACAGAGCTGAAAATTATTCTCCAATAGAAACCAAATTTCCTCACTGATACCCCCTCATTCAGTTGTTTAATAGTATCACCAAATACCACAGCTTCTTTTTTGAAGGCAGCATGCAAGCTGTTATTTCAACAGCAAAAGAAGCACAAAGCAGTCACAGAAGTACACAGCAGGCTTGTAGCCAAAGCCTTGCTTCTTCAGAGAAGCATGTTAAGACTCAAAATTATCTCCTTTACAACAGCATATATATATTTAGGCATAGTATACTATTAGCCCAGCAATAATAAGTCCACTTTATTAAGACATTAAAAATAATGCCATGAGAAAAACAGAAACTTCATGGTGGTGAATGGCTGTAAGCCTAAAATACTTGGGCATCTGATCTAGACTGAACTTCTGACCCTTATCTAAATGTTAGTTGCCTACTTACTCACGCAACAGCTCTTTAAATGTCACCCTTAAGAAAACGACATTTGCATGTTTTTCTTATGCAAGACACAGAGCAGACAATCAACTGTTTTTTGACATGGCTCCCCCATGCTCTGTGTTTTTATGCTATTTTTACATGGAAGTTCTTAAAATGCAGAAAACAGGAAATTTGTGCTGAGACCAGTGATTTAGGACCTAAAATGTCATAAATTTTTTGTTCGTTAATCATAGGCAGAACATAAAATATTTCCTGCATTATATTTCTAACAAATTTTTTTCTTTACGTATTGCCAAGTTACTGCAAATTCATATGTAGAGTGAAAACATTCTTGCATGAGTGTGGAAGTTTACATTCTAGGTCAGCCATATACTCTGACTTTTAGTTTTTGACAAAGTAAGCACATCAAATACTCCATTCAGTTTGGAGACAAATTATTCATTTCATTGTAAGCCTGAGGACAGCCTGCAAACTAAAAACATAAATGCTTGCAGTTCTATTTGGTTGTCTCCTGACTGGCTTTAAGGTGCCAAGTCCAGTGCAGAATAGCTTCCAGCCTGTGAATAAGGCAGGGATGAATAAAACTGGTTATGTGCATAAAAACTCCAAAACTACTAGCTTTCTGTAAACACATCTGATTTTGCAATTGTTTTGCAAACATGACATGTCCGTGACTTTAAGCTCCCATGAAGCTCCTGGAGTTTTGTGGCTAGACATCAAAATACCCAATTCCAAAATGCAAACTAGTATTTTTTATATGACAGGAAGAGCTGTGGCTTGTGTTCTGCTATAGCTTAGCAGTCCCAGTCCACCCTGCCAGGATAACTTGTAATGGCTATCTTATGTTCTCACAGAAAGGAAAGAACAAAGAACTTCTCCAAACAAATTGTCTTAACTTAGTTCTAAATGCTGAAGTGAAGATAATGGTGATAAAAAGTGGCTCCATAAGCATCCTCCTCGAGTTGAAGTCCTCAGCATCTGACGCCTGGTAGAGCAAGTACAAAGGCAATACAGCTTGCTCCTGTATTGCTCTGTTCTCTCTTTCCTAATCAAAACGCAGAACCAGTTCAGATATTTATTTATCTCACTTCACCTCTGGTTTCCTTGGAAAGACACCCCAAAGCATAGTAATTGCTACTGTGCTGTTAACACTTCTCTGTTACCAAAAAAAACCCATCTCTGAAAATGGTTTTCACTTGGGCAACTGCATTCACACTGTGAATTTACTATTGATGTAGAAGTCAAAATTAATATCCATAACCTCAAGGAGAGACAGTTTCCAATGTAATTTTAGCTGTTTGACAGCCATTCACTTGATTCTGCTGTATGGTATCAGGAAAGAAACAGAAATTTACCTTCAAACAAGAGACTCTAAAAATCATCTGATCTCTAGACGACTTGCTTTTGCTGTAGTTGGAGTGATGCTGTATGTCAAAAACCTTGCTGCCTTTTGCTTGGCATATGCATTTAATGCTGAACAAGACAGTTCCTACTGGTTTTAAGGGAAGCTTTTATTAGCGAAAGGCTACGAAAATATCAATCCATGTAGAACTAAATTCCTCTTCACTTAGACCTTGCACTGGGGAGATTATTGGGTAGAGATGCTGTACAGCACATAAATACAGTTTCCGAGACCTTGTGTGTGCAGGTAAAGAGAAAAGATTATAGGGGAGGACGCTCAGTAGGCACCATCCAGGCTTTCATCGCTATGAAGTCATGCTGTAACAGACAGGCTGGCACAAAACAAGAGTGAATTTATTGAAATGTACCGGATTGTGATCAGTTCCAATTAAGGCAAAATAATTTAATAAAACAATCTTATTAGTGAAGAGATCAGACAAAATGTGAAGTAAACTGTTCCTTTCCTGAAAAAAAGGGGACTATGTTTCCTTACGCAGTATCACCTCTGTGTTCTACACAATTGCTACATTTACAAACCTGCTTTCTTTTCTTTGTCATGGCAGGTTTGGAATTTGAATCTTTATGTGTTGGTGTCCTGTTGTCACTTGCTTTCTCAACAGCTTCATCTTCTGAAGGATCTAAGGAGAAAAAAGAACAGGTTTTGTTACTGTTTTTCAAATCCATCTCCTATCTTTGCATTCAAAAATAGGGACTATGGTCCATAGGATCACTGTCAAAATACATATTTCTTCCTAAGTTTTCTGACACTTCTTTCAGAATAAGTCATCTCCTCCTACTAAAACAAGTCGTACAAATGAAGGAAGAAAACAACCAAACACACACAAAAATGCACACAACCTGCACCCTCAGCCTCCATCTAAAAGCTCCAAATGCCTTATTGCCACCAATTACCTAGAAGAGGAAAAATTAAAAGATTGGTATAATGTCCTATTGTATAAAAATATATGTAGCCATTTTCTGCATGCACATTTTGTATCTCTCCTACTTCAGTAATTATTAGGCAAAGGCACTATATCCGAAGTTTTAGCAGAATGTCCACAAGACTGAAAAAGGCTTATGTTTTGAGAGAAAACTATTTAAATTAAGGTGTTTCTACTCGTATTATTCTTCATCTCTTTTATCTATAAAGAGACTTTTGGGGAAAAAAAATATCCACAGCAACATTTCCCTTTTGCTATATTAGTGCTTAACATCTGCTGAAACACAAAAGTTTCTGCTGGTGACTGAATTACTTCCCTGATCATAGCCAGAAGAATTACGATCCATCAAACTGAATTATTCAATTTCTGTATCTAGAGCATTTCCACCCAACTGATACTTAGTCATTGTTGCAATCTCCTGCATTCTGAAGTTCTAAATTCACTTCAGCTTCAAGATTATTAAATGAAGAGGAACAGTATGATTTCTTGAGTATCACCTGAAGTACACATGATGTCACTACATCTACGCAATCACTACCTGTGAGCAGAGTAAACTGATTTTTCTCTGAGAGAAAGAAAATAAATTATGGCTGGTATTTACGAATTCTATGTTGAAATAGGTACCTAATGAAAAAAGGTAACTGAAAGGATATGTGAAAGATATGTCAAAGAATTTAAGTGAAAGGTGAAGTAAAAGAATATGAAGGAGAAAAAAAGAGAGCTTTATTCATCCATAGATGCAATGTTGTATATTATATGACAATAAGGCAGCAGCTTTGAAAATCCTAATGCAACACAACAGGTAACAAAATCAGTACATACTTATGCCTGTAAAGAGAGATACCATCTTGTAACTCCTTTTCCCCCTTTGAAAGGCTTGTGTAACAGTCAGCATCCTAAAGTTGGGTTGTGACAGCTGTTAGACTTCAAAAAAGTTTGGGAAGTAGAAAGCTAGCGAAGAAAATCAGTGAGTGTTTTAGCAAGTTGGATATTGTCTGTCATGAAATCTTACCTGATACAGGTTAGATTCTTGGCAAACTACAAGAATTTTAAAAAAGAACAGCAACTGAGAAGAGAATTCCTGTCCAGTACAACTAAGAGACTCCTAAGTGAAGAGGTTAGATAAGCATGTTAATGAACTTAGTTCAGACCAAAACAAACACCATGGAAGAAATGGCAGCACTCATTTGCATCTCAACACAAGATGAAGGCATATTCTGAAATCTTAAGCAAGCATCCACGATGAAAAGCCTCTGCTTTCCAGATCTAGAGCAACTGCACAAACATGCACCAAATGGACATTGCAGCTCTGATGGTCTACTCGCTTATTTCTCTTAGTGGGCACAGCCATAAAATCAGCAGCTGAATGGAGTATAGCCACATGAGTCCTAGATCCCATGTGGGCAAGTGGCTGGTGGCGGGGAAGGAGCAGGGATGTCACTACTGCCAACCCTTTACCACAAGCTGTAACATTACCACATAAACTGTAACATTAAGCTGCTGCTGTAATTCAGCCTCAGAGGATACCAGGTAGGTAGCCATTCTGGAATCTCTTCTCAAAGAACATGAGTAAGGGAGGTGGAAAGTCTGTAATCTCAGGCTTACTTGCACACTAGGAAATATGTGGCACTCATCTCCATGGGTTGCCCTCATGAGCTATTTTCCCTCTCTTCCGAGGGACAAACTCAGACTTATTGACTTTTCTTATAAGCTGCCATTTGGATCATGAGCAAGAAGAATGAACAACTGTCCCCAGTACAACTGCTACTGTCTTAAGAGTGTTCATCAGACAGTGGCTGAAGGTGAGAAGTTTTCTGGGAAAGTTTACTGGCCACTAGATGGAGAGTAAAAAAGGGAGAGTATTCAAAAAATGTTTTTATCACCATCAACGGGAATATGGGTTTACGTTATTATAACTTTATTATTAACGCACAAAAAAGTGTATCTTGCCCGGTACAGCCTTACACATAGCAGCAGGTAAACAGGGGAAAAGAGAATGCTGAAGGTTAACAAATTTATTCCTTATACTACAGCTCCAATATCTGTGCCAATATACTGGGTTCTTCCTTTCTGTTCTGAGAATGTTCAAGAGCTCTGGCATCATACCCTTGCCCCTGCACAGCAGCAGCTCCTTCCACAGCCTGTTCCTCTCTGAAGTCACTGACCACTTACTCCGGCCACTTTGGAATCTCAGATATGTTACTGTATTAGAAGAAGCTAAAAAGTTACATCATTCAGCACACTGCTCAAAGTTTGAAAGATGTTAGTGTTACCACTATGCATTAGGAATGTACCTAATGTTACCTACTTAGTAAATAGTTACCACTATGCACTGGGAAATTTCTTGTGCTGCATTTTGGCAGCACAGCTCCTGTTTGTGAACCCATCACTGACTCTTGCCTCTCTGCACTGACTCCAGAGATACTGGAGCAGTGACCAGCTTTTACACACACCAACCCCACAGCCTCAGGGTCCTGGATGCACTGCATCCAAGCAGGCTATGGAGTGATGATATAAATGAAGCACATCAAAGAAATAAGAACTAATCACCTCTTTGTCGATCTTTCTCACTGTTTTAGAGCCCCAAATGCCCATTCCAGAGTGTATCTGTGCATGTCCCACTGAACTGAATTGCTGAGCCAGCTCTTTCCAACGTTTCACACTGGAAATAAATGAGAATTGCATAAAAGAGATGCAGGAGAACCTGCAAGTGATCTTTAAACATTCCTTCTTAAATCCCATTTGGCATGCTCTGAAAGGCAAACAGGAGTCGCCTGAGTTTTAAATAACATCTTCTCTTTCTCATAACTAAAAGACACACTGCTAGCAATAGCAATCTGAAACTGGACAAATGGTTTCCATGATCTGAAATAGCCTGACAAACAATGTACCACCTGTTCACTGTCCATCTGAGTTCTGGACTGCACCTTGTGATGCAACATCCTCTGCTTTCAGCAAGAAGAGAAGGGAACCAATGTCCAGCCCTAACCCAAACAGTATCTGTAAAACCAGTTCAAATTTGAACAACTTTCTGCAGTACCTGAGCATCTTTATTTTGTACACAGAAGAACTTTTTATCTGTTCACATCCCAGTCTAGACAGTAGCTAGTTTTGAGCTGTGAATGTTCATGACACCATGTCAGTTCCCATGATGACAGGAAATCTTTGTTGTGGGCATCAAAGTCTGACATGCCAGATTCTGCCAACCATGTTCACGTTAAATAGTGTATCTTCCTCTGCAAAGAGTTACCTTAATGTCAGCAAGGTTATTCACAAAATAAATTGTAACTTGATGCGAATAAATGCAGACACACTCAGCTCACAGATCCCAAACACATTTGAATCAGAGCAGCACTGCTTGCCCTGCTTGGAGGTGTCAAGCAGCCCGGATGACTCCTCTCTGCCAGAACTGGAGAGAGCATAAATCTTTCCTTAATAATAAGTTGGCACAAATGCAGAACCTAATTGGTTAATACAACATTGACTTTCATCTCCCTCATGGTGCAAGTGAGCAGGCAGGCAGGCACTGATGGAATATGCTGCTGAAGGGGTGATGCTGTTCAGCACAGCAATCCTTTGCATCTGCTTTCCTGTGACATGGACCTTATGCAACCACAAGGTCATCAAAGACATCTGAATGTTCACGCAATGCTCTCGATACAGAAACATAAATGTGAATTCCACAGCTCTTCACACTTTCACCTTTGGTATTACATCAGTGGCATGGCACATACTAAGTGACTTCCCAGTCATTAAGTATTTCTATTTGATTTTATTTTGAATCATGCTGATATGGAAAAAGCCATTTGTGCTTAACACACATGCATATATATATATATATATATATATATGAGTAAGACTCTCATTTATTATCCTGATCACTATTCAAAATAATTCAGTGCAATGGATTCCAACTCATTTCAAATTTAATATTGATATACAAACATGTGTCTAAGTACATCAATATGCATACTAAATACATACACACATGCCTCTATTAACACACACATATCTGCATGTTCATACACATGCACAAAAATAAGCATACAGATATTTAGATAATTTAACTGGTTCCCTTCAAACATCTACTTTATTAGTATCTTCACAAAGAATGTACATTTGCTTGGTTATTTATACTAGTATTTTTAAAGACAGATGGCACCTTAAGGATATAGGAGATAATCAATAAGAAAGCACAGAATAGAAATATTCTTTTGTGTACATACCCAAAGATAACTGAGGGAATGATTTCCACTTTTGTTTTATCTGGAAGCTAAGTGAGATGAGACATCTATTTGGTATCTAAAAGATCCCAAGTGACACAGGCTAGTACAGAATAAGTTTATTTCTTACCATTAAGTTAATCTCTGTGCTAGGATTTGGAGGAAACCTGACTTACAGGTCCACAAGGGAGGCTCCCTCAACTTTCATTTGATGTATCTGGCACTACCCACACTCTTGAGACACACTCTGGGTCAGAAGAGCCTCTGTGTCTGAAGAGAAATCCCTGCTCTCTCCCTTATGCTCCCATTAGGGTTACAATTCAGTACTAAAGTAGAATCACTTAAAACAAAAACAAAGTCTGTACATTATTACTGCCACCACCCCCCCCACCCCTCCCGACTTCCATCCTCTTCTGACTCTTCTAAAATTGCCTGTGGAAAGGGGGCCTACAGGAAAGCTGGAGAGGGACTTCTTACAAGGGTATGTCATGACAAGACAAAGCATAATGGCTTTAAACTGAAATAATATAGACTCAGATTAGGTAGATGGAAGAAATATTTTACTGTGAGGGTGGTGAGACACTGGCACAGGCTGCCCAGAAAAGCTGTGGATGCCTCATCTCTGGAAGCATTGAAGGCCAGGTTGGATGGGGCTTTGAGCATATTGCTCTAGCAGAAGGTCTCCCTGCCTGTGGTCCCTTCCAACCCAAACCATTCTGTGATTCTATAGGTTTTATATTTGTTACACTCTGCTTCTTGTTTCAGATATGTTACAGGAGACTACGTGCTTGTCATTACTCTATAGGAGGAGTTTGTTCAATTTGGGTGTGCTATGATGGATTAATTTAACAGGCTGCTTTGTAGGCTATGTTTTTATTTATTGGTTGATTAAACAGTACTGATCTGTGTTCATGAATCTGGTGGGAAAGTATTTCTCAGAGCTTCCAGCTTTAAATTCAGCAGATTGAAAAACATTTGATGCTGAGTAAAATGCCAAGCCAAGTGTGCTGAGCACATCTCAAGTTTCTTCTTAATTGCCATTTTAGATTTCTTTGGGAGGAAGGCAGGAGAGGGGCAGAGAGGAGGTCAGAGAAAAGAATAAAACTGAAGTCTGAGAATTCCTCATTACTCTCATGGTTTTGCCATTAAAAATTGGCCTAAGTCTTCAGTGAGTCAGATTAAGTAATCTTAATGTCAATGCACTACTTTGAATTTCTCTCATTGCATCTTCCCTGCATGTCCCATCAGCTACATACAGTACAAGGTCAGTCAACTTCTGTAAAGTGTAACAGCTGTCAGCAAAATTGGCTCCGAGGTCCCTGTTCATCCTTGTTCAGTTGAGAGGCCTCCTCTTGTCTTCATGTTTGCACTGATCACAGTAACTGGGCTAAAAGCAGCGATGACAGTATTTTAACATACCACTATTGTATCACCCCTCCAGGCAGCAGGAAACACAAAGCTCAGGTGGGTCTTTGCATGCTGTCCGCCAGTACCCAAGGGAAGAGATGAGGTCTTTAAAATGAAACAACCCCGGGTGTGCGGGCTGATTAACTAAGAATTAACATTTTAAATATTTTAAAGCATTCCAAGCTCAACTATATCCCTGACAAAAGGGAAAGGTTCTGCATAGCAGTGGGAGGAGCAGGTACAGAGGCCAATCAGGCACAGCAGCAATAGGCAAGCAGCAGCTCAAACATCTCCTGGAGAGATGCCAAATTAGTCAGCTCTGTGTCACCAGCACCGCTAATCCTGAAAGGAGAATCTCTTACATGTCTACCAGGACAATCCTCTCTAAATTCCCTCACTGTAAGCAATGGACAGCTTTTAATTTGCCTGTTGAGAAGCCTGATAATAGCTCAGGTAACCTGGAGCCTATGGTGTAAAGCCAGCTAGCCAAGCAATATCTATGAAGCTCTTTTAGGTGCCTCCAGACCAGCCACACGGAATAGCTAAGAATGCAAATTTTATTATTAATATGGTTCTTCAGATCAGTTCCTGGCTATTCACCATGACAATAGAAATTTCTAGTAAACGAGGTAAAATGTTAGCTACAAAAGTGATTTGTCCTCAGGGAAGATCACCACATAACAACAGTGTCAGTAGCCTCTTCATTTCTCAAATTGCTCTGACTAAATCAGAAAGGGTCCACTGGCACCCCCTGAAAGATAAATAATTCTCCTCATCACAGGCATGCATCATCTGCAATGGCATGACTGAGAAATCCAGATGACATTACAGAAAAAAAACACCAAACTCATCCCTCACCTCGCTTAATAAGGATTAGCTAAAACATTTCAAGCAGTATCGCAAACCAAAATTTAGCCTGAGAAACACACACACAGAAAGAGAACATATTCTGACAGGAGATCAAAAATGTTTGATGGGAGGAAGAATGGCAACGTGGCTAAGCATGGAATGCTGATTCAAAAATTAATGAAGATATTCCCTTCCTTAAAAAAAAAAAAATAAATTAGTATTTTAGGTTTTGCCATTCCAGTTTTAAAAGACTGATGAAGTTTTCATACTTTTCTCACTGGGGTCATGAATCAAATTAAGTGCCCTCACTCATAAGGCCTTAAAATACTCATGTATTTTGACCATTCTGAACTAAAGAGGAAAAACTGTGAATGAACTGGTATTTCTTCTTGTTATTAGGATGTAAGAAGTTGCATGTAAAGCGACTAAGTTACTTAGTGTTCCTTTGGTGACCTTCCCTGTCAGTTTACTGCAACACAGAGCTGCCTCCCTGCCTTGGCTGAAATAATCTCCATGGTAATTACATCTGGTGCTAGCACGCCATCATCCCAACCCAGCCAGGGTCCCCCACCGTCTGGTCACTGTTTTCCCTTCCCATTGCTATGAACTAAGGACTCCATTCCCAAAACAGGTCCATTCCAGCACAACAGTAATTTTTTATATCTGTGAGGATGCCTTCAACTGCAGCCATCACCTGACAATGTACTTCAAAAAAATGTATTTTGAAGAGTACTTGTGAGGCACAGCTGAAGGACATATGTACCTGAGCAAACTCAGTCCTATCAAAGAATCAAAAGAACTTC
Organism: Psittacula echo; assembly: GCF_963264785.1. Classification (NCBI taxonomy): domain Eukaryota; kingdom Metazoa; phylum Chordata; class Aves; order Psittaciformes; family Psittacidae; genus Psittacula; species Psittacula echo. The sequence goes on along the minus strand of NC_137736.1, from coordinate 20,682,710 downwards.
AATTTTGTTCCACTAGACAACATTCAGACGGCACAAGGTCCTTCCTACTCTATCCAGCCTAAGGCTATGCCAAGCCAGTTTCTTGCTAACAGTCTGTAGGAATTCCCTATAATAGTTTCTAAGTAGGGCAAAGACAATAAGCTTACAAAATGTAAAACCCTTCCCTGTGCAGTTCAACAGGCACATCTACCACAAACTTTTTTTTTCCCTGATAAAACTGGTGACAGGATATTCAGTTTACATTCCTCTTCCTTACACTGAATGTCAATTTAAATTAAAATCTCTGCCTGTTCAAGCAAAAAAGAACAGGTCTTGATGAATAATATCAAATTAATTTTCACTATGCTCTGATATGATAGAGGTTTTAGTACACATACACAGCTATCTTGCCACGCAAAGGATCTCCCACAGAACACTTCTAACAACTTTCTCCCTTATTTTTAACACTTTAATATGCAAAATGAGTACTTCCACACTCACTTGTGACACAACTTGCTGACTGGAAGTGAACCAAAAGACAAAATATTAGTAGTCTTGTAGTACAGCCTGTGGTATAGCTACAACCCAGTCCTATTCATAATTTGTCTTTTTCACTACCTCACACAAGGAATAATGGCACCACGAAGGTAAGAAGGGAGAACTCAATATTCATTTAGACACTGTAGTTCTAAACCCCATGGTAACATAAAGCACAAACACCAAGATTTGACATGTCAGGAATATGATAGGCCCTTTTATTGTTTGCCATCCAACTTAATTTCTTCATTACAGGCCTGCCAATCAAGAGCAACCAGAGACTGAAGATACAATAATACACCAGCACAGAGTGGAAATCAGTTCTCCTGTTTGCTTTAGTACCCTTCATCAATGACACCATGACTGAAAGCTCAGATGACAGCCACAAGCTGCTGCAGTCTCCTCATTTCTCTTTTTTTTTTGTACTCTCAAAAAATATCTGATAATCTCCTTAAGTCTCAAAATGCAATTTAAAAGCATTTCTAGAAATGGGGAAGTGGGAGACTTTTATTTGTTTGTAAGTAGCATGGCTTTTGGCTGTTTACAAATCTGCTGGATGCATATTATAAAATTAAATATTTAACCTTATAAAAAGGCCTTCTCTTCTTGACAGATGCCAGGCATTATATAACCTACAGTCACTTTAGAAACCACTCAAAAGGATGTCAGTAATAGTGTGCAACAGTTTAGGCTTGTAAGAGAACATTCTATCCAACTCTGAAAAGCAGAGGAATAGGGCAAGTCAGGATACTGTTGAGCACACTGGAAACTGGCCAAGACATTATGGTTCACGTATCTCACCTTTTGAAATGCTCCATGGGATCTTTAAATAAGTGCCTAGGAATTTGGTGTTAATCAAAAGAAAAATCACTTCACAAATATTAGTTACAGAATGTATGACTGTACAAGGCAGAACCCCACAAGGCTGGCTTGAAATAAGTATCATTCCAGAGGAAATGATACCAAAGAAGGCTGGGTAGGCAAAAACCATCCACAAAGAAGTGGAAAGACCATCCAGCATCCCAAGAAAAACACAAAATATGAGCCCAGGAAAAGCTAGGCACAAATCAGGGCTTGACTCCCTGCTACATCATCTTCTATCTTCTTGGTGGTGTGGACAGGAAACTCATGCAAAAGCAGTATTTAATGATGTCAGTATCCTGTACATTTTGAATTTCACTACTTACACAACGCTAGTATGCCTCTCAACATATGTCTATCTGGAGGCAGACTCTTTCCTTTTTCAGGCCCTTTCTTTAAACACCAGCATCCTTCATCTGTTGCAGTATTCAATCCTACCAAATATTTATTCTTCTTAATGGAGAAGAAATACATAAATTGGGAGGAAAGAGGAACTTGGATAAATCCATAAAACTACTTAATGTATCCCAGGTCTAAGTACAAGCAAGTTTTGCCCAGGAATGGCATGTCTCAGGTGTGATGTCTCCCTTAATACTACAGGAGATTCATATTTTCTACTGTTCTCCCAACATATTGGGAAGCAGTTGTGGCTCACAGCTGTAGTTCCTGTTGTGAAGGTAACAGAGTCTGGCTGACTCTGCGGACTTTGAGATGATAGATCATGATAAAATTACACAGTGGAACTTGCCAAAAATAGTAGGCTTCAATTAAAAAAAAAAAAAAAAAAAAAGAAAAAAAAGCAGCACACTTTGCAAAAGCTTAACAGGCCAAATTACTGCTCACAGAAACACATGGCTACTTTAGTGATCACTGATACAATTCACACCTCTTTGGTTCATATTTTGCAGGCATATGCATCTATAGTATACAGTTATCACAGACCTGATGTTTCCTCAGGTTTTCTTTCAATATTGAAAACTGCATGGATGCATATAACATAGCACACATTTAGATAAATGTCACAAAAAAAAAATACATCCTGTTGAAGTACAATACTGCAAACAATCTTTTATCCTAACTCTCCTAAATGTCTTAACACAGAATGTGAGAGAAGACATTTTGAGTTGCTCAGATTTCTGCAGCTTTTTTTATTCAGAAGCCTTTATATGACATAGTGGTATCAGGCCCCATTTGACAGAGTATCAGGTTGACCCATATCAAGTTAAACTCTCCTTCAGGTTAAGAACAAAATACCCTGACATATTGCCACGCAGAGTGAGAGTGGCAAATTCCATGCATTATAAAACATCTGTTGAAAAGCAGGCATAAGGGTTATGTTTCTACATCTCTTATTCTCTAGCTTCCTCCTCTGCACACACTACACATTTCTCCACAGTTTGGTCTCTGATATTGCAAGTTCCACTGCCCTTTTAAGCTACTCTAGAATCTCAAATTTATACGGTACCAGAATATACATTTCTGGATTTAACTAACTTTTCCAAAAAGACTATAAAAGCAACTGAAAGGATAATTTCTTACAGACAGAAGCTTTTATGAAAATACTACACACTCTGCTGCGTTAAGGTTTTTGAGACGGGGAAAGGTGACAGGCATTTCATCTATCTCAGTGCTCTTTATTTAAGACTAGCAATTACAGTGCAATCTCTCATCTGTACAGCTCTTTTGTGAATTGGCATGTGGCTCATTTGTCTAAATGATCAAATAAAGCACATTATGACTCGATCAGTTGCAACTGCCATAAAAATAGAGCTCATACCTACATTAATTTGCTGCGAGCAGATGGTTGATTGCTTTTCTGTCTTTTTATGTTGTAGTCCTGCTCCCTTAGATCCTCTCTTTGTAGAGAGTGACATGCTGGGAGGTCAGTTTTCTGACAAGGTCATCTGCTTTCAGAGTATGAAGAGAACTGCATGGAAAGTGGGTTGGGCTATATTTGGAGTTTGGTCCAACTCCGTGCCAAGGTCCCCCTGCTGTCTCTCTCTTGCAGCACCGTCTCCTCAGGTCTATTCCTGCAGATTCTCAGCCCACAGAATACATGAGGAGAGGAAAGTCGATCTAAGCTGCTACTGGATCGAGGTTTTTGCAATTTGCTAAAACCAAGTGGCTCAGCAGCTCGGATGAGGACTCCTTAAATCCCTCACTCTTCTAGCATTTATTTTTCTGTATTCAAGTGGATTTTCCCTTTTCAAGTTAATAAGGAAAGGAAGCTGCCTGGGATACAGCAAAAAAGAGTTTCCTGAGCTAAGGTAAGCTTGTTTCATTCTTGTATTGTCATCATAATTAGAGAGCAATTGATGATGGCTTCGATCAGATATGCTTTTCTGCTAGACCAGTTCTGCATGTCAGCATTAAGTGTTTTGATTGGTTTTTTTGCTAATGACATTCTCAATTTCAAAACATCAGTTTTCATTATTGCTATCTAAAGGAAATGGGAAAATATAAGGATATCAGCATGTGCAATAGAATATACATTATCTGATTTTACTTGTTCAAATTAATGTAAAAAGCACACAGCCATGGCAAGAGACTGTATCATCCTGAAAGTAGGAGAAAAACAGATGTGTGATGATATGCATGATGATGACATATACAGGCATGCACTAAGATGTGCTGAGTGATGTTTTATCCACATTATTTTGTATGATATAAGAAAGTATGGCTTCGGGTTTGCAATACAGGGATTGCTGCATATAGCACATCTATTTAAAAAAATGAATTAATTACTTGATGCTCAAATCCCTTAATGGTTTCAAAGAAGTTGCTCAGCTTCAACCAGAGTACATGCAGGATTAAAGATCATATTGAATATGGTCTCCTTTTTCTGTTGCATGCTTTACAGTGGGCCTACATTGCTTCTATTTTTAAAAACATATGGCTTTCCTCAGCACCATTTTAAACTCTTGCGATTCCTAAGGCGGGGGAAAAAAGCCTGGACAGATTACAGCATTGCTTGCCATAAGGAGATCCTAACACATTTCAGGTCACATGGATATCATGATATTGTGGAGTGGACTCTGACATGAGGAGATTGTTATCATACAAAGACAACACCTGAGCCGTGGATTTAGCACTGGCACACACATACACACTCTCTAATGCAAACACACAAGAATGGTAACCTGAAGAAATAGGGTAGAAAGGTCCATTTGACCCAAAAGTCCCAACACCAACAACACCAGGAAGTTCTTCAAAATAAAAAATACGTAAAGGTCTTAGCAAAAACATTTGAAGAAAGGAAAGGCAGATGGGTTCTGGATTAACAACAGGCAAAGGGCAAGAAAGGTCACTAAGTCACTGGTTCATCTAAGCCAGGACAACTGACTGAATTCCTGTACTTGTTTCAGGTCATCTTTTCTTAATATATGGCTGGTTAAACAACATCATGCATCAGGCATAAAAAGATTACAAGGTAGCAAAAGTCTTACCTACTGAAGAAACTTCCCAGCAAGTCCTAAAACTCTTTAACAAATGATTGGGGGGCTGGAGCACCTCTCCTGAACATAGGCTGGGAGAGCTGGGCTTGCTCAGCCTGAAGAAGTGAAGGCTCCAGGGCAAGCCTTATGGGTTCAGACTTAAACAGCAGAACTTGAGGTTAGATAGAAGGAAGAAGCCCTCTACTGAGAGGGTGGTGAGGCACTGGAATGGGTTGCCCAAGGAAGTTGTGAATGCTTCATCCCTGGCAGCGTTCAAGGCCAGGTTGGATGAGGCCTTGGTTGACATGGTTTAGTGTGAGGTGTCCCTGCCCATGGCAGGGGGGTTGGAACTAAATGATCTTAAGGTCCTTTCCAACCCTTCCTCTAACTATTCTATGATTCTATGACTTTAAATCAGTTTTCCAGTACCTGAAGGGGGCCTTACAAGAAGTTTGGATAGGGACTTTTTGTAAGTGCAAGTAGTGACAGCACAAGCGAGAATGGCTTTAAACTGAAAGAGATGAGATTTACATTAGATATTAGGAAGAAATTCTTCACTCTGAGGGTGGTGAGACACTGGGACAAGTTGCCCAGAGAAGCTGCGGCTGCCCCATTCCTGGCAGTGTTCAAGGCCAGTTTGGATGGGGCTTTGAGCAACCTGGTCTAGTGGAAGGTGTCCCTGCTCATGGCAGGGAGGCTGGAACTGCATGAGCTTTAAGGTCACTTCCAACCCAAACCATTCTACAATTCTAAAATTTGGGTAGCATGATATGGAGTCAACTCAGGCAGTGTGGCATGTGATAATTCAGATTAATCCAGAAGGTTTATATTTCAAGAACTCAAAGAAGAGGGTGTTATGGGAGGATCACTGAAGTACTGCAAATGCATTCACCAAGTCCATCAGCAAGTAAAAGGCTTCACAGTATAAAAGCAACTAGTGCAGCCTAAGATTGGCAACAACCTTTTATAAACAGTTTTTACACACTGATAGAAGACACATGCATCTTTTAAGTTTTTAAATGTTCATGTTTTACCTACAGTTACCGCTTAATGAATCAACTTAGTCCCTGTGACACTTTGGCACCTACTCTCCGTTTGTGTGTGGGAAAATGTTATTTCTCCATCAGTGTTAAAGATATCAGGGTTGTAGGGTGTGGATTAAAAAAAAGCAGTACAGATGTGGCTGTAGCTTACTAATACAGCATTCAAAATACCACCCTGGCAGATGGGCTGCATTCCAGAAGTAGCCAGTGACTGGCTTGTTTTGAAGGGAGCATTACCACACCTTCCCCACAGGGGCTGAGCCTAGAAGACCTCTGTCAGTCAAACTGGTGGGAGGTTTATTGGCATATGGATGAGAGGATGACGGGAACGGAAAATGGCAGTATCACTTCAATGATAAACAGGAGCGCGGCATTACTGGAAGAAGCTAGAAGGAAGCACATGTGAGTGAACAGCCCTCATTGTCCTATGCAGACAAACCTCAATCTACTTCTAACCTTTTTCTGGCTGAGGCTGATCCTGTTTCATAGGATTCTCCTCTTCCTCTTCTCCTCTCTCCATTAAAAAATTCCAGCACCAGAATGAGCTGGCTTCATCTTGCTAAGGTGTGACCTCCAACGGGCACGATGTGGCCATCCTAGTGGGGATCACCACAGAAGGAAAAAAAATTTAAAACAGAAAGTAAAAAGGAGGAAAAGATTTTAATTCCTCCTGTAGTGCCAGAAAGAAAGACTGAAACCCTTTGTTTCTATTATGGGGGCTCAGATGGGGCTGAAATCCACTTTTCTCACTGGGTGTGGGAAGGCATGTCTGTATATGTTGTCTGACATGCCTAAAGTTCTGGAGGATGAGGAAGAGGAGGCTTGGCTGATGATACATGCTGCCAGCTGGACAGGCAAAGCTCCAAGGGGACATTCACAAACCCCTGACTTTAGCAGTCACCTTCCGCTGACAGGCCTAAGCAGCGCCAGAGCCAGATGGCTAAATCCAGAGAGTGCCGGGGGGATGACTAGGTCCCACCAACAGTCATATGCCTACTACCACTTGCTGTATTTGTTCCTGCTTGGGGCTTTCTCCTGGCGCAACCAAACAGCAAACGATACTAGGATTTTCCTCCCGCCCTGCCAAACTGAACTGACAGAAACAAGCTGGGGTTTTAAAGGGAGTCAACTCATATGTTTAGCAAGGGGCCCTGTCAGTATCATTGGCACATGGCTCTGTAGCCAGCCCACAGGACCTAGGACTCACCTCCACCCACCACCATCATCACATAGCTATTGCTGCAGCCAACATCCAGGCAGGGACATCCAAAAGGGGATGGAAAAGTATGAGAAGAGTAAAAGTGGCATTTAGAGAGTCAGTCAGAGTACTTGGGTATAGTTCTCTGTGTGTATGCCTGTATGAGGAGGGAACACAATATTTGGTATGAAAACAACTTGCTACAGATGCAGAAGCAGTTTTACCTCAAAACATGCGTAAAAATTTTCTTTCAAAACCTTTTGTGACTATTGCCACAACTCCTGAATATACTTCCCAGTAAGAGACAGAGGATGACGTGCCAGTACATGCTGTATAGGAAAGACAGATACTTACAGGCACAGAAAATCATAAAGCTATAGTTAAGCAGACAATTAAATTATTGTAGTCATTCTGTTAAAGAATATTTTCCCAACACCTACCAGTAAAAGGGAAGGGGAAGGAAATCAAAGTTCATACTCACAACAAACCACATAGCCTCAAGCTTTGTCTGACCTGCTTTCACAAATTCATCTCCCAAAAATAGGAGGAAAAGAAACCCCAATCACCCAACAACAGAACTTTTCCATGGGGTCCCCTGCTGCATTTTGCTCTCAGTGCACCAGAGGTGTAGTGAAATCTTGTTGCACAAAAAAAAGTCTGCTTTGAGGTAAAAAAATAGCCTCAGCAGTCTGCATCTTCTTTCAGTCTGATGAGGACTAATGCAAAAGTGTTACGATTAATGAAAAAATCTCCAAAGAGTGGTTTTCACATTTTGCGTTAGAAAAAAATTTCTTTTAATGGTGGCAAATTCACTCTTGTCTACCCAAAACACAATAAGGCTTCATGCTCACATCTAAGCAGAATAAGGCACAGAAAAATCCATTTGAAGATCTAGACACTCTACAAGCCTTCAGTACCACACTGCTTTGCACCTGCAGTTGCCAACCCTAGACTGCTAAAATCTGCAGACAGAACACTGTCCGCTACACTCAGTGTCTTATTTCTCGCGCAGACATCTTTGTGGTTCCACCCAGTACAGTCTGATGGGTCTCAGCCCTTACTTCAGTGATGATTCAGGACTGATAAACAACCCATTCATGTGGGGTCAGATCTGCTGTGCAGAGCCTCCACATAAAAACAGGAACCTGCAGGGGAAAGGGAGGCAGAAGGAGTGTCCACACATGACATCAGGCATTGACCACCACGGCAGCTGGGGACACAGCAGATGCAGCCTGCTTTCCTCTGGTCATATCTCTCTTGAAGTCACACAAATGCACATAAAAATGTACACAGTTGCATACAGACAGATTACAAAGTTGCAAGAGGTGGGGACCCACTCCATCCATTAACAGCAAAACATAATATTTTAGGCTAAGATGAAACATCTCCTTTGAAGAATGCATTTATTTAATACGGACTTGGAATTTGAACAGATAAAACAGAAAGCAACTATGGCTTTGCCTAAAAATGATGATGAGAATGAAACTGAACAAAGTAGTTTACTTGGAATGTTATAAAATAGTGTGCAGGGGTATGAGACAGCATGAATATATCCAGAGCAGCAATAGTTTATCTATTCATTCAAAACTATTTAAAAATTGAGGACATGCATCTGGCCACCTGCAAGGATTGTTTTCTCATTTTCATAGAGCTGTTCCCAACTCCAAGTTTAGTGACAGCTACGGAAGTAAGCTGAAAACAGAGTGCTCCACTGAGGCACAGGTTTCTTACGGCGTACGTAGAGGTACATAGCATGCTCACAGAAAGACCTTTGCTCTCTCAGGGGAGCTTAGCAGGAGTGTGGAGCCTGGGAAAGCAGCAGCACAGCAATGGCTGTGCTTTGCTGAAGCAGTTTCTCTATGAATGGTGTGTTCATGGCTTTCTGCTGCTCTGTGACGTGTCAAGGAAAAGGATTATATGTAAGGCTAGATTGTATCAGTACGTTTCATTTGAAGATGAAAGCTGGTTAACTTTAAAACAATTCCCAATGAAAATCCCACCACACAACATGACATAGTCATGCAGGGAGAAATAGATAAAAGTGGGATTATACAAAACTATCACAAATTTCTCACCTTCCATTACATAAGCCTAAGTTCTCTCAATTGCAGCAAATTCACAGTGACTACTAATGGGGCTAAAATGCCACTGAAAGTAATCCTACCTGAATTCTTTTGTCTCCAACATCGGTGAGTGAAAGCGCATATGCACGGCTGCAAAACTGCGAATTACAATTTTACATTAAATGAAACTTGGACTAAACACAGTCCTGATAAATCCTTGGAGGTGAACTTTTCCATTTTTCACTCATAACCAGTTTTTTAGTACACCAATCTGTTTCTCAGATATCACGGGAGAACAGTGTCCAATCTCTAGCATGCAAACAACATTTAAAAAAATCAGTATTTACAACAGGTTTGTATTTAGCACAGTACCCATGTCATTTTCATAACCACTAATAATACTGCAGAAGAATACGAGAGCGAAGGATGAAAAGAAGGTAAAATAATGCCCAAATAAGTGGCAAATGTTTTAGATACTCTCCCTAACGAGGCAATTTAAAAGCCATATGCAAAATGTAGTGGACAAATAGGCATTTTACATCAAGTCTTGTCTGTCTTTAAGAACACTCAATTTAAATAGAATATGAGTAGCAGCCTTTCTTCCTGTTACTACGTTTTATTCTGCTAACATAATCATTAAGAGTTGTCATCCAGTACAACTTGGTGCGTACCATCGTAAGTCCACTTACACAATACTTGCCTAAAAGAGTGGGAAGACAAGGAAATCCCACTTGGGAAGAAAGTGGGGTAGTAGAAGGACAAGCCTGTCAGTATAGAAGAAAAAAGAAGGGTTGAGATGACACACTGGCTCTCGTGTGCTCGGGCACACGCTGTTGCTGTGTGTTGTCTCACACAGTCAAGCCAATGGGCTGCATGTGTGCTCACCCACCAGCCAGCACTGGCCCACTTAGGAGGCGAAACAGCTCAGGTTGCGATAGAGTTTCTCAATATAGATAAGTAGACATCAAGAGACTGAAACATATGACCTCTCAACTCTTTTGCAACAGGAAACTTGAGACTCTTGAAGGGAGAAAAACAGAGCATTCACTTCCCCTCGCACCAACTTCTATCTGACCTCCAGCTGTCTGAGGTGGACAACATGTAGTCTAATTATAGGTTTCTTGAGTCTTCGCAGAGACTGTCCTCTTATGTGGGCAAAGAATCCCACAGATCTCTTTCAGAGCACAGATTTTCCTCCATCTTAGACTCTTCTTCTGCCCTATAACAAATGTGCAAGGCAGTTCCCCATCAGGTTTGCTCCTCACCAGTGAAAACGAAGAAATGCCAGGTTTCATCAAGCAAAGCAAGGTATGGAGTGACCACTGGAAAATGCCTGGCTACCTTCTTTTCTCCTGTCCTGTCCTCTGAACAATATGCAGAAATATCCATTTCCTTAATGGGGTGTTCTGGAGCCTAAACAACATATGTAAAGTGCTATGGGATTCTTGAAGAAAGTGCTATAGTAAAAGAAAATGATAGTTGCTTATTATATTCAGACACAAAGGACATGAAGACCTTTTCTCTAACCCTTGAAAAAGCATCACTGCTTTTAGAAGTATTTTCCATAACCCAAACCAGATGCATTCAGATCATTTAAGATGAAAAACAAACTTGAAGCTTACTGTGTCAGAGACACACAGCTCAGTGGGATCCCTTTTAATTTGCAGCTACAATTCTCCAGTCTCAGTATCAACAGCCACAGTCAAAGGCTTCTTTGTTATGTTTTTGCTATTCAGCAGCTTCTGGGAGAGTGTCCTGATGTGAAACAAGTGAATGATAAGGCTTAGCCCTATCTAAAGGGCTGCTACTGCATCCAGCTCAAGGACAAACTGATGAGAGACTATGTAATGGTAGGGTCAGAATATAAATGGTATGGGAGAGACAGAAGCAGTGCTTTATCTAGGCCCTGAAGTCTCAGCTCTGGAGACAGCCTCGTAAGACAGATGTCCTTTGGTATCCTGTACAAATTCACATGTTGTGAATTCTTCATTCAAGACCCTGCTGGGAAATGTAGTCTCCTCCCACTTGATTTACTGCAGAACTGCTGATAAGGAAACCCCACTGTAGCAGAACACAACCCGCAGCACAACAGGAATGAGACAGGCAGCACATCTGGGGAGGGGGAATCAGCATCTCAGCCAAAGTTACAGAAAACAGCAACTGTAAGATAATCCAAGTCTTACTATATGGAACACAGCACAGCCCTCAAATCAGAGATACTTTGTCTCTCACTGTTTGTCTTTGGCAGCAGAAAGAATGGCCAAATACAATCAATAGTATCAAACAGAGCCCAGCATAGCAATAAAAAAGTAAATCCTATGTACCATCATGGTAATTTCATCCTTTTTTTTTTTTTTTTTTTTTTTTTTTAAAAAAATCGAACTAAGTAATTAGTTCAGCAATGGTTGGGACTGGAAGGCTGCACCAGGACTGTAATGAAGGCAAAACTCTGGGGAGCAATTTTGATTATAGCAGAGGTTTCAGCTGACTACATTTTAATTAATTGGAGTAGTACAGCACTCTGAAATCCCAGGTATCCTGCTTCAACCTGCAGACTAACATGGCTTGTTTTAGGGCATATTTTAACATTGTTCTAAAAAACTCTTCAATTGTTCTTTTACATCTCAAAGGTAATTTGATTTCTTTTTTATTTTTATTATGGAGGCTTTCAATGGGCATTTCAATTACAAATCACTAAAATGATGTGGCTGCGGAATGCCAAAAATAGACTCAGAAACCAAAATTTCCAATTACAAAAGAAGTTTTTTTCAGATCAATAAGCCGTTTTAATTTAAAATAGGTCTCTATTATAGTGAAGACAAGCCACAGTAGCATTCAGTTAAAAAAGCTCAGTAAAGACTCATAATATTAGCTAACATCCACTACAGGATAAACACATAAGTTGTCAATTACAAGGGAAAAGCAGAATGTTCAGGGTTTGACACATGGTGCAGTGTCTACATTATCTGTATAATCTTGACTTAAGCAAGGACTGACGATATGCATACAAATATGTAGCAAATGAAAAACCAGATCCCAAAATAAGTAAGTTTTGAGCTCATACATAATTAGACCCATCAGATACGGTGTAATTTAAAGCTTTAAATTCACAAAGCATGTACATTTTCCTTTGCATTCTTCTCTGCATCCTGAATTCACCAGTCACTTGATATTGTATGGAGATGAGAATGTTAAACTGCCCAGCATCCTCCCGGTTTCTACTGAGATGCTGCAGTCTCCAACATCAAGTAAATGTGACCCGCAGACTTGGTTGTAAGCTGCCGCTATCCAGCCGCAGTAGTAAATGACTGAATCTTCCTCAAAGAGGGATGTAAAACTAGGAAAAGATCCATACATTATAAAAGGATGAAGGGAAAAACCTGAAGACAGCCATCAATCAGAGAGGGCTAAACCCGAGAGAAGGGCAGGGCACACCGCTGAAGCTAGTGGCAGTGGTGGCAGGAAAGGGTATGAGGGCAACAGACGTGGATCTCTAGCCTAGCTCTGAGCCAGTACACTTCTCCATGTTGATCATGTCAAAAATGCTTCATTTTCTAAAAATGGGGGTAAGAAGCTGTACTACCTGCTCCATATCCATGAGGTCATGGAGCTGTCACTTGGTCCCTGCATGGGAGATGGTAGAGGAGGTGACTCCTGCTGTCTCAAGGCACTCTCTCACTCAGCTGTAGAAACATGCTTGCTCCTAGCAGCACCTACCCCTGCTAAGGGGTACTGAGCCTCTCATGGCTACACCACTAGCTCAAATGCAGCCACCTCTGCGAGGTGTCCTCTTTCCTATCTAAACCTTTTGAGAAGACAGACACCATAATTATGACTTTTTTCCTATATAAGAAAAGGCTGGGGACAAGAAAGTGTAAGTAACTTCACATGGTCCATTACCCCAGTGTATCCATAAAGCTGCCAAAACCCAATCCAAAATAAAGTACCAATCACAGAATCCCAAGGGTTGGAAGGGATCTCAAAAGATCATCTAGTCCAACCCCCCTGCAAGAGCAGGGTAACCTAGAGTACATCACACAGGAACTTGTCCAGCCGGGCCTTGAATATCTCCAACGTAGGAGACTCCACAACCCCCCTGGGCAACCTGTTCCAGTGCTCTGTCACTCTCACAGTAAAGAAGTTTTTCCTGATGTTCACATGGAACCTCTTATGCTCCAGTTTACACCCATTACCCCTTGTCCTATCACTGGACATCACTGAGAAAAGCCTAGCTCCATCATCCTGACACTCACCCTTTACATATTTGTAAACATTGATGAGGTCACCCCTCAGTCTCCTCTTCTCCAAGATAAAGAGACCCAGCTCCCTCAGCCTCTCCTCATAAGGGAGATGCTCCATTCCCTTAATCATCTTTGTGGCTCTGCGCTGGATTCTTTCAAGCAATTCCCTGTCCTTCTTGAACTGAGGGTCCCAGAACTGGACACAATATTCCAGATGCGGCCTCACCAAGGCAGAGTAGAGGGGAAGGAGGACCTCTCTTGGCCTACTAACCATACCCTTTCTAATGCACCCTAGGATGCCATGGGCCTTCTTGGCCACAAGGGCACAGTGTTGGCTCATGGTCATCCTCCCATCCACCAGGATCCCCAGGTCCCTTTCCCCTTCACTACTTTCCAGCAGGTCAACCCCCAACCTGTACTGGTTCATGGGGTTGTTCCTCCCCAGATGCACGACTCTACACTTGCCCTTGTTGAATTTCATCAAGTTTCTCCCCGCCCAACTCTCCAGCCTGTCCAGGTCTCGCTGAATGGCAACACAGCCTTCTGGTGTGTCAGCCACTCCTCCCAGTTTAGTGTCATCAGCGAACTTGCTGAGGGTACATTCAGTTCCCTCATCCAGGTCGTTGATGAAAATATTAAACAGCACTGGTCCCAGCACCAACCCCTGAGGGACTCCACAAGTCACAGACCTCCAGCTAGATTCTGCCCCATTGACCACAACTCTTTGCCTTCTTCCTTTCAACCAGTTCTTGATCCACCTCACTACCTGATCATCAAGATCAGTTCTGTGTAGGATAAAAAAAGGTAGCTCACCTCTGTGTTGAAGTATTGAAGCAAGCATGATTTAAAAGAATGATAATGGATTTCCTTTGACAACGGGACAGGTACAGACCTAAGCTCACATCTCTGACAAGGCATCTAGTTCAACAATCACTATTTTCTTTCAGTTTCTGCTAACCTAACAGTGCTACAGATACTCTATTTTACAGCTGTCATTACCACAAACATTGCAGGAATAATTTCCTACGCTGAATAATTACAGAATTGGGTAAAGGCCATGTCATTCTCAGGAGCATGTATAATTGTTCCAGGTTGGAAATCAGTCATCCACGCCTAGCAGTAATTCTTTGTGAAACCAAAGCTCAGAGAGTTTGGACTGGAAATCTCAAAGAGGAAAAAGTACCAAATTATTGCCACAGACCAAGGCACAAAAATCTAAATTTATGATTTGGAGATGCAGTTTCTGCACGGATTTGCAAGCCTGAAGCATTTTTTAATTCATATTTTTTTTTCTCAAACTGAGCAACTGAGTACTTAGTTCAGGGTTCAGAAGAGCTCAAGTGATGTATTTTAACACCTGTTGAGTACACTGTCACTTACACCATGTTCAAAACAGAAAGAAAAGAATAGCTGCTATTGCTCTCCCTGCCTCAGGTTAAGTACCAGGAGCAGGAACCCCCCACCAGGAGCATGTGAAAGCACCAGCACTCACATGCTGCAGCCTTCATTGATCTAGAGCTCCCCTCCTCATCTTCTACTCTTCACTCATGCCTTGTCTTTCAACTGCATCCAACGATGAGCAAAGGTAAATAATGCAGTACACTTTACCTCGGGCTGACCCTAAAAGCAGATTCAAAACTGCAAGCTTGGGCAGATCCTAGCCAGGATCTCTCCCTTGAGTCCAAAAGAGCTTGAGCCTACAAAGCCGTATCACTCCACAGCTCTGAATTCTACTCTGGCTGCTGAGCTCCTTGGCAGTACCAAGAGCGACTAACGTCCCAGGATTTTTCTACAGGACAGTCACTAAGAAAGAGAAGTAACATTAAAGAAAGGTGGGAAGCTGATGCACGCCACCCTCTGGCCTAGGTGATCGTGACAGAAGTCAGGTTTTCTCAGCTCCTTTTAACCTTAGAGCCTCAGGAAAAGTACCCTGGCAGGGGGTTTGCCCTCAGAAAACATGTTGTGGGTAAACCCATGGCTGTGTTAAAAGTTGCCTACCTCTAGCTACTAGCCCTGAAGTCAATGAATGCAAGGAGGGAGGCAGCATTATTTCTGAAAATGGGGAGGGAGAGCTTCCTCTAGGCAGGGCATTATTCTGTCTTTACTGTTGCACCAGTAAGAGTACCACTGCACAGTACAGTACTACCAGTACACAGCACCAATGCTTTATGAACATGTGTAACAGTAAAAAAGATGCTCATGACTCCAAACTATAGTTATTATGAGAACTGCCCCAAGGAGGAAAGTGATAAAGAAAATGCTGCCTTAACACAAGCATTGGTTTCACTGGGTTTGCTTGGTTTGTTTTTTTTTTTTAACTAGAGAATCTGTGCACCTCCTTCTCCTTAAATTGCTTGTGCATGTCTTGGGAGTGGACATTGTGCATTTGAAACAACTGAATCGCAAGCATGCCTTCCAAGTAAGCCTTGCAGGGATGAGGGGGAAACCACATGCACAAGAGTCTTCAAGCTGCCTACATATACAGCAGCTGTCTCTTACCAGGTCACTGGAAAAATCCACTCAGCCATTCCAGTAGCTTTTAAGAGCAAGTAAAGTACAGACAACAATATAAAGCACTGGGAAGCCAAGGGGGTACCACATCTCAAAGCAATCTTTGGATAGGCTCGGGCAGTTTTTGGCCTATTCTAACATGACTTAAGAGTGGCAGAATTTTTTTGATGTTAGAATAATTTCTGTTTCCACCATTTGAGGAAGATAAAGACCATGGGTTCACTGCACAGACCAGCCTCAGTAGGACAGTAAATACAAGGTGCAAGACAGGTAGTCAAAAGTCTCCAACCTGTGTTCAACACAGAAAATATTCAAGAGATCAACCTCCAAATTCAAAATGCAAAGCAGAAGTGACTGCAGAGGATTTTCATTCAAAAAACCAGCTTCTGTTTAGGTTCACTGGTCAAGACTTCTGTTAGCATGTACTTCAGGAAACTCACAGTATCCCTGTACTCCCACTTAAATTTGAGAAGAAACTTCTTCTCAGTGAGGGTGACGGAACACTGGAACAGGCTGCCCAGGGAGGTTGTGGAGTCTCCTTCTCTAGAGACATTCAAAACCCGCCCGGACACATTCCTGCGTAACCTCATCTAGGTGTTCCTGCTCCGGCAGGGGGACTGGACTAGATGATCTTTTGAGGTCCCTTCCAATCTCTAGCATACTGTGATACTCTGCTATACATAGAGGGAAGAAAGCTCCCTCAGCTGTATTCCTGTGTTCAATTATGGAGCCATTTTTCAAAGACAGTTTTGAAGTGTACAGAGCTATGACTTTGACATGATCAGAAGTCCATAGGATCTGCCTGCTGCATTCAATACAGTCAACTACAAGGTGTGAGCAACTTGCCTGCAGAACCGAACGGAGGCCAATCTGGCTGTTTCAGATAGTTCATCTCATTCCTCTCAGGAGGCCCAAAACAGGCAGCTGCTCCTCCTCACAAGTAGTGCTTGCCACGGCATCCCAACAGATTAAGCTCCATTCCCCCAAGAAGCTATACATTATTAATCTTATCTGAAGCAGACAGTGCTGACGCCCAGCTTCCCCACTGTCTGGAAGAATACCAGCTGTCTCCAGCTTAGCCTGAGTCAACAGAATATGTGTATCAAGAGGAAATATTTCTTAAAACTTCACAGGATTCAGAATCCTTCCCCTAGTCTTTTCCCTACCTACTCTCACAGAAACTGCCTGGGATTCACCCCACTCCATCTCTCTGCATGCCCAGGTGCAATAGACTTGGGTTTACATCATCTGCTTACAAGATAACTGTGCCATTTCCTCTCAGACAAGGATCTGGCCCCAACACCCCATCCATTTGGGTTTTTTCAGTACTGTAAGACCGTCTTTATCAGACCAACAGAAGGAGATGCTTAGATTACGGAGCCAGTGAAAGCTATGGTAGCACACCTCCCAGAGCACAGGAATGGACATTAAAGAAAGTAACTGTACTCACCAATTCCTTAGATTTTACTTCTTAGAAGTCTTTTGTGGGCTTGGATCTATGGCTCAAGAATCTCTATGGTCTTTTTCTTCATTCATTAGCACTGGAGCATTACAGCCAATAGATACCACATACTTGCTAATGTTGTAAATACAGAAGTTCATTTCTACTGAAAGGCAACCAAATTGAGGAAGAACTTTCAACTTTGAACTTAAAAACTGGTCAGTAAGGGGTACTCGATAAGACTTGTATTCATCAGCCCTTCTTAAAAGTGGTTACAAACAAGTGGATAACAAATTACACAAAACCCAGGAAGAAACAAGATTTTTACTGACTTACAGACCTCTCAAGGCCTCTAAAAATCTCAAAGGTGTTTTAATGGTTGTGTAGACATGGCATAGACTGGTGCAATACAAGCACATGGCTCAACAGGTAGATGAAGCCCCTAAAAACCAAAGAACACTAAGCAATGCAGCTAATTTTGCAACAAAAACTTATTTCTTGGACCATTTGCATTCTTTGCATTTCAGGATGCAGTCCAGCAGTGAGTTGGTTTATGAACAACCACATCATGACACACATAGCTTGCATATCCCATCCTCTCATGAAAAACAGGGGTCTCTACAGTGGCAACATTACCTGTGAGGAAACACTATTTTTAAATAAAAGCCTTTCATTCTGGGGTAAATGATTTCCAAACAGATTTTGATCCCTTAAATCAGGGACCAAGACTTTGTGAGCAAGTAGGAAAGTGTTCTACAACTTGAAGTGTTACAGCCAAGCTGATGAAAGATAGCTCAAGCAACTTAATTGCTCACAAGCAGTCATTTTTACTGTAGAAATCAACACACCATGTTCAGGTCCAATAAAAGCAGATTATTTGTTATTATGGAAAATACACTAATTCTACTCACTGTTTCCCACAGGTTTACACTACTAATAAATCTAGATTTGTGTCATTAATCTCTAGAATTAGCGACTAGTAAGTGTACAGTAAGTGGTGATTAAACCAATAGAAATGCCCCATAATAGAGATATTATTGCCTTTGTGTGAGAAGTCACCATGTTGTAAGTGAATATTAACTTAAAAGATCCAGCTCATTTTACACAGTTGGGCGCTCAGATGAAAGCTGCACTTGGAGCATGTTAGTGTCCCATGACTATTTTTTCTTTTTTTTTAAATCAGTAATTAGAATGAAACACTACGGCTGAATAGTATTACTCTCACCCACTTACATCATCAAAACAATATGACAGTGTTACTTTTATTTTCTAAAGTTCGTTTTTGGCAAAGCAAGTAATCTGTTCTCTCAGGTACTGTTTAGAAAGCAAGATTAGTATATTAAGCCATTTACCTCATCAAGTATTGTGCTTTTTACATTGCCATATTTACAACATAGCTTCAGGCATGGCAAATAAAAGCTGTTTTAAATCTGTGATTGTCTCAGAGCTGTTTGACAGGGCTCTGTATGCCTCTTGGAGTTGGCCACTAGTTTTGTAGCATGAGTCCCAGGCTTAATCCTGAGTATAAAGTACTTCAGAAAATAAAGATTTCCAAGTAGAAGGCTGAAACATTACACATCCATACTCAAATTCCAAAGGCAAACCTATTCATCCACAAGGAAGACCTATTCATATGTATTTACCTAGCAAGAATGTACAACGGTATTTGATTGTTTATCATCATAGCAAAGGAAGACGATAAGCATGTGTATCTCATGAAATTAGCTATTGCCTAGAGGCTTCCCACATTCAGATCTCGGTTTGACCCATAGAGCCACCTGTGTATTTCTATTAAGATATATTCACTAAGCCTACATCAGAAGGCAATGAAAATCAGTTTCCTCCTTTACCTGATTTCCAATTAACCAGTGGCCTTAAGAGTCTGATGTCTCACTTCTAATGTAAAGAGCTGAAGCCAAGAATGCCTATTTATACAGGACAGAAAGCAATTTAAATATACATAAATAAATATTCTATCAGCATTTGATTTTAATTACATTGGACACAGTATTTGTCCAAGCAGAAGCACAAGGGGAGTACGTTAAAGAACAAAAAAAAACCCCAAACCGCTAAACTTGGCTGTTGAAAGAAAACCATGGTCACATATTTCATGTTAGAAATGTTGATAAAAGAGTTCAGAGCTGCTGCCAAGGTTACTGTTGTCCTGAATACATACTGACTGTTCAGAACCAATCACAAGACCTAAAGAATAAAGTAACAGTTTCATATAGATCTGTTAATTCATGTAAAATTAAACAATTAAATTGTTTGCTTTTTTTGCTGTTTTGTTTTGCTAAAACCAACCACCATTCAGCATGTGTTTAGAAGAATACATATCTTTCAGGAGTCTTTTAATCAATCATAACAATTTGTGAACCCCTTTCAAAAATAAGTATTTAGAGCTCAAGGAAGCAATGAACTCAAAGAATGGCTTATAACCAGGCATTGTGTAGACTGAATGATGTGATCCTCCAGACATTTCTCTGCCCATGTGGTATCATCAAAGAACTTTGGTTTTTCTGTTGTTGGGTGTTTTCTTTTTTTTTTTTAATAACATGACAAAAATTAAGTAAAGAAAGATACAGACATATGAGGAACTAGGAACTGCGAAATGAGACAGGGGTAGTGCAAAAGGGGTCATATTCCACCACTCAAACATAAACCAGCAGAAATGAAGGAATGAGATTAGAAGAAAGGTCAGAGAAGCAATGGCAGTCAGGTCTTTTCTTGGAAAGAGCTTAAGAATGAAATTAAAACAAAAATCAACCTTCACACTTCTCAGACATCACCTTCTCTCTGCACTCTCTTCTCACTAGTTTGGATAAGACTTTTACTAGACAAACTTTTTTAATTGTCCACTTGTACCCTGAGGTGCTTGAGAAAAGCGCTGAGGGCTCAGCTGTCATCCCAGCATAAAGTGCAGTTGGCAAAATACTCTGCTCCACTAATGACCTTCCCTTGATCAAAGAATTTCCAGGGAGTCAAGGAAAAGCGAAAGGAGAAACACCACCTCACTGTTGGGAAATTACCTCCCATTTCAGACCACAGGACAACTCTTTAGGAAAGTGCTGCCTCTGCTTCAGTTCAGCAAGAGCACAAGAGACTGAGGAACCTTCTGCTGATTTTGACAGCCATGCAAAAAAAACTTCTTCTTCAGTCTCGCCACCAACCAGGTCTCTGTAGCAATTTGCAGCAATGTATTTCATTGGGCCATTCCACTAAATTAGTTGCGGGTGCTTCTGTACTACATCTTTCCTTAGTCGTGTGCTTCAGGAAAAATGAACTGGAAAAGTCTGTTTCATAGGCTCTGTATCAGCCACAAAAAGCTGCATGACACTATGAAGTCAAGCCCAAAGGCCCTCAGAGAATTCTGGAGCACCACTGTCACATCCCAATTTTCCAATTTCATCCACTCAGCTGAAAGGATGTTTAAAACCAACATTTCTGTGGACAAAGAAAATCTCATTTCATTCTTCTCTCATTACTGAAGTGTGGCTGAAACCTTCTATTCTCAGAACAGCCACAAATAAATAACCCCTGGTACATGTAGGGAAATTTTAGTCTCAGAAGTGGAATTTCTCGTAAGAACTTTTAAGCAGCTGAAGATACAGAAAGGGACATTATTACTTGCTCCCAGCTAGAGCAGTTGCTAACAAGATGATAAGCGCCTGCCTTTAAAGTCTATTTGCACAAAAGGAGGTGAGTCTGTCAGTAACAGTGAAGTAATTCATCACCACACCCATAAACCTCCCTTCTAGAAGTGCCATACACCTGAATATCACCCATGAAAGCAGATCCCATGGTTGATGTGAATGCCATCTAAGGCTCTCTTGTAAACTCAAGCTCTGTTTCAGACCCTGAGATGCTGTTTCTTAACAGCATGACATAGGCCATCGTGCTGGAAGTCAGTCTGTTTCTGGGAAATGCCACTCCACTTCCACTTCTGACTCTTCTCCTTTCTCAGGTTTGCCCTTATAGCGAAAAAGCTTGTTTGGTGCTCCAACTAATCTATACCTCGAGTTAAAATGTTAAACATTAAACCCTTAGTACTTCACCTTGAGTTTAAGGCTGAGATTTGAGAATCTCATAATACCCAGAATGCTTAAGGTATGTGTTAGAACTACAAATTACAGCCTTTCTCCTGGCACCTTCTGTATTTATAAAAAAGAAAAAAAAAATTATTACAAAGCTTAGCAGAAGCAAACTTCAATACAAGTGAAGTGAGATTTCAGAGGGCAGCCATAATCTCTATTGCAAACATGTATGCCAGAGCACAGAGCATTAAGGTGATCTTCCTCAAATTACATGCCAAGTTAATGGCAAAGCCAGGAGCAGTATGCAAATCTCACTGACAGGGTAAAACATCAATAAGCCCACATGTGGCTTTTCTGCTTATTTATTGTATGTGTCTCTGCATCAACTTATTTTTCACATGCTGGTTATTCATGACTGAACTATGCTTTTCCCACACTTGGGGAGTGTTACATGCAACTGCTCGCTATTTTCACTGAGTGAACTACCACCAGAGTGGGAGTCAGGCCTTTGAATAGCCTTAGTTCAATTAAAATCCCAAGCCTTTATGCTTGCTGTTACCATATTTCTCTACTAGTTAGTAGAAATATCACCATATTTCTCTTATTTCTGAGAACTCCTTGTGGTTAAACAGGACAAATCCCTCCCCACCCTCACTACTTGTAAGGTAGCCTCTCCGAGTGCCCACTGTGCTAAACTCCACAAGGATAAATGCGAGTGATACATTAGACTCACAAAAAAAGAAAGTCATCGAGCATCCCCTATAGTGTTAGTGGCACACAGGCAGAGAAGCTCAACGAGGCAGATAAGCTCAACGAGGCAGAGAAAGAGAAGCTGCTGTACTCTTACTGCCTGCCTTGCATGCGCAAGATCCCCACTTCTCAGGACACTATCAGCGACACAGAGCCCACAGTGTGGTTACCACTGCCCATCCCCTTTGTTTAGCTTCTTAGGGAAATGAAGCTTATACATGATGACCCAGTATCTGTGTGGGTATGCTTACGTCTGTGTGCTTATCCCAGATTTTTTTAACTTGGTCCACAGTCATTACACAAAGGCAGGGAGGCGATTCTATAATTATCTTTGCGGAAGGTGAGGTTAGCATGTGTGATCCCAGACAGAGGGGAGAATCCCAGCAAAATCCTCAACCATGTAAAAAGTTTCAGCTGAGACCCACAGTCAACTGGCCACAAATTTATAGGAAAGTAAGCACGTTCAACCCCACTGCTCAGAGAACTACTCATCTGTCTGGGCAGGCTCTTTAAAACAGTCATTTCAATGATTTATTCCATTCTTTCTTCTAAGAAATCTTTCCCAGCACTGGAACA
Organism: Psittacula echo; assembly: GCF_963264785.1. Classification (NCBI taxonomy): domain Eukaryota; kingdom Metazoa; phylum Chordata; class Aves; order Psittaciformes; family Psittacidae; genus Psittacula; species Psittacula echo. Next base: position 20,660,042 of record NC_137736.1, on the reverse strand, counting down.
CAAGGGAGCAGATTGGCGGGTGCCACACATTTGCTAGCACAAAAAGCATCTTTATAAAAGAAAATTTTGTACTTTCCAAATTAAGAGGAAACAAGCCAGTGACAGGGTGTGGCAAAGGATCCTGTTTGTTTCTGAGTCTGTCTTTTCAAACATTTTGCACTTACATACCTTCAAGTACAGAAAAGCATACACCTGGAAATAAGCACGAGGGTACAGCCAGCATATGTATTTTAGGCTAGCTGAGTTTGTTTTTTTTTTCTCAACGTCTGTATATCAGAGCAGAGATATCTACTATGAGTATTTTGGTCATACATTGCAAGCCAGCACCAGCCATGGCTGCTTAAGTAAGGGGAGAAGGGAAAGACTGACCCCCATTATGACCTCTGTTCAAGTCCTGCCCCTTAGATGCCCATGCTGCAACAAACCATCCTGGCAGTGGCCCATTACTCATGCTGTTTATCACTAATCTTGCTCATGATGATGCAAGGCAGTCACAGAGCAAACACAAGCCACTCACCTGGCAGATCTGCAGAGGCACTTGTGGGAAACAGGCAGTGACCTTTTCAGCCAGCAAAAACTACAGCAGGAAGACAACACTTGAAAAACCTTATCATGCAACAGAAAACTTCCTCACTGGCGTAATAATGTAAAAGGAGACTATTTCCCACAGGCAGTTTTCTACATGAGCATGTAGCCTCAGTATAAAGGGAAGCATGAACTTCCAGACTAAAATAGTTGTGATAGACCACAGCAAGCATACTCTTAGAATCACAGAATCATAGAATAGTCAAGGTTGGAAAGGACCTTAAGATCATCAAGTTCCAAACCTCCCCGTCATGGGCAGGGACATGTCACACTAAACCATGTCACCCAAGGCTCTGTCCAACCTGGCCTTGAACACTGCCAGGGATGGAGCATTCAGAACTTCCTTGGGCAATCCATTCCAGTGCCTCACCACCCTCACAGTAAAACACTTCCTCCTTATATCCAGTCTACTCTTCCACCTCTTGAGTAGTTCAGACCTGGCCAGGCACATATCACATTGCCTCCACAGCAGTACTCCTTTGAGAGCCACGCATTTAACAATATAGACAGCTCCTGGGATGAAGGCAGCACTCTAGAGAGGATAAGAGACCCAGACACGTGGCTTTACTGCCCAGAGGGTCTCTCCAATTAGTGAGAATGGAGCTTTGCCACATTTTCTCTTGAACCTTCTCCCTCCCAGAAAGTGAACAAACAGTACAGCAGGAGAGCTGTGGACTCCATACAACTCTGTTCACCTACCTCAACTGCTATCTGATATCACCGCCCTCTCTCTACCCCACAGATAGCTTCCCTTCTTTTCCCCCATGAAACTTTCAATGCTTTTTTTTTTTTCCCAAGTAGAAATTACCAACATTGATAGAATTCTTATATAACTTTTTTAATTTCAAAAAGCTTTCTGCTTCCACTAAATATCTCTATCTACTCCAACCTTCCATAATTCAATCTATATCTATAAATACTTTAATAGGATTTATTCCATTTATTTTCTAGTTTCCCAGGTGACGACATGACAGACCTTCAACCTGGTCTTGCACAATCAGCATAGGAGAGGTCAGTGAATTGGCAATAACAAACTATTTGAGAGCCAGCAACAGGAAGAATAAGTTCAGATATTCAACGATAATGCACTAGCACGAATGCATGCTTTCCTCCTCAAAGACTCCTGCATAAGAAAAAACTTTAGGAGCAGATCCTTCACACTGTAATCTCCTACGCTGTTTTGATCTGGTGACTTAAGTAGAATTTGATTTGCTTGCCGGCAAGCAGCTAGTTTGCAACAGGGGCAGAGATCTGGTACCTGAAGTCTAGACAAAGGACCAAAATACAACGGTTCCTACACCTCTGTGAAACTTGTAATAGAAATCTGGCAAGGACCTCAGCTTAATCTTTTTGCCTTGGTTTTCTCTTGCTTTCACACTCCCCAAGTGGATAGCCACTTCTCATTTTAGGAATTTCGGATGAACACGCATTTCTTGCTTTGCTGGGTTTCAGGCATGCCTGTCACCACCAGAATGGGCACTTTGTGCCTCTTCCACAGCAAGCAATGGACAAACTGTTCCAACAAAATTCTTCTGCTGCAGCAGGGTCACAACAGTGGCAGCGAGTATGGTCTACAGAGGGCTCCTGAGCAAGCCGGTTCCCTGATGTGAGAATAAGTGGTACAGAAAGACACTTGAATGAGGCAAGAGGATGAGAGAATGCTTCTCAGTAGCACTGAGGATTTGAAAAGGCTGGAGTCTGGCACAGAGAAATGCATAGGCTGCAATACGTTTTGTAAAAAAACCTTCTCCTGCATAGCAATGTGAGACTCCTCAATGGGAAGCTCAGCAAAACACTTAAACTTCTCTTTGCAGGGCCTGGTTAGCTGGGCCCTCTTTGAGGGCTTGGTTAGCTCATCAGGACGTGGCAATCTATGTGGAAGAAAGAAGGAGAAAATACCTTTAAAATATCAATTTAAATCCAGACCAGTTCTCCCTCATCAGAAAGGCCCAGTGTAGCTGCTCCTGTTAGCAAGGTACTGGAAGGGGTGGTATTTCCCGCCTATTCTTCAGCAATGCTCTAAAATCCCTGGCTATGAAGCAAGCCTGACAATCAGCCACCTCGCTCTGCTTGCACACAGACCCAAGTCAAGTAACCTGAGGAGACATTAGCAACTCAACACTCACTGCAGTTTCACATTATGGTCTGACCAAGTGGCACAAGCACTTAACCACAGCCTTTAACAGCATGCTGTGCACAGTAATCCCTCCTTGGTATTTCATGTAAGCTCCCACTGTGAATCAGCACAGACAGCAATGAATTTTGGCTTAACAGGTGGACTCAGCTGCACTTGCACTTTTTAGAGCAAGGAAGGTTATCATTCCTACCTAAATTACATCATGATCCTGACTGCTGTCCACCAACCTCCTCCAAATGCTGCCTTACAGGGGCTAATGTGCAGCCAGGGATGTTGCAGCTGGGAGAGCCTGGGAGGCTCAGTCATTCCTTTTTGGGGAGAACACTGAAGGACTTGATGTCATTTACACCTTACCTGACTCTGATGAGCAACCTTGCTAGCAGCCAAACACAACATAACAGTGACACTTTAAAACAAATGTTCAGGATGTGTTTTTCATTACCACAGTCAATCCAAACACACCATCCCCACCTCTGCCTTATCCAACTGTGCAGCAACAAACATTAAGAAGCTAAAGTGATAGCAACACATGGATGACAAAAACATTCCACCAGCAGACTGGACTATGCTGAACACTCTGCGGGAACATCAAATTAGCTATTTTCTGTACCCTGAAGTGTTTCTTTTCATGGAACATTAGACTTTCTGGTATTTTTTTAATTCACAATTGTGCTCAAGCTCCTTGAGGGCTCTGTCTTGCAACATGGCAGAACTTCACAGGTGTACTGGTTTTGACCGCGATAGAGTTAATTTTCTTCATGGTAGTTAGTATGGGGCCGTGTTTTGGATTTGTGCTGAAAACAGTGTTGATAATACAGCGATGTTTTAGTTACGGCTGAGCAGTGCTTACACAGAGCCAAGGCTTTTTCTGCCTCTCACCCCACCAGCTGGGGGTGCACAAGGAACTGGGAGGGGACACAGCCAGGACAGATGATCCCAACTGACCACAGGGGTATTCCAGGCCTATGGCATCATGCTCAGCTTGTAAAGCTAGCGGAAGAAGAAGAAGAAAGGGAGGACATTCAGAGTGATGGTGTTTGTATTCCTAAGTCACAATTACATGTGATGCAGCTCTGCTTTCCTGAGATGGCTGAACCCCAGCCTTTTTCTCCTTGTGTCTTTCGACTCCCTTCTTTGCTTTAAAAATATGATAGTAGAAACGGGTAACCCAAAAAATCAGAAATTCAGTAACATGCTGCAAAGCACTTACAGCATTAGGCATTGATATTGTAGGTTGGTAACACTAAATCTGCTCAGAAGAACTGCTGTGATCTTGCATAATCAAAACCTAACAGCATCAAATTTCTGATATATCTAGTGTGTGAGAGGAATTTTAAAGAAGTAGTTCTGACCTCAGGTCCAGAATGAGGTGATGCCCTAAGGCAGTGTGGCACAGAAACATGTGCAGCCAACAGGGCATAGGAAAACTATTCATTTGGCTTCCCCATGCAGAAAAGGCTAGGCACTTCGAGAGGTACCCATGGCAGTTACATCTGGCTGGTCAGAGGAAGCTGTTGATGACATTTGCCCAAAGCAAGGCTCTTAGTCACTCATCTAGGTTAGGAGCAAGTCTTTTAACCACCTTATTTAAGAGCAAAGATTTTGAAAGGATGACTGCTCTTGATTGGTACGCCAACAAACTAATACCTTTGTCAGCACTGAAGGAGTCAGTTATGTGAAGACAAGACATTGCACAGTGTCACTTCCAAAACAAAGTCGGTTATTTCCTTCCAACCAGTATCTGAAAGCTGCCAACAGCAATAAGAAAAGTATTCAAGAGCAAAAATAAGGGAGCACAAACATGGGGAATAGCTGGAAAATTAGACTTCTCTTTTTTATTTATTACTGCTACTATTTTTAATTGAAAATGGAGTCAGAACACATTCTTCTAGTGACAACGTAATTTAAGTCGTCTAGTACTCAGTATTATGTCAAATCAATGTTCTGCAAAACATTAACCTCCATCCCAGGCTCATCCCCCTATCTCACCCCCAATATACTCATTCCAAAAACACACTATATTTAATCACAAATATATAAAGCAGATAACATAAATGCTATTGCACTCAACTCTAGGGAATTACTAGCACAGTACTCTTGAAATCTCTAAGGAAACTCCTGCTGGGATAATATTTAAGGCTTTAGTCCCCAAAGCAATATTTCTCAAATGACCTCAAGCCTGAAGCTACTCAAGTTGCATCAAAGTGGCTCAGACATGTTGTTGCTGGCATTAGCTCAAGTTCTTTTAAAATATAGCTAAGACATGTAATAAATAGAGAACAGTGAAGTCACCACACGAGAAAGATTTTTAAAAGTTACCTATCAGAAAAAGCAGGGCAGATCTTGCATATAAACATGAGCAATGGGTGGCTGAGTGCCCTTGTCACTCAGAGCTTGCTTGCTTAGCCATTATGACCTTCAAAGCACTTCATGTCTTACCCTTCAGCTGTGTTAAGATGCTATTGATCAGGTATCAATATACACGTTAATATGTAACCTGTCAGAGGTGACTGAAATTCCATCTGATCTTCATCAAAGGAAAAAATTCCTCACCTTTCTTACAGAGTATAAAAAATTATCAAATGCCCCTAAGCAGGATGGTTGTCCCTCTCCAATACCGCCTTCTCTTACTGCAACACCATCAGCTCCAGATGAACCATGAGTTTTGCATACTATCTCCCCCTTTCAATAGTGGCTTTGAACCAAGAATGTTACTATTCAAGAACAAGGGCGGAAGGGCTGAATCCCAAGATAAGTAAGTGGCAGGGCTGACCTCATAAGTTGTTCCCTAATGCTTACCACTGGGATCACACAAGGTTCCTGGAAACAGCATATAAAACCAGACACTGAGGTTTTACCATTCTTAGGCAGGAAGTAAACAATGTTTACCAGGAATTAAACACACATTATTCAAAGAAATTTAAAACACAAACCCCACATACAAATCATGTGGGACTTAGATTCAATAAAGGAATAGAGCAGAAACAGGTCTGGCAAAATCCACACTTGTATTGAACATACTTGTGAAGGTACAGACAGAACTACAGATGTAGGTCTTTAATGCTCGTCAAGAAACACGGCCACTACATCAGAACAAAACTAGAATTACGGAAGCACTCAGTTTGCTTCAGATCCACTTCCAGAGAAGTTAGTAGAAAAAACAACAAACCTCTCCAAAACAAACAACCCACTTCAGTGTGAAGAAAATCAAGCTATCTATGAGCACTTCTGAAAATCCTCCCTGTCCTACTAATGCGCCCTGCTGACAGCAGCAAGCTGTGTGAGCTGTTAAGCATTTCAGCTTTTGTCCACTTTGAGGTCTGTCTCATGCAGAAGACACTCACCCCTGTGTTTCTCCCTTTATATACAGGGGAAAATTGACTCTATATATTTAAAGTACATGCTTCAAACACTCTCTAATCCTGAAGATAATTCTTCTGTTCTAACATGTCACAGACTTTCAGGGGAAATTAACTGGAAAATGAAACATCTGAGAAATAGTAACAATACAGTAAAAAAAAAAAAAAAAAAAAAAGGCAGGTGATACACATGATGGGTCTAGAATTTGATGCCTATCACTGCAGCAAGCCATGACTGTATATTCATATTTCTTCACTTTTTTTTCTACTGTGATGCTACTTGTCCTCAAGGACAAGTATCTCTAGACATTAAAACACAGGCACCTCAGCTGCCTAAGCTGTAGTACTTTCCAGTAAGTTGCAAGTTGTTCTGAGCAGCTGAGGAAGATTGAACAGTCACCCAAAAGTCCGAGCTGAACATGTTTGAGTTTTCTTCCCTTAGAGGTAAATTAACTACTAAGGAGGAAATAATTATGGAAGTACAATACTCAGTGCTTATACAGTGTCTTTTATCAGCAGAACTCAAAGAGCTGCATATACTTTTTAACGCACTTACCAAGCACAAATCCAGGAAACTGACATCCTATTACTCAATCTTCCACAGAAGAGATCAACTTTTGGGGAAAAAACCCAACAACAAACCAACCAAGATAAAACAAACCACATTTGTCTTTTTCACTACTAAAAAGCTATAGTTTTTAGGACCATAGGAAGATTAAAAACCCCCAGCTTTTGAACAATTCCATCTCATATGCAGCCAAAGTCTCACTCCCAACTAATAAGAAAAAATTCTCTTGATGTAGCCAAACTGCACTACACTGACATCTGGGTATTATCCTGGTGCTGGGACCATTTGATTCATAAAAATCTGGAATTCTACCAAAAAGCTGGTGAGACACACAAATCTCAGGTGACAGGTTTACCACCAGTCCACTCAGCTCTGAGTCCACACATTACAAAATGTAAGCATCTACATTACGTTCTGCAAGAGAACAGACACATACCCCAGAGCATCCCAAGGCCAACTCACTGCTCTGTGTCCCTGGCTTTATAATTCTACAAAGAACAGAAACAAATCCAGCTCAAAGCAGTGTTCTGAAAACTAAATGTACTAAAAAGTTGTTCCATTCATATGTTTGCGTGTCCTAAGAGACAGTCATAAAACATGATAAAAATACTAGCAATTAAGTTTTAGGGACTGTGTTCTCACAGATGAGAACAGAACAACTCCAACTAAAGTCAATGGAATTATAGCCACTGACATGAAATCACAACACAGCACTCAAAAAATACCTTAAATCTTAAAATCCCCAGATGCAACGTCTGTGGCCGACATCTATATTAGCCACACGTGCATTACCCTGAAAGGAGGTTTCAATTATTTTTACAGTGAGATAATGTTCCCTTGATGATCTTAAAGTCTTAGTAGCATATAACAATTAAATTTCATTCTTGAGAAGACAATAGCAGACATCTACAATTTTGAATCTATACAAGATTTAGCAATTTTTCCATTTTCTTTACTAGAACAGTGACTCATCCACAATGACATAAAGCTACTGACAAGCTACATACAGGAATTTGAGGGGAAAGCAGGGGGAAGTCTTCCCCAAGGCCAAGTGCAAACTGGAAGTTTTACACTTTACCAGTTGCAAGAAAAATGGGAAACAAAACACTTCATTTTGTTATAATGTATCAGCCAACATATTCCGCAGAAGGACACCTGTTCTTCATCAGCCAAATTCGACTTTCATTTGGTGAACTAAAAATACACCTGCAGGGGTTTGTTTATATGGTTGACCTCAAAATTTGGAACTTTCTGCCTTCCAGATGCAAAATAGCTCAAAATTATGCATTTTCAGGGAAGGATCCAAAAGCTCCTCTACTGTCCATTCCCCATTGAAGTTAACCACCAAGCATTAGTGAACATAGCCAGTCCTAGTCAGTTTCCTAAGGAAACACTGCATCCCCACTATTGGATAGAAAATTGAGCAGTAAGTCTCTTCTGTGTTTTCTCTGGTATACTTTACAGCATGGCCATGCAGGGTGTAGCACACTGCATGATGCCACCACTGCTGCTCTCCTATGTTTGGTCCTGAACTATTAAAGCAAAGAAATAGAGATGTCAGGGCAGTGAACAAATGTAGGTTTTTCTTTTCTCCTTCCCTTCTCACTTTTCTAAAATAGAGTGGGTGTTGTTTGTTTTCTGTGAGGTTTTTTTTTTTTTTATTTGGTTTGTGGGGGTTTTTTTAAGTAACTTGAAGGTGCTATATGAAAATGCCACTTCAAGCTTGTTTTGCCAGAAGTAAAACAAGGAGGTGATATATCTTAACCAGTAACAGGTCAAGCCAAATGTTCACCTGAGCCAGACAATCTAAGTACAATTTGATTTCTCTGTGTTAGGAATCAAAGAAGAGATAGCTCACCCTTTTTTTGTTTAAATAGAAAAAAAAAATGGTTACTGTCCCATAGCTAAGGATTCCTTGCAACATGTCACCTTAATGCCTATCATGCCACGGCTATGCATGGGAATGGTCACTCAGGCCCAGTTCCTGTCAGGCCTAGCAGCGCTAGCGGCAGCATCTTCAGGCTTTATTCTGCACTACAGATATGTGATTCAAAGAACTAGTGGATCACACTTGTTACTCTAAAATGTACAATCCATAATTTTCCTGGGGACAAGCAGAGAGGAAGGTTAATAATAATAATAATGATAATAGGAGAATAATGGAAAAGGAGAATAATGTTTCTATCCTCTCTAAATGACCATTCGGCTGTATGGTAATGCTATGAGCTACCTTATCAGTACGTCCTTCCCCTGCCCAGCTCATCCCAAGTAGGTTCCCCAACTCTCCAGCAGCACAGTGACTGCAAAGCCATGCTGCAAGCAAGAATTGAATCCCACCTGGCATCCCTTTCAACACTGCACAGCAGACATGTGGATCCCATTAGCTGCTCTGAAGACCTATGGACCAGGAATGCTCATTTAGAGATGCTACTGGAGGTTACCCGCATTTATGGAAGGAATGAATCCCAATCCCCAGCAACAGCTCTACCCCAGTACACTAATAACGATGTACAAATGACAATCTGATCCCCAATGCGACTACCTCTGAGCTGAGCCAGTGGCGTATAAGGCCCTATTTAAGACAGAAATGCAGAGTAATTCATTCTCCTACAAACCCTTTGTGGGTGGACAGAGAAAATACCAATTGTGTGAAAATTCTTCAGGCAAGGATAAAAATACCTGAAAAGAGGAGAAGGGACAAAAGACAGCAGTTTCATTTCCTGACCTGATGTGGGCCTTGATATGCACTTAAAGGAATTCAGTCCAGGAGAAATGCTGCATCTTGTAAAGTACCTGAGAGAGCTCATCAGTAATTAGTGTTACTTTTTTAGCAAAAAGGATAGCCCATCAGAAACCTAATCCTCTACAAACCAGTAGGAAGCAGGCAGCCTTGCACTTTTTTGTGAAACTGTCAAGACCCAATTAAAGGTGACACAGAATTATCCTACTGCTCTCAGGAAGGGTCACCAGATCATTCAGAAGCTTAACTATAACCCACAGTTATAGATGTAAAGAGCTCAGTTTACGATGCATTTCTGCATCTATACTAGCATAGAAGCTCACAGTATAACACAAACACAGAAAAAACTAACACCCTTTCAGATGTGGAGCTGAAGTGACCTCAAATTAACCTGATTCAGATTAAAGAGGCACCCTTCTGAAGTTCCAGATATGATTCTAGGACCCCTGGGTGACAGGGATCCACTTCTGAGACACAAAAGCCAGTAAGTTTGGTTCTATACCCATGCCTTGTGGGAGCTCCACAAATAAGTCTATTCCATTCCCACAAGCTAACATTCCTTGTGCAATGGACTTCTGCAAAGTGTTCAACACTGTCCCACATGACATCCTTGTCTCTAAATTGGAGAGACATCAATTTGATGGGTGGACCACTCGGTGGATAAAGAACTGGCTGAATGGCCGCATGCAAAGAGCTGTGGTCAATGGCTCAATATCCAGCTGGAGACCAGTAACGAGTGGTGTCCCTCAGAGACTGGTGTTGGGACCGGTCTTGTTCAACATCTTTGTCAATGAAATGGACAGTGGGATTGAGTGCACCTTCAGCAAGTTTGCCGATGACACCAAGCTGTGTGGTTTGGCTGATATGCTGAAGGGAAGGAATGCCATCCAGAGGGACCTCGACAAGCTTGTGAGGTGGGCTGATGCCAACCTTACGAAGTTTAACCATGCCAAGTGCAGAGAAGTAAGCACAGAAGAAATAAATTACATTCCTAAGGAAGCAGCAACTACCCAAAGACATGAATCAGCAGATTGGCAACATCTTGCATTAAAATGCTGGAACTTTAAGGTCATGAAGGCAGGTAAGTGGGCATAGAGTTAGGTAAACAGACACCTCGTTTATGCTTTAAAATCTCAAATTAGATGACATGTCACAAATTTTTTCCCAGCGTGACATTTTAATTGGTTCATCCAGTTAAATGGCTTCAGGATGAACCAGTGATACTGTAAAGGAAACAGACTGCTATCCTATTAGGAAGGATGCTAAAGACATGGGAGGAACATCCACAAATAGTAAAGAAAGGCCTATCTTTGCAAGCCTGTAACTGCTGCATAATTTTAAAACCACTGGGCTCTTGTTTTCTCCTGAGTCTTTCTCTCTGAATCTGCCAGCTTTTCCCATCCTTTAGCTGATCCTGATCATTCACACCTCTCTCACACCTCAAACCTATTAGCTTTGCTAGTCTACTGGGGGTCTTCACTGTGCCTTTAACTTACACAGGAATTTTTCTGATAGTGCAAAGAAATCCTAATCAAAGTCTTCAAATAAAGCCAATACACATGCTTATAGCTAATTACAACAAATCTGAAAATTGAACCAATACAGCAGTTAGATCAATTACATTTCCTTACAGTGACTAATAATTTCTTTTGTGTTTTGAAGACCTAAAGTCAACTGAAGCATGGGAAAATATTTAATGTAATTTTCCAAAGCACAGCATTTCTGAAGCTCTGCCAGTCATTACAAAGTATTCCCATGTGTAACCACAGTGACTCTATGATACAGGTTATTTAAAGCCTTGTGAGATTCACTTATAATTCTAGGTAAAGTATTTCACTGGCGACTGCCCAAAGCTGCATTCCAAAATCTGAAGTGCGAATTTCATGGCCTCTAGCCCTGGCAACTCACATCCTATAAAACAATCAGAAATTTTTATCTTTTGCAGAATAGCTGGGATCCCATGCCCTTGCAGACAGTTTCTGTATTTTGTTCCCTAAGCAATAAAATGTCACAACAGCTGCTAGCAGGTTGGAAGGAGGTCAACAAAATTAGTGTCAGGGGCTTTTTATTTCTTCTCTTTTAAACTCCTTGGGGAGGCTTGATCAAAACTTAGCAAAGTGCATAAGTATCTTGTGTAATAGGATTGTTAGATCTGTTGGCTTCAAACTAAAAGGACTATAAACCAAAATTCCTATTATGGATATTTCTTGATGTTTGGTGGTCTGTCATGCATTCCCACTAAAGATAGTCATTTCCATCCTTGTGCACTTAAGATCTCTGATTAAAGAGTGTTGTTGTAATACTTTGATGAAATTACTGTTATTTTGGAATTTTACTTAAAAAAAAAAAAAAAAAAAAAGTAACAGAATAATTAACATGTCTATCAATTCTGCTCTCTTAATTAATGCCAAAAGTGGAAAGGCTGAGTTATTAACCACTCGTTTGCTTTGGCTATTGACAACATGTTGCACACACTTCTAGCATTTCAGCAATGCCAGAAGCCTGAGTTTTCCTCTAATTCTGCCTACAAAGCTATGTCCAAGTGGGCAACACAGACTCACAGAAACATCTGAGATAAAAATGTGCCTTCCTAGAAGCATCTGAACTAATACTTCACTGCTGATCCACACAAAGGGAAAGCAGACAAATTTGAAGCATATTTTGTATTTATGCTTAAGCAATTCTTGGGTGAATCTTACTAAGCTGGTTTTGATTTATGAAGTTCTTTGTATCTCTGTGCTAACTATAAGGAACGACTCGCTTTTCTTCTTCTGTTGGGATAGCCTGAGACTTGTCATCAACAGACACAATCTTCCCAAAGCTTTACTTATCAAATGCTAAATGTCTATGGAAAGGTTTTATGTAGAGTAACCCACCACTATGGATTAAGGCCCGTGGCCACTAAGCAGTTTTGAAGTTTCACCAGTGTGACAGAGAAGAATCCAGCCCAAGTGCCATAAACACCATAAGCCAAAACTTAATTACACAGAATTCAATGGCAAACTTCCTACTGATTTTGTAGAATCCAAAATTTAGTTTCTTGTTACAGAAACTTATAAATTAAAAAACACAAAAGGAACTTGACATTAGACATCCTCAATATATATAAGGTAAAGCATTTTGCTACATTTTCACAAGTATCTAATGTTGAAAATACCCTTCCAAAATTTCTTACGAAGTATTCCAACTTCCCACTATTGTGATACTTCACAAGCAGGTTTATCGACACAAAACAACACACCATATATAAAATTCATCCCAGATAGCAGACTTCTCTCAAAGAAGATGAGATCATGAATTTTGTGGGCAGTTTGGTAGTTTTTCCTCCTAACAGCTAAGTTATTAATTCCCCCCCTGAAAAAAAAATAAAGCAGCATCTTAGACCTGCATATATATAACTTGAGTATCATTTCTTACTCTGAGAAAACACCAGTACGTAACAAGCTTTATTAAAAAAAAGACAAAACCACCATAAACAAACAAATAAAACCTAATCCCCCCCAAAATCAAACCAACTCACAAAAAAAAAAAAAAAAAAAAAAAAAAAAAAAAGTCTTAAGAATTGCATTTGGTTTTGTGTGGAAAAAAGAGGGGAAAATATTCTCAAAAAGGTTATAGCCGAAGGAAAAGAACTGAAGTGCTTACACATCTGCTAGAATTATGAGCATCTTACTCACTGAACTATTCAGTCTCCAGCTTATCTGACACGGCTCCATGAATGCGTCTCTCTGCCCCCAGCAGGAACAGTTAAAGATGTTTTAAAACTCTCTGAGGACAGTTTAAAATGAATAAAAAATGTAGAACCATAAACAAAAAAAGCCTCAAATAAAGTCTCTAATACACATGGAAAGATCTGAATTTGAGCTCACGAAAGACTGATTTTTAAAAACAGATGGTAATTTATTAACTGTGAAAATATTTGACTGGCCTAGATATTACCAAGAACCTTTTCATCCCTAAATAACATATTTTATCAAATGCTCTGTTTAAAACAAAACCACATAAACACTCCATGTGCTTTCCACCAAGGAGAAGGCAGCAGAAAATCCTTCTTCAAGACTGACTATAAACATACTCCATGTGACACGTGTGGGACATGTTTTCACATTTTCAGATAACACTACGAGAAGCAGCAGCTCTGAAGCTGGTGCGCCAGAAGCAGAAGCACTTCACATGGGGGTAAACTGTAATCTGTATTCACCAAGGATAGCAGAATAACAAAACAGAATTGCTTGTTTCTTAGAAAGGCTTCTGGTTTCCTTTTTCAATCCCCAGATGTGTTCACTCAGCACAGTCTAGTACTTGCTACTGCTGCCCCTAATTCTTCAGGTACAGACACAGCCACATTCACACGCACATGACAACCTCCCAGCTAACAAAAGCTAACCACCAATAACCTTGTCCTGCCTTCCACAGTGAAAGGTAGATGTTATCAAAGTGAAGAAAAAGTGCCCCCGACAGCAGCTTCACCCTGCTCACTATATAAGCTTCACTCCCCACTCACTATATAAGTTTCAATCCCCAGATTTTTTAAGTCAAAATCTAAATAGAGTGGGATTGTATAAAGATGTGCACTGCAATTCTTTTCTTGAATGCCCAGGAGAACAGTGGATCCTGAGAGATGCAAAAGGATCTTGCTGGGAGAACCACGGTGTGGTTTCAGGATGCAAACAGGAGAGCAGCCTCTTTCTATAGACCTCCCACCCTGTAAGCACTGTAGATGCCTGCAGCAGATCCAAGCTAAGAGCTAACCACCAGCCCACGAATTCAGTTTTCATCAACCCACAGTACAGATGTGTCCAGCTGGTAAACCTTCATATCCTTACCAAGCTACTGACCTCAACAAATACCAAGAAGAACAGAGATCAGGAAAGTGAGTTTTAACTGAACCTCCCAAAAAAGACACCATTTGACTCCTACGTGAATTAGATAAACTGTGAGAAGCCCATAGCATAATTTCTTCTTCTTCATCCTGGAGCCAAATAAAATCAGCAATAGAAATCTCTGCTCATCAGCCTCAGTAAAACCGTACGCAGTGTGCTTGCCTGTAAATGCTGGACACAGGTTTTACATCAAGCCATGCTTCATCCTGAAGTCTTACTGATCAAAGCACTCTTCTTTAGAGGAAATATAACCTCACTACTTTCCACACAGCACTTTACAAATCCAAACAACTGGTTAGTTCTCCTGATTCTGACTGTCAAACAATTGATAATAAAGCCTATGAACTGTAAATTCTGTTTGCAACCGCCAACTGGTGGCGATCTTGCTGAGCAGGTAACTTTCTTGTATTGAAAGACTCAAAGCTCAAATATGAAACGAACCAAATTCCTAAATCCCTGCATGCAGCTACATGTGCCTCAAAGGGCCTTATATGCATCTGCAAAATTTAAACAAAAAATAGATAATCCCATAACTATAGTTCCAGAATCTGTGAGTATAATTTTATTACAGATATTAGACAGTTAGTTGCTTACAAAGGAGGCAAATACTTAATTTGATGTTTCTTTCTGTAGCCTTTCCAGCAGAAACCAGAACACTCGATTTTGATGACTAGCCCTAAAAACTAGGATCTTTTATTTCAGTCAGTCAGGCTGTCTCTCCTTTGTCGAGAAACAACTAACATCAAATGTGTCAGCCACAACTGGGTTTATAAATTCTCAGGTTTTAAGACACTGAAGGCAGAAGATCTTACATAGAACATGAAGAAAACAAAAGTTCAGGACTTGCTTCAATCAGATGTACTACATGTCTTAATTTTTATACTAGTCAGGGTTCACAAAAGCCTAGAACTGAAGTAAACTCCTAATTATGTTGGCAAGTTGGGAAAAGATGACCAGAAAAAACTAAAATATAAATCAAAGTAACCGTATGTTAAATTAGGCTAAAGCACACACATGCTGTATTCTTCTTTTTAAAAAAAAAAAACTAATGGTTGGATTTCTGTAACAAGCAAATGCAGGTTTAAGGAGCAGTGGGCACCATAACTGCATTAGCTCTCACACCGAACTCACACCTTTCACAACC